>NC_083338.1:27657549-28257549 GCF_019175385.1 Lycium barbarum
CTGGTGGAGCTCATGAATCAGTGCTTTCTTTCCTAGAGGAATATCACATAAGCTGCCCATTGATCGGCGGCTAAGCGTATCAGCTACTACATTTACTTTTCCAGGGTGGTATAAAATACTCACATCATAGTCTTTCAACAATTCTAACCATCGCCTCTGTCGCAGATTTAACTCCTTTTGTTTGAAAATGTACTAAAGACTCTTATGATCTGTATAGATATCAACATGTACACCATACAAGTAATGTCTCCACATCTTTAATGCATGAATAACCGCAGCTAATTCGAGATCATGAGTTGGGTAATTCTTTTTATGTTTCCGCAGCTGTCTCGAAGCATAAGCAATGACTCTACCGTGTTGCATTAACATACATCCTAACTCAACACCGGAAGCATCACAGTACACAACATAACCATCTGGCCCTTCTGGAAGTGTTAGGACTTGAGCTGAGGTTAATCTGTTCTTCAACTCTTGGAAGATGCGTTCACAAGCATCATTCCATTGAAATTTAACTGACTTCTGGGTTAGTTTCGTCAATGGGGCTGAAATAGATGAAAACCCTTCTATGAACCTTCTGTAGTATCTTGCCAATCCCAGAAAACTACGGACTTCTGTAGACGTCGTAGGTCTTGGCCAGGTCTTCACAGCTTCAATTTTCTGAGTATCAACTCGAATACCATCATCTGAAATAACATGGACCAGAAATATTAAAGAATTCAGCCAAAACTCGCACTTTGGAAATTTCGCATACAATTCTCGGGTTCGAAGAATTCCAAGAACGATACGTAAATGATCTGCATGTTCTGATTCTGTGCGAGAGTATACTAGAATATCATCAATGAATACTATCACGAATAGATCAAAGAGTCGCCTGAATACATTATTCATCAAATTCATGAACACTGCCGGAGTATTAGTCAACCCAAACGACATCACTCGGAACTCATAGTGGCCATATCTCGTTCTAAAAGATGTTTTAGGAATATCTTCTTCTCTAACTCTCACTTGATGATAACCCGACCTCAAGTCTATTTTTGAAAACCACTTGGTACACTGTAGTTGATCAAACAAATCATCAATCCTTGGGAGAGGGTATTTGTTCTTTATTGTCACTTTGTTCAGCTACCTATAATCGATGCACACTCATAGGGAACCATCTTTCTTTCTCACGAACAAGACTGGTGCTCCCCACGGTGATGAACTGAGTCGAATAAAACCCTTCTCAAGCAAATCTTTCAACTGTGCCTTTAGCTCTTTCAATTCTGTCGGAGCCATTCGATATGGAGGAATAGAAATGGGCTTGGTGTCCGGCAACACATCAATGGTGAAATTAATCTCTCTTTCCGGAGGAAGGCTTGTAAGTTCATCTAGAAATACATTCGGAAATTCATTCACTACCGGAACGGATCGAAAAGTTGGCGACTTTGCTTCGGTGTCATGAACTCGGACTAGATGATAAATATAGCCTTTAGCTATCATCTTTCTTGCCTTAAGGTAGGAAATAAATCTACCTTTTGGAGAGGTTGTATTACCCTTCCATTCAAGCACGGGCTCTCCTGGAAATTGAAATCGAACTATTTTCATTCGACAATCAACACTGGCATAACATGAAGCCAACCAATCCATACCCATAATCACATCGAAATCTAGCATTTCCAACTCAATTAAATCAGCTTTGGTTTGGCGATTGCTTATCACAAGTACACAATATTTATGCACTTGTCTAGCTATCACGGGATCACCAAACGGAGTAGATACCTCAAAAGGCTTAATTTGGTCGGGTTTCACCCCAATACGACCAACAACATATGGAATAATATAAGAGAAGGTAGAACCCAGATCTATCAATGCATACATATCATGGGAAAATATGCATAATGTACCTGTAACCACATCTGGGGAGGACTCAAAATCCGGCCGTCCGGTTAAAGCATACACACGGGGATGAGTGCCACCTGAAGTAGGTGCTCCCCCTCTGCCTCCACCTCTCCCTACTGGCCTCTGGGGAGTCTGCCCTACCGGGCGCACGGAAGAGGAACCAACTGCTGATCCTGTGGGCTGAATCCCACCTCTACCATACCTCGAGGGACAGTCTCGCACCAAATGCCCAGCCTGTCTACAAACATAGCAAGCATCTGTGCCCTGGCGACATGGCCCCGAGTGCAATTTCCTGCACTGGCTAGATCGTGGAACTGGTGGTCTCCTCTGATTGTAATCACCCCCAAACTGGGAACCCGAAGCTGTTGAACTCTGACCCTGTCCTGAAGGAAAGAAGCTATCAAATCTCCTATCTGCAAATCGTGGAGGCGCACTAGTCACCGACTGACTCGAATGTCGGGAATAAGTCTGCCTCGATCCCCCTCTATAATCGCTATCTGCCCCCATAGATCTAGCCCTCTTGCGTTGCCTTCGATCAATGTCGCGATCACCCTTTTGCGGGTGTCGTTGTCCTTCTAAATTCTGGGCATGGGCTTGTATTCGGGAAATATCCATCCTTTCTTGTAACGAAGCCATCAAACAATGCTTGAAAAAATGTGGCCCCAAGCCACTCACAAAGCGATACACTCTATCTCCCATGTCGGCCACCATAGTCGGAGCATATTTAGCCAAGGAATTAAATTGAAGGCTATATTTCCGGGCACTCAGGTTTCCTTGTTTCAAATTTGAAAATCTATCTGCTCTAGCTCGATGGACGTCGGGTTGCAAATAATGGCGGATGAAGGCATCCACAAATTCTTGCCAAACGGGAGGAGGCACATTTTCCTTTCTTGATGCTAGCCAATTATTATACAACAGTACCGCCACATCTCGGAGTGTATAAGATGCCAACTCCACAGATTCAATTTCGGAGGCATGAATAATCCTCAATGTTCCCACCATCTCATCAATAAAGCCTTGCAGGTCTTCATCCGGCTTTGACCCGAAAAACTCCGGAGGGTTCAAACTCATAAAGTCACGGGCTCTGGTACTAGATGCCTGATCACTTGGACTCACATTCTGCCGCTGTGCCTGGGCGGCAACCAACTGTGTCAATAAATCAATGGCCCCGAAGCAACCGATGGAGGAACTGGAGCTGAAGCTCCCCCTTGTTTTTCTACATTGGGCGGGGTGGAGGAAGTACTCGATGGAGCCTCATTTTGTGACTTACCCTCTTCTACATTCATTGGCGGCTCTCTTCTGCCCGCCTTCTCATCATAGTCTTGCCCTTCTGGGCGGCGGTAGCTTTTCCCTTTAGCGGCATTTCTGAAATCATAATACACAATTAAGAAGGGAACATCTTATAACACAGCTCTATCGCACGATCTCTTAAGATGAAGGACAGTCATTTTTCCTAAATGCCCTGTAGCTTCTTGTTTAGTAGTGTGGCGTGCAACACAACATAAACAAGACTCTACTAGACACGGCTCGTAGCCACTTCCTAGGAGCGAACTGCTCTGATACAACTTTTGTCACGACACGACTAGGGGCCGTGACGGGTACCCGGGGCTAACCATCGAGCACCACTCATTCTACTACTTATCATACTCATTAAACGTTCTTTTATCAAATTCATACTCAAATCATTAGAAAATCATTTGTCATTTTAGAACATAAATACTTTTATATACATAAACCTTTCGGCTAACAAAATAATAACATATATATACAATCGTAGCATCGTGAGACCATACTACCCACACATGCGTATCTACGAGCCTCTACAAGAGTGCTCGACATATAGACGGGACAAGACCCCGTTGTGCCCAAAATATACATATGCATATACACAAAAGAATAAACCAAATAGCACCTCTGGAACAATGGAGTGCTCTCAATTCAGCTGACAGCTCCTATGAATCTGGATCTAGCTCACCTCCCTATCTACCTGTGGGCATGAATACAGCGTCCAAAGAAAACGGACGCCAGTACGAACATTGTACTGAGTATGTAAAGCAAGAACGAAATAAACATAATCGAAGAATCATGAACCTTAAGACGAAGGTATAACTTGCATGAGTTCCATATGTGAATACATCTCATACATATATCGTATATTAATATAAACATAGTACATATGTCATCACAGCGCATATATCATCACATCATAATCTTCTTCGTTAACCCGTGTCCAGGTAACCATCATATGCCGCCCACTAGTGGTGATCATGTCCGGCTTCTAGGCACGGTGTATACATAGCAGCCCGTCTTAACGGTGACATGCCCGGCCATTTAGGCACGGTGTAATCATAAGCAGCCCGCATTAGCAGTGACATGTCCGGCCATCTAGGCACGGTGTAATCATATCATCATATACCCATCATAACTCAACCTTTTCATACATACATAGGTAGGTTATAAACTTACATTATCGATCATCTCATAGACATATCTTGAATTAGCATCATTATACATTTATCATTAAAAGCCTGCACTAGAGTTTGGAGGCATTTATGTCTATGTCGGGGTGACATAAGGTCGTGAACCCTCGATTGTATTATGGAGTAATCGTCAACATCATATCTCACCTTGAAGGAACTAACAAATTAAGGTGAGTGTACACAAAGAGAAGCATCGATGAAAACATACTTAGAATTATTAGCTTCATGGACATCTTACAATACACTAGGATTCCTTATACTTATATTCATCATCATCACTATCATGCTCGTATCGTATTTCCTTTCTTAATCATGTGTGTATGCAGCTTTTTATATTCAAGGACTCATAGTCTCCATCGTGTATAATGATCAAGCAGAATTAAGAAGATCCATGCCTTAGAAGGAAAGGATTAGCCTTACATACCTTTTTTGTTTAACTAATCTATCACTTGTTTTCTCTCCTTCAATGCCCACGTTTCTACCTTCAAGAGAAGTCGCATGAACATTAGCTAATCAATTACTTAAACGTATTTACTAAAGCTAACAGAAATTGGGAAGCATTTCCTTTGTTTATACTACTTTTCCCATACTCTATATCAACTCCCAAAAATTCATAACAACATCCACAATATCGCAAACCAATAATCATCATTCACCCATATTATCCACATTTCATAATTTCACTCCCATTTCTCCATGATCATGGTTATAATTTATTATTGCATTTTCTCGCATATAATACTTATTCCATGTTCTAAATGTCATTCATAACATACTTACAATCACAACATACCAATATTCATGATTCACCCCAAATTACTACTCAACAATGTCACTATTCACACATTGATGACCATTTCCTATATATTTCTAAAATTCAAGTGTTTTAACTTTTCAATACCTTAAATAATATGTAAATACCATAAAACCTACCTTACATGGTGTAGGAATAAGCTTTGGGTGAAAATACTTTACTTGAGAAAAACCCTAGTTCAACTTTCCATGGAATTTCTTGACTTGGATGAACTTTGATGTGTTTCTCACACTTAATTTTATTGATTTGGTGAAGTTGATCATCAATTTCACTTGGATTCTTGTATATGAGGAGTTTGGAAAGTTCTAGAGAGCTATTGGGTCGTGGAGAGTGAAAATAAAATGAATTAAATAAACTTGGGATATTATTTAATAGATGCAAAATCTGTCCCGACACCATTATACGGACACTTATACGGTCTGTATAAATTTATACTATCCGTATAAGTGATCGTAAAACTGCTCCAGTGATCGTCCCATTCTGTGTCGATTTCACGGAACATTATACGGTCCGTATAAGTGACTGTGAAATCACCCCCCTCCACAACTTCATTCTGTGACAATCCTACAGACCGTATAATCGACCGTATAACTCATCCTTTCACTGATCTTTTTCTTGTCACTTCATTTGATCTCCAATCCTTAGGGAACCTTCTTAGCACTTGTTTATCACTTCATTAACAATATAAGGGACATTATAACTCTTCTCCAAAGCACCTTTTAATTATCATTAACTCGTTACTCGTAATTTCTTTCCGATACATATCGTATGCCTTGCCTTTTCTCGGCAACCTTCTTCCCTTACGTCAAATGTCTTTGAATCTCGATTAGGATCCTCAAATGCTATTTCTTACTTATCAAAACACCGTATATGTCGTGTCTTTTTCTAGTCTATTCACTGTACGTTAATGGGGAATTTTTTGAAGTGTAACAATTATCCTGCGTGCAGGCCTCCTGTGTCCGGGGTAAACATCTCATGCCGCCAACTAGTGGTGTCTTCCTATGCCTTCTAGACATGGTGTATATGCCGCCCGCCTTAGCAGTGTCTGCCCGGCTATATAGGCGAGGTGTAATCTCATCATCATAGAGTTATCATAGAGCATGCATAAGAACTCAAAGATAACTATACTCTATCGGGGTGACATAAGGTCGTGAACCCCCGATTCCATTATAGAGGATTCATAAGCATTCTACCTTACCTTGAAGGAACTAGCATTATAAGGTGAGTGTAACACAATGAACAACATCATAGAATCATAGTTAGACTCATTAGCTTTGTAGAAACATCATATCATACTCGTAGCGTATCTCTTTCCTTTATCTCATGTGAAGCTCTTTATAATCACAGGTTCATAATTTCCAGAAGGTAAGAAGGTCATGGAGGATAAGGAAAGTTATGTCATAAGATTCATGCCTTAGAAAAGAAGGGACTAGCCTTACATACCTTTTCGTTTAGCTAATTTATCACTTGAACACTCCCCTCTAATATTCACGTTTCTACCTTCAAGAGAATTCGTACAAACATTAGATAATCGATAACTTAAGCATGCTTGAACTAAAGCTACGGAAAATTGGGCAGCATCTCCTTTGTTTATACAACTTTCTCCATATCATATAACAACTCCTAAACGTCAATAATAACATTTATCATATCACAATCAACAATATTCCTCAACCACACATTAATCAATTCTCCTACTTCAATTTCGAGGGCCTCCATAACCATGGTCATAATACAACATTACATTCATCCTCATATAATGTTTCTTCCATAATCTTAATATCATTTATAACATAACTATACTCGTAACACATAAAGAATCATGATTCATATTAATCTATTACTCACAAATGCCACTATTCTCATATTTGCGACCCATTTTCTATTTCCTTCCCTAATCCAAGTCTTTCAACCCCTCAATACTCTAAATAACATGAATTGGTCATAAAACTTACCTTTGCTAGTGTAGGGATAGCTTTTGGAGGAAAATACTTCACTTGAAGAAAAACTCTAGCTTAAATCCACAAAGTTTTCTTGACTCTAAGCAACCCTAGAGAGCTTCTTGCATTTGATTATGTTGGTTTGATGAAGTTGATCCTTAATTTCTCTTGGATTCTTGTTGATGAAGTGTGGAGAAACTTCTAGAGACTTATTGAGGTGTGGAGAGAAAATGGGAAATGAAATATGAACTTGGGGTCCTCTTTTATAAAACTTAACAATCTGTCCTGACCCAGTTATACGGACACACCTACGGTTCGTATAATTTATATAGGTCGTATGTGTGACCGTACATTGGTTCCAGTGGAGACCCTAATTCTGGGTAGGTTATACAGTCATATATACGGGCCGTATCATTTATATGGTCCGTATAGTGAACCGTACAATCCACAGTTTTCCGAAGCTTGTCCTCGTCATCTCGTTTTTGCCTCCAATCCTTATGGAACCTTTTTAACACTTATTTAACACTTCATCAACAATCTAAGGTGTGTTATAACTCTTCTTTAAGACATCATTAAGGCAACATTAACTCGGTACTTTGTAAATCCTTCCCGAAACACAACGTATACTTCGCCTTTCGTAACGAACTTTCTTCTCTTGCCTCAAACGTCTTTGGAATCTTAATGAGAACCATTAAGTACTACTTCTTACTTGTAGAAACATCCTATACTTCTTTCCCTGCGTTAATCTATTCACTGTACAATAACATGAATTTTTCCGAGTTATAACAAAAATATGTTCCTTATATGCCAGGATTTTGCCTTCAACATCAAAATCCTACACGAAGTGTTCTGTGGAGATATTGGCCGAAGACAAGAACAATTGTGAAGGGAGTTCTTCGAAATGAAATGTGTATCGTTAGACAGAAATGTCATTGATATCCACTTCCAAAAGATGGCAAAGATATTTTTTAAGTTAGGCGGAGAAACTAGCCTAAAACAAGCCTTCGTTTCATCGCTTCCAAAGATACTAGGAAACCGAACCATGACGATCATTGAAGAAAGTTCCAGTCAATAACAATCCCACAGGTCAGTTACATCAAGCAAGCAATCTTTCTAGCACTGGATGATATTTGCACAAAAAGGACCATTCTGAAGCAAATCATACAAAACAATCCAGCTCTTGATAAGGCATGCAGTAAGTCCATCTGGTTACTGGGTCAAGTTGTTCGTGCCATGACCCTAACCGCCGAAAGAGATTCAAGCAGTTCAAATAGTCAAAGCCTTCGGGTCAAAGATCAAAGTTTCGAAGGCGGACAAAATATTTCAGAAGAAGAAGCCCATGCAATTTTCCAAAAAATGACAGAAGCTTCATCTGCAACAAGATTGGGCATTATGCAAAAAATTGTCCCCAATCTAAAAGGTCCATCAAGCTTCTTACTGAAATAGAGGACTACACAAGTATCCATATGGGTGAAGATGATGATCTTCAATCTGTTCTCTCTTTGGAGGACGAACCCACAGAGAAGACCCTTTTTTCCATGGATGTGTACGAAGAATATGGAGATGAATAATACAAGATTTTAGAAGCAGAAGGAAGGGCTCAAGAATAAATCAATAGCATCATGGTAATACCGCAGGTCCAACTTAAAGTCTATCCATCAAATTGGGATAAACCAATCCAGGTTATTGCTTTCATGGACACTAGAGCCGCATATTCACTGATGAACCCAACCGTATTTCATGAGGATCAATCGATTCCACATTTCAAAGATTTCAACACTGCTGGGACTGGAGTCCTAACCACTACAGTCATCACAAATCATCCAATCATAATTGAGTTTTTCCCAGGCTTGAAGTTTAGAACTAATCTGACTGGATCAGATGCCCAGGGAAGGATCTCATTGTTGGATTTGACATCAACAGGAAAGTTAGGGATCAGCTCCAGATCAAAGCCAATGGAATAACATTCAAAAATAATTTAAGCCATACACGAAAGTTTCATGGTTTATCACAGATAACAGATGGCGAACAGATCAAGGAGATCGAACAGCAGCTAGTGGAGCATTCATGTGTAGAATCTCACAAGGAGTTGCTGAAGAAAAGAAAAAACCCGTTATGGATGAATGAAGAGTCTTTCATTAAGCTCCCTTTCAAGAAAAATGAAAGCATTAATCCAATGAAGGCAAGTCACTCCGGCATGAATCTAGAACATCTCCAGCTTGCAAAAAAGGAATGCGAAAAGCTCTTAGAGTTTGGACTGATCGAGCCATCTGATTCACAATGGGCGTGTGAAGCGTTCTATGTCAACAAGAGGGCGGGAAAACAAGAGGTAAACTCATATTAGTCATAAACTATCAGCCTCTTAACCATTTCCTTCAACTTGATAAATTCCCTATGTTACACCTCGGAAAATTTTCCGTTGGTACGCAAGTAAATGAACTAATGATGTGTGCGAGGAGTGCGAGTGTATAATGTTTCATGGGAAATGTATGAAAAGGGATGTGGATGATTAGAATGAAAAGTCGAGAAATGAGAAAAATTGAAAGTTGGCAAAACTGCCCAGTGGTCGTATATTGCAAAATACGGACCGTAAAGTGCAACACGGTCCGTAAACTGGCTGTCGTAAACTGCCATGCAAAAGCTTCAGCTTTCTGCCCAGTGGTCGTATAGTGCAAAATACGGACCGTAAAGTGCAATACGATCCGTAAACTTGAAGTCGAAAACTGGCATGTCCAACTTCAACATTCTGCCAGCTGAGGAAGAGGTATAATACGACCTGGTGGACGGACCGTAAAGTGATTTACGGCTCGTAAACCATAGTCTTAAATCACCATGCATGCAGGACAAAGTCTCTGGTCCTGCTTAAGCTTAAAAACGACCACGAGGGACGGTCCGTATAGTGGAATACGGACCGTAAACCTCCATGGACGACCACTGTTCACCCAACACAGATTTTCCAATTCATTAAATATGAGGATCAAGACTTATTTTATTTCATTACAACATTACACCACTTCTCTCTAGAACTTATCTCTACATTTATTATATGAGTTTTCAAGGATTATAAGCCATCAATAACATTAAGACAAGTGAATTAAGGATAAGGGAATCATCAAGGATCATCCAAGTCAAGAAATCCAAATGGAGAAAAACTAGGGTTTTGCTCAAAGAAGAGTATTATCAACCAAAGCTTGTTCCTACAACTTCTAAGGTAAGATTCATGATTTTTACAAGATGTTTCAGGTATTGTAGAATTAAAATACATGGATTGTAGAAAATGTGGTCACTAGGTCATGAATGATGAATAGTGACATTTTGAGAAATAGTTTGAATTAAGTTGTGAATGTTGTTGTGTTGTGATATGAATGTGTTATAAATGGTATTAAGATCATGAACTAAACACTTCAGACGAATGGACGAAGTTGGGTGTTATGACCATGAATGTGGGTGAATTAGAGGCAAATTGAGGAATCTAAATAATGTGGATAATGTGAATGACTAATGGTCATTGTTATGATATTGATGAAGGTATAAACGCTAGCATTGGAAGGGAACGTGCAAGTATAGAATAGTTTGACGGAAAGGTATGTAAGGCTAACCCTTCTTTCATAAGGCATGGTTCTTCGCCAAATTCCTAATTCCTCTATATGAGTATGTTGTCTTCACATGGTTGGCATTCCGAGCTCATAAGGTCACGACCCTTCATATGTACTATGATTATACTATGTTCCTCGCATGACAAGTAAGTCCATAATGTAGATGTAACGATAATGATGAGGATAGTAATGATGATGAGAGTAAAATGAGATTAGAGATGCTTACGAGCTATGAGATATGTATATGTATGCCTATGAAGGGCTATGCTAAGACCCCGAGCTTATGATGTCGGGCAAGACTATATGTATATGACTATGTATAAAGTATGTACATGATAACGAAACGCGCGCACACCTCTGCAGATGGTACGGATAACCCTGATGCCTTGGTAGGGCCAGGTATACATGATCTTGAGCCTTGGTTGGCCAAGTATATATATATACAAAACACCGATCCTATAAGGTCGGGTAGGCTATGTAAATGCTATGTATATGAAATGATTATGTATATAAAATGAACATGAATGTGATAAGACTATGTATAAGGATACAAATAAGGACATGTATACGAATATGAGCACAAGTATGGTACGATTATTATTATTGGATACGAACGACGATGTATGCAAGTAAGCGACATGATGATGATGATATTACTGTCTCCCCTCCTATGTTATTTTCATATGATATCTATTATACTTCTATATTGATGTTGATCATGCTTTACATACTCAGTACATTCTTCGTACTGACGTCCTTTTATTTGTGGACGCTGCGTCATGCCTGCAGGTGCACAGGGAGACAGACTTGATCCATAGCTGCTTATTCAGAGATTGCATAGCAGAGCTCCATTTCTTTCGGAGCCGTAGCTTTTGGGTACTTATTCTTTTGTGTATATAATTATGGGCATAGCGGGGTCCTGTCCCGCTCATACGATATGTCATACTCTTAGAGGCTCGTAGTCATGTGTATGTGGGTAGAGATGTTCGGCTATGTCGGCCCATGTTTTGTATATCTCTTGGTAGCCACGTCGGCCTTGTTCTTATGATGTAGCACAGATGCCTATGATATGTTAAATGATGATGGTCGTCTAAGGGGATCAATATGATTAACGATAAGAAAAGCACGAATTGACTTATGGCTCACCAAGATGTTATGTTATGTACGATAAGGGGGTGCTCGGGTGGGGTAGCACCGGGTGCTCGTCGCGGCCCTAGCCGGTCGTGACAAAAGTGGTATCAGAGTAGTTCAGTCCTAGGATGTGTCTACGAGCCGTGTCTAGTACAGTCTTGGTTATGAGTGTGTTGCGCGCCACACTTATAAACGAGAAGCTGCAGACATTTTAGGAATATATGACCTTCTTTCTTCATAAGAATCGTGCGATAGAGCTATGATGTAAGAAATTCTTGTTCCTAAATCGTGTGTTGTGTATTTCAGAGATGCCTAAAAAGAAAAAGGCTACAGCAGCCAAAAAGGGCAAGACGGTGGCAGAAAAGCGGGATGAAAGAGCACCGCCACCGGTAGTAGAGGAAGATGAGTCCCAGAGTGCGGCTCAATCTCAGTCCTCCCAGACAATGCCTATTACCGAGGAGCACGTGGGAGCCTCAGCCCTAGCTTCAGCTCCTCCACCTAACGCTTCGGGCCAAGACGTAAAAGGGGCCATTAATTTGTTGACTCAGTTGGTTGCTGCCCAGACTCAGAGGCCAAGCGCAGGGCAAGGTGACAGGGCTGTTAGTGCAAGAGCCCGTGACTAATTGCTTTGAAACCCCCGAAATTCTTTGGGTCGAAACTGGAGGAGGATCCCCAGGACTTTATTGATGGTATGCTAAGGATGCTCCGGTTGACACATGCTTCAGACACTTAGTCGGTAGAGCTAGAATCCTATAGATTGAGAGATATCTCGATCCTGTGGTATACAGTATGGATGGCTTCGCGGGGAGCCAATGCACCTCCGCCGGTATGGCAAGAGTTTGTCGATGCTTTTCTCCGTCACTACATGCCTCCAGAAGTTCGGCGAGCTAGGGCCGATAAATTCTTGAATATGAGGCAAGGTAGCATGAGTGCTACAGAGTATAGTCTCCGCTTCAATTCCTTGGCTAGGTATGCTTCGGCCATGGTAGCGGATATGGGCGATCGGGTGCACCGGTTTGTGAAAGGCCTAGGGCCACACTTGATGGATAAATGCTTAACTGCGTCCCTTCAGGATGGCATGGATATTTCACGCATTCAGGCACATGCTCAGGAATTAGAGGAACACCTACAACAGCGGAGAAATGAACGTGACCAAGATAGGGGACATAGCAAGAGAGCTAGACCTTCAGGTTCGAGGAGCGAGTCCAGGGGTGGACACAGACAGCAGCTTCCCAGCCATTCAGGCTATTCTATGACCAGTCCACCTCCACGGTTTTCAGGCCAGGGCCTTGATAGATCTGCTCGTTCAGGGCCGAGTCCGAGTTTTACAGGACCTCAGTTCAGAGGTGATTTGGGCCAGTCAAGGCCACCCGTACCACCGTGTTCCCAGTGTGGGAAGATGCATTGGGGTCGATGTCGATTTGGTTCAGATGATTGCTATTCATGTGGTCGGCCAGGCCATATTATGCGTGATTGCCCCTCAGTACATGGTAGAGGTAGGACCCAACCATCAGGGTCGGTAGCCGAATCTTCGGCATCTGTACGCCCTACGGGGCTAGGTTCACATGCGCCAGCTGGCCATGGTAGAGGCAGAGGGAGAGCTCCCAGTACTAGCGGTTCTCAGCACCGTATTTATGCTTTGGCTGGACGCCAAGATCTTGAGTCTTCTCCTGACGTGGTCACAGTATATTATCGGTATTCTCTCATGATGTATATGCTTTGATTGATCCGGGCTCCACATTATCATATGTTACTCCATATATTGCGGGTCGATTTATAATTGAGCCGGAGTCTATCAAGCCTTTTGAGGTGTCTACACCCGTGGGTGAATCGGTGATAGCTAGCCAAGTGTATAGAGATTGTGTAGTCGTGATATGTGACCACCGTACTATAGCTGACTTGCATGAACTAAAGATGGTAGATTTTGATGTCATTACGGGCATGGATTGGTTGGCTTCTTGTTACGCCAATGTTTATTGTAGAAAGAAAATGGTCCGCTTCCAGTTTCCGGGAGAACCAGTCTTAGAATGGAAAGGAAATACGGCGTCACCAAAGGGTAGGTTTATTTCCTATCTAAAGGCAAGGAAGATGATCACGAAAGGGTGCATTAAACACCTAGTACGAGTTCGAGATGTAGAAGCTGAGTCGCCGACTCTTCAGTCAGTTCCGGTAGTGAATGAATTTCCGGATGTGTTCCCGGAAGAGCTTCCAGGCCTTCCTCCCAAACGAGAGACTGACTTTGCGATTGATGTGTTGCCAGACACTAAACTCATATCTATTCCTCCCTATAGGATGGCACCGCAGAGTTGAAAGAGTTGAAGGAGCAATTAAAAGACTTGCTTGAAAAAGGCTTCATTAGGCCTAGTTCATCCCCGTGGGGAGCACCCGTATTGCTCGTCCGGAAGAAGGATGGCTCCTTGAGAATGTGCATTGATTATTGACAATTGAATAAAGTGACAATTAAGAACAAGTATCCCCTCCCGAGGATTGATGATTTATTTGATCAATTGCAAGGTGCCAAATGGTTTTCAAAGATTGATTTGAGGTCCGGATATCACCAAGTAAGGGTTAGGGAGAAAGATATCCCTAAGACAGCTTTCAGAACAAGATATGGCCATTTCGAGTTCCGAGTAATGTCGTTTGGGCTAACAAATGCACCGGCAGTGTTTATGGACTTAATGAACAATGTATTCAGGCCTTTTCTGGATCTATTCGTTATTGTATTCATCGATGATATCCTAGTATATTCTAGATCCGAGGCAGAACATGCGGATCACTTGCGTATTGTCCTTGGAGTTCTTCGAACCCGAGAGTTATTCGCGAAGTTTTCCAAATGCGAGTTTTGGATGAACTCAGTGGCATTTCTGGGCCACATTGTTGCAGCTGACGGTATTCGAGTGGATAGCCAAAAGATTGAGGCAGTGAAGACTTGGCCAAGGCCCACGACCCCTACGGAGGTTCGTAGCTTTTTGGGCTTAGCAGGTTATTACAGAAGATTTGTTAAGGATTTCTCTTCTATTTCTGCACCGCTCACCAAGTTGACTCAGAAGTCAGCTAAGTTTCAATGGACAGATGCTTGCGAGCGTAGTTTCCAAGAGTTGAAAGACCGACTGACTTCAGCCCCAGTCTTAACACTTCCAGAGGGATTGGAAGGATATGTTATTTATTGTGATGCTTCAGGCGTCGGGCTAGGCTGTGTATTGATGCAAAATGGTAAGGTGATTGCGTATGCTTCTAGACAATTACGGAAACATGAGCAGAATTATCCTACCCATGACTTAGAATTGGCCGCGGTGGTCCATGCTTTAAAGATATGGAGACATTACTTATATGGTGTCCACGTGGATATTTATACAGATCATAAGAGTCTCCAATACATCTTCAAGCAGAAAGAGTTGAATTTGCGGCAACGACGATGGCTAGAGTTGCTAAAAGACTATGATGTTGAAATCCTGTACCACCCCGGAAAGGCAAATGTTGTGGCTGATGCTCTTAGCCGTAGGTCGATGGGAAGTCTAAGTGAGGTACGACCAGAAAAGAAAGAGATGGCCCGTGATCTTCAGCAGTTAGCTAGACTAGGAGTCCGAGTGGTGGACTCAGGTAGCAGCGGATCTACTATTCAGAATTCAGCAGTTTCATCATTAGTAGCGGAAGTAAAAGAGCGACAATATGAGGATTCCATGCTAATGCAGTACAGAGATACACTCCCTCAGAAGGAGGGGTCATCATTTGACATTTCAGAAGACGAAGTTCTCCGATGTCGAGGCAGGTTATGTGTTCCCGATGTGGCAGGTCTACGCCATCAGATTTTGAGAGAAGCTCATTGATCCTGTTACTCCATTCACCCCGGAGCGACGAAAATGTATCATGATCTTAAGACTATATATTGGTGGAATGGGATGAAGAAAGACGTAGCGGAATTCGTAGCTCAGTGTCCTAATTTCCAACAAGTGAAGATAGAACACCAAAAGACGGGTGGCTTATTGCAAGCTATAGAAATCCCAACTTGGAAGTGGGAAGTGATTAATATGGATTTCATTACAGGGTTACCCCGTTCTCGATGTAAATATGATTCCATATGGGTGATCGTGGATAGACTCACTAAATCAGCTCATTTCTTACCGGTCAGAACGACCTATGTGGCTGAAGATTACGCGAAGCTTTATCTTAAAGAGATAGTGAGACTCCACGGTGTTCCAGAATCTATTATCTCCGATAGAGGAACTCAGTTTACAGCCAGGTTTTGGAGATCGTTCCAAGAGGGTCTAGGGACCCAAGTGCGCCTTAGCACGGCATTTCACCCCCAGACCGATGGGCAAGCTGAACATACTATTCAGACTCTTGAAGATATGTTGCGGGCATGTATGATAGATTTTGGAGAAAATTGGGATGACCATTTGCCACTCATTGAGTTTGCCTACAATAACAGTTATCATTCTAACATTCAAATGGCACCGTATGAGGCTCTATATGGGCGAAAGTGTAGATCCCCAATTGGGTGGTTTGAAACCGGAGAAGCCAAGTTGATAGGGCCAGATTTGGTCTAGCAAGCAATAGAGAAAGTCAAGCTTATACAAGATCGATTGTTAGCGGCTCAAAGTCGCCAGAAGTCCTATGCAGATAATCGTCGAAGGGACTTAGAGTTCCAAGTTAAGGATTGGGTATTCTTGAAAGTGTCGCCAATGAAACGCGTTATAAGATTTGGCAAAAAGGTGAAGCTCAGTCCCTGGTATATCAGACCCTATGAGATTATACGGAAAATAGGCAAAGTGGCCTATGAGCTAGATCTACCTCCAGATTTGGAGTCAGTCCATCCAGTATTTCATGTCTCGATGCTTCGGAAGTGTGTTAGAGATCCTACGAGGATCGTCCCAGTGAATGGTATTCAAGTGACAGAAAAGTTAACTTATGATGAAATACTCATTGCCATATTAGATAGGCATGTACGAAGGCTTAGAAACAAGGAAGTGGCCTCAATTAAAGTTCTGTGGAGAAATAACAATCGAGAGGAAATGACATGGGACGTGGAAGAGAATATGCGATCCAAATACCCACATTTATTTCAGCCCTTGGGAGAAGACCAAGATGAGACGTCAAAATTATAAGGTATGCATGTTTTCCCTTTTATACATTCAGGTCGTGTGTGGCCAAATTTATATTACTGTTGTATTATTTCCCTGTGAGGCATTGTTATTGTGGGTTATTGTGACAGGGTGGTAGTGCCACATTACAGAGGAAACTCTGGCGAAATTTTTATAGAATTCCCCAAGCCTTTAACATTCGAGGACGAATGTTCCTAAAGGGGGTAGAATGTTACACCTCGGAAAATTTCACGTTGGCACGCAAGTAAATGAACTAATAATGTGTGCGAGGAGTGCTAGTGTATAATGTTTCATGGGAAATGTATGAAAAGGGATGTGGATGATTAGAATGAAAAGTCGAGAAATGAGAAAAATTGAAAGTTGGCAAAACTGCCCAATGGTCGTATATTGCAAAATACGGACCGTAAAGTGCAACACGGTCCGTAAACTGGCAGTCGTAAACTGCCATTGTTATGTCCCGTGTTTTCGCATAATTGGAAATCTTGAAAACCATTGAGACTTGTATGTTATAAGGCCATATTTTTTATTTTAGTTAATATGTCTATGTTGTTTATGAAAAGTATTGGTGCAAAGACCTCGGGGAAGGCCGAGGGAAAATTTGGAATTTTGGAAATTAGTTTCGGGAATTACAAAACGATAATTTTAACGAATTGGGCCAAGAAAATTTGAACAAAAATTTTGAAGCCCAAGTGAGGGGTGGCCGGCCATAGGCCTTGGTCCAAGCCCCATTTTAAATGGTCATGTGATTTACATGTGACCATGGATCAAATATATATATCCTTTTCAAGAACCAAAAAAATTAAAATCTTGAGCTCAAAATAAGGGTCTCGGCCGAACCCTATAGAAAGAGGAGAAAAAAAATTTCCAAGCTTTGATTCTATCTTTAAAATCTTGTTCTTCTCATATTTGTAGCAAGTACAAGACGCTCTTCGACGTGATACAATTTGTTTGGCGGAAGAATCACGTTTGCGGCAAGTCGGAATTTCAAGAAAAGGTAAGATTTCTATGTTTTTATGTTATGAGATAGGTATATATGTAATAGTGATTGAAGTTTCATGAAGAATATGGGATTGTGTTGTGTTGTGCATGGCCGTGTGTGTGTGGGTGGAAGGTGTTGGCCGTGTACCACATAGGGAAGAGGGGAAGTGGATTTAAGTTTGTTTGGATTGATTAGTTGTATTGTGGTGACCTCTTGTGATGCAAATGAAGGTTTAAGGAATTAAATTGGCATTTAAATTTCTTGTAGGAAATTATGAGAAATTATGTGAATTTTATTTGATTTTTATAAAATTATAGAAGTAAGATTTTTAAATGTGAATTATGGTTGTTGTTAATGAATTTGGATGGAAATAATGCGAGTTGGTAGTTTGTCGCAATTGTTGAAGTTTTGGATAGAATATGGAAATTTGCGGCATACTTGAATTCATGTATATCGCTTGGAAGATTATTGGAATGTGTTTGAATAACTTTGAATGGGTAAATGAGTATGATAATGTGGATGTTAGTTAGTGTTGTGAAGTTTGGATGAAAGTTGTTGATTTATGTAGAAAGAAAGAATATTGGCGTTAGAGTGGCTTTGTTATGACTTGTTATGTTTGTGATATTGTGGGTTGTTGTCGTTGTTGTATATGGAGCCGAGCTAAGTCTCGGGGTGATATATATATAGGGGAGGTGCTGCCGAAATTTCGGTAGACAAAAATGAGGTTTAGTGAATTCTTAAGCCTTGAAATCCCTAATTGGTAACTTTGACCATTTGCAGATTCGGAGCGGAACGGGACTTGAGTTTTGGGCGAGCGTGAGACGCATCTAAGGTATGTAAGGCTACCCACTCCTTCTTTTGGCATGTCTTAAGTATGCTAAGTCGATATCGGGGTCCCGGGAGCATTCTTGATCCTTGGAATCCGAATTAGAAAATGCGCACTATTCATTCAATCGCATTGAACCTTAAAGTTCTTATTCTGGTTGGAAAGTAACCAAATGTCCGAAACTTATGCAAATGTAATCTAACCGCTTCGAAATTCCCATGTATGATCCCATAGACCCCAAATGTCCGTGATTCATATCCGCCACCTCGACTTGACCCGAGGTGGGCCCGCTAACTCCGAGAATGCCTTCGTTTGCCCTATTAGGCTCTCTTTTTGTAAAATTTTGATAAGGGATCTTTGTTTATGAAATTGTCTATTATAAAATAATGTTTCGACTAACACAATATGCTAAACTATATTTTGGGCTATAAATGCCATTTCGGAAATACTTTTGTGAAACGAACTTCCGTACTAACTAATTATTCGACTACTTTGACTAATGAATTGACTTATGATTTTATCAAGTTTTGAAAGAATATTTGATATACAAATTGCATTGTTTGCTCACGACTCCGCTCGTGCCCTTCTTATGATTCGTTCACCGGTTCCCGGGCCGGTTATGATTCGTGCGCCCTGTGATAAATTCGGTCGTATGCTGTGTTACGGTTCCTGAGACCTCGCCATAGGGCCAGGTTCCGTTTGGATTTTTGCTGTGATATGGCTGGTGATGCGTTATGATGATATGTGTGTTCGAGATGTACGGAGATTTGAACCTTCTGGTGTTATGCTGTGTGTGGCACCAGCGTCGGAGTGGTGACCACGTTCCTGAGCTTTGCATGATTTTGTTGCATTATGTACATATGATTTTGATACACATTTTGATATACTGTTCGGTATTTCTCTCTTTTGCATCCTGTTTGCTTTCACTTGTGGCCTATATTTCTGTACTTCATGCTTTACATACTCAGTACATCTTTCGTACTGACCCCCTTTCTTCGGGGGGCTGCGTTTCATGCCCGCAGGTACAGACACAGGCGATCCACCACTGTAGGCTCCACTTTCTGCTATTTCGGAGTACTCCCTTTGATTTGGAGTCCACTTTTGGTATATATATCTTTTGCTATGTATATATATTTCTGTATATCAGAAATATATACAGATTTCTGTCGGTCAGTTTAGAGGTACGGCGGGGCCCTGTCCCGTCATATGATTCTGTCGGTCAGTTTAGAGGTCTGTGGACATGTCTGTGGGTTAGGGTCTTTCTGTATGGATATGTGTATATGTTGTTTGGGCGATCCCATACGCCGAGGCGGCCGGTCCGCATATGTTTGTACGTTGCTTTGTTAGCCCTGTGTGGCCTTTGTTGGTGTTTGCTGTGTAGAGGGTTATTCTGGATAGTCTGAAAAACAAAGGAGACTCTGCCGAAATTTTTCTGGAAATTATCTAAATTTGTAAATACAGCCTTGTCGGCTTCTGCTATTTACTTGAATGTATTTGATAGATGGGTTCGGGTGTCTAGGTAGGGTGCTAGTCGCGGCCCACGGGGTTGGGTCGTGACAAAAGTGGTATCAGAGTGGTTTGTCCTCGGAATGTCCACAGGCCGTGTCTCGTAGAGTCTTTTTTATCGGTATGTTGTGCACCACATCTATAAACATGAGGCTACAGGGCATTTAGGGTGTTACCCTTCTTTGAAATCTTAGATCGTGTGACAGAGCTGTGCCATTATTATGATTCTGATCTGATTCGTTATTATGTTTTCAGTGATGCCTCCGAAGAAGGCGACAGCGGCCCAGAAGGGCAAGGCAGTGGCGGCAGGGACCAGTCAGGCACAGCGAGCTACCTGGGCTCGTGTATATGATTTGCCCGAGGTTGTGCCTCATTCGGAGGGGTCCGCTACACCATCGCCGGCGGAGCCTGGAGCAGGTCCATCCGCAGCTCCAGGGGCCCGAGTACCCGTACCCGAGCCTCCAGCTCCCCAGCCAGGGGCGGAGGACAGGACACTGAGAGAGGCTATGCAGTTATTGACCACTCTGGTAGCGGGACAGGCTCGCAGGCGCGGGCGGAGAGATGATGATGAGGACGACAGGCGTGACAGCCTGAGGGTTCCAGAATTTCTGTTATGTGGCCCTCCAGAGTTTTTCGGGACTAAGCCCGACGAGGACCCCCATGACTTTATTCGGGGGATGCGGCGCTCACTAGACTTGGTCAGGGCTTCAGAGACTGAGTCTGTTGAGTTGGCTTCGCATAGACTACGGGATGTTGCTGCTCACTGGTATGAGTCCTGGGAGCTATCCAGGGGTGAGGGTGCTTCCCCAGTTACTTGGGACGAGTTCGTGACTGCTTTCACTCGCCACTTTTTTCCCCCAGAGTTACGGCGGGCGCGGGTTGACCGATTTTTGCATCTGCAGCAGAGGGGTCGGAGTGTCCGTGAGTATAATATGGAGTTTGATTCTTTGGCCCGGTATGCACCTGCCATAGTAGCAGATTTGGCCGATCGGATGCACAGATATGTGATGGGGTTAGACCGCTATTTGATTGATGGCTGTATGGCGGTGGCATTGCAGACAGACATGGATATCGCCCGACTACAGGCTTATTCCCTGGGTATGGAGGACCGACATAGAGCTGATTATTCCAGCAGAGATTGGGACAGGAGGCCGCCAAAGAGGGCCAGATCCGCAGGTTATTCTGGAGATTCTCGAGGCGGACAGCCTCAGCATCAGCAGTCAGGTAGACATCCTCCTCCGTCAGGCCGGGGTACACAGCCAGCCGGTAGGAGATTTGACAGTGCAAGACAGTCTAGGGCCGGTCAGAGCTCAAGAGCATCAGGGTCACAGATAGCCAGAGGTCCCATCCAGGCCAGACCACCCAGACCCCGTTGTTCCCATTGCGGGAAATCACACCCGGGAGAGTGTTATCGACTTACTGGAGCCTGTTTTTCATGCGGCGGTCAGGGCCATATTATGCGAGATTGCCCATTGGCGAGCGGTTCTGGTAGTGTAGCTCAGCCGACGGGATCAGCCGCTGGTTCATCATCTGCTCCATCAGTTGCACGCCCTGCGGGGCGAGGTATGCCTGCACCGGCGGGACGCGGTCGAGGTCGTAGCAGTGCTTCAGGTTCTAGCGGTCCCTCGAACGGCATATATGCATTAGCCAGTCGCCAGGATCAGGAGGCTTCGCCGAACGTCGTCACAGGTACATTATTGGTTTTCTCCAGATCTGTATATGCACTGATTGATCCTGGTTCTACTTTATCATATATTTCCCCGCTCGTTGATAGTAAAATTGGGATAGTGTCTGAGCCTATAGATCCATTTGAGGTAGCTACACCGGTTGGGGACTATATTATAGCGAGGCAGATATATAGGGATTGTTCTGTGACTATATGTGATCGTTGCACTAAAGCTGACTTGATAGAATTGGATATGCTGGAATTCGATGTCATTATGGGTATGGACTGGTTAGCTTCCTGTTATGCTAATGTTGACTGCCAGAAAAAGGTAGTCCGTTTTCGGTTTCCAGGGGAACCAGTTATAGAGTGGTTCGGGTCCACAGCATCGCCGAGGGGTAAGTTTATTTCGTACCTCAAGGCTAAGAAGATGGTACAGAAGGGTTATATCTATCATTTGGTTCGTGTGCATGAGACCACAGCCGAGACACTTACTCTTCAGTCTGTTCCGGTTGTTAATGAATTCCCAGATGTGTTTCCAGACGAGCTTCCGGGTATTCCGCCTGAACGGGAGATAGATTTCGCTATAGACTTGTTACCAGATACGCAGCCTATATCTATTCCTCCATACAGAATGGCACCGGCTGAATTGAAGGAATTGAAAGAGCAACTGAAAGATCTGTTGGATAAAGGCTTTATCAGACCCAGTACATTACCCTGGGGAGCGCCGGTATTATTTGTAAGAAAGAAAGATGGGTCACTGCGAATGTGTATTGATTATCGGCAACTAAATAAGGTGACTATAAAGAATAAATATCCCCGCCCCCGGATTGATGATTTGTTTGATCAGTTGCAGGGCTCTAAATATTTTTCGAAGATAGACTTGTGCTCGGGTTATCATCAGGTGCGAGTGCGAGAATCAGACATCCCGAAGACTGCTTTCAGGACCCGGTACGGGCATTATGAATTCAGAGTGATGTCTTTCGGGTTGACTAATGCTCCAGCGGTATTCATGGATCTGATGAATTGGGTATTTCGGCATTTCCTGGATATGTTCGTGATTGTGTTTATTGATGATATTCTGATCTATTCACGATCAGCAGAGGAGCATTCAGATCTTTTGAGGACAGTACTTGGCACCCTTCGGCAGCAAAATTATATGCTAAATTTTTCAAATGTGAATTCTGGTTAACTTCTGTGGCATTCTTGGGCCATATTGTCGGAGCGGATGGTATTCGGGTCGATACGCAGAAGATTGAAGCTGTACAGAATTGGCCCAGGCCTACTACACCGACAGAGGTGCGCAGTTTTCTGGGGTTAGCCGGATATTATCGGAGGTTTGTGGAGGATTGTTCTTCTATAGCAGCGCCACTGACGAAGCTTACTCAGAAGGCAGCGAAATTTCAGTGGACCGATGCCTGCGAGCGCAGCTTCCAGATGTTGGAAGAAAAATTAATTACAGCTCCAGTATTAGCTCTTCCAGAAGGATCAGACGGGTATGTTTTCTATTGCGATGCCTCTGGTATTGGGATAGGCTGTTTGTTGATGCAGCACGGTCGAGTCATAGCCTATGCTTCCCTGCAGCTCAGACCGCACGAGAAGAATTATACCACTCATGATCTTGAGTTAGCCGCGGTGATTCATGCTTTGAATATTTGGTGACATTATTTATATGGGGTCCACGTTGATATTTATACGGACCATAAGAGTCTCCAGTATATTTTTAAACAGAAAGAACTAAATTTGCGGCAGAGAAGATGGCTTGAGTTATTGAAAGACTATGACGTTGATATTCTGTACCATCCTGGGAAAGCCAATGTGGTAGCGGATGCACTTAGCCGCAAATCCATGGGCAGTTTAGCTGATGTACCATCTGATAAGAAAGACTTGGTTCGTGAAATTCATCAGTTGACCACCCTTGGAGTTTGTTTGGCGAATTCTGGGGATTCTGGGATTTCTGTTCGTGCAGTTGCCGAATCAACTATTATAGCAGAGGTAAAGTAGCGTCAGTTTGAAGATCCTATCCTGGTTCAGTACAGAGATGTGGCCCTTAATAAAGAAAAGACTCCGTTTAAAATTTCGCCTGAAGGGGTATTATTATATGAAGGTAGATTTTGTGTACCGGATGTTGCAGGCTTACGGCGACAAATAATGGGCGAGGCGCACAATGCACGGTATTCTGTTCATCCTGGTTCCACTAAAATGTATCATGATCTCAGGTGTTTGTATTGGTGGGACGGTATGAAGAAAGATATTGCTGAGTTCGTTGGCTAGTGCCCGAATTGCCAACAAGTGAAAATTGAACATCAGAAGCCCGGTGGATTATTGCAGGAGATGGAAATCCCAGCCTGGAAATGGGAGATGATTAATATGGATTTCGTTGTTGGGTTACCGCGCCCTCCACGCAGGTATAATTATTGTTGACAGATTGACGAAATAAGCCCACTTTCTCCCAGTCCGGACTACTTATTCGGCAGAGGATTATGCTAGATTATACATTAGAGAGATAGTCAGACGTCACGGAGTCCCTGTATCTATTATTACCGACCGAGGTGCCCAGTTTACGGCAAATTTCTGGAGGTCATTTCAGGAGGGACTAGGGACTCAGGTGAGCCTCAGTACAGCTTTTCATCCTCAGTCTGACGGGCAGGCCGAGCGCACTATTCAGACTCTGGAAGATATGTTGCGGGCCTGCGTTATTGATTTCAGAAGCAGCTGGGATGATCATTTGCCGCTTATTGAATTTGCTTATAATAACAGTTATCACTCCAGCATTCAGATGGCACCGTACGAAGCTCTTTATGGCAGAAAATGCAGATCTCCTATTGGTTGGTTCGATGTGGGCGAGACCAGATTAATTGGACCAGATGTGATCCAGGAATCAGTGGATACAGTAAAACTTATTCGGGAGCGATTATTGGCTGCTCAAAGTCGACAGAAAGCATATGCGGACAGACGACGTCGACCGTTAGAGTTCCAGATTGGTGACTGGGTATTCCTGAAGGTGTCTCCTATGAAGGGTGTAATGAGATTCGGTAAAAAGGGTAAGCTTAGTCCGCGATACATTGGGCCATATCAGATCATTCGGAAGATAGGCGAGGTCGCCTATGAGCTAGACTTACCGTCCGATTTGGAGGCAGTACACCCGATATTTCATGTGTCCATGCTGCGAAAATGTATTGGTGATCCTTCTAGAATATTCCCCGTAAATGATATTCAGGTAACAGAGCATTTGTCTTATGAAGAGCAGCCTATAACTATTCTGGATCGGCAGGTCAGGAGACTACGCACTAAGGAAGTGCCTTCTGTTAAAGTCCTATGGCGCAACAACAACCGGGAAGAGATGACCTGGGAGTCAGAGGAGGAGATGAGGAGGAAATATCCCCACTTGTTTCCTACGCCCACAGGTAATCTAAACTTTTAAGTTTGTTGCATTAATAGACGAATAAATCATGTGTGCTAGTTATAAAGAGAGACTCCCCCGTTATGCTCATAAGACTTTATAAGACTAATTTAACATTCGGGGACGAATGTTCTAAAGGGGGGAGAATGTTATGTCCCGTGTTTTCGCATAATTTGAATCTTGAAAACAATTGAGACTTGTATGTTATAAGGCCATATTTTTTATTTTAGTTAATATGTCTATGTTGTTTATGAAAAGTATTGGTGCAAATACCTCGGGGAAGGCCGAGGGCAAATTTGGAATTTTAGAAATTAGTTTCGGGAATTACAAAACGAGAATTTTAACGAATTGGGCCAAGAAAATTTGAACAAAAATTTTGAAGCCCAAGTGAGGGGTGGCCGGCCATAGGCCTTGGCCCAAGCCCCATTTTAAATGGTCATGTGATTTACATGTGACCATGGATCAAATATATATATCCTTTGTACCTTAGAATGTTCAAGAACCAAAAAAATTAAAATCTTGAGCTCAAAATAAGGGTCTCAGCCGAACCCTATAGAAAGAGGAGAATTTTTTTTTCCAAGCTTTGATTCTATCTTTAAAATCTTGTTCTTCTCATATTTGTAGCAAGTACAAGACGCTCTCCGACGTGATACAATTTGTTTGGCGGAAGAATCACGTTTGCGGCAAGTCGGAATTTCAAGAAAAGGTAAGATTTCTATGTTTTTATGTTATGAGATAGGTATATATGTAATAGTGATTGAAGTTTCATGAAGAATATGGGATTGTGTTGTGTTGTGCATGGCCGTGTGTGTGTGGGTGGAAGGTGTTGGCCGTGTACCACATAGGGAAGAGGAGAAGTGGATTTAAGTTTGTTTGGATTGATTAGTTGTATTGTGGTGACCTCTTGTGATGCAAATGAAGGTTTAAGGAATTAAATTGGCATTGAAATTTCTTGTAGGAAATTATGAGAAATTATGTGAATTTTATTTGATTTTTATAAAATTATAGAAGTAAGATTTTTAAATGTGAATTATGGTTATTGTTAATGAATTTGGATGAAAATAATGCGAGTTGGTAGTTTGTCGCAATTGTTGAAGTTTTGGATAGAATATGGAAATTTGCGGCATACTTGAATTCATGTATATCGCTTGGAAGATTATTGGAATGTGTTTGAATAACTTTGAATGGGTAAATGAGTATGATAATGTGGATGTTAGTTAGTGTTGTGAAGTTTGGATGAAAGTTGTTGATTTATGTAGAAAGAAAGAATATTGGCGTTACAGTGGATTTGTTATGACTTGTGATGTTTGTGATATTGTGGGTTGTTGTCGTTGTTGTATATGGAGCCGAGCTAAGTCTCGGGGTGATATATATATAGGGGAGGTGCTGCCGAAATTTCGGTAGACAAAAATAAGGTGAAGTGAATTCTTTAGCCTTGAAATCCCTAATTGGTAACTTTGACCATTTGCAGATTCTGAGCGAAACGGGACTTGAGTTTTGGGCGAGCGTGAGACGCATCTAAGGTATGTAAGGCTACCCACTCCTTCTTTTGGCATGTCTTAAGTATGCTAGGTCGATATCGGGGTCCCGGGAGCATTCTTGATCCTCGGAATCCGCATTAGAAAATGTGCACTATTCATTTAATCGCATTGAACCTCAAAGTTCTTATTTTGGTTGGAAAGTAACCAAATGTCCGAAATTTATGCAAATGTAATCTAACCGCTTCGAAATTCCGATGTATGATCCCATAGACCCCAAATGTTCGTGATTCATATCCGCCACCTCGACTTGACCCGAGGTGGGCCCGCTAACTCCGAGAATGCCTTCGTTTGCCCTATTGGGCTCTCTTTTTGTAAAATTTTGATAAGGGATCTTTGTTTATGAAATTGTCTATTATAAAATAATGTTTCGATTAACACAATATGCTAAACTATATTTTGGGCTATAAATGCCATTTCGGAAACACTTTTGTGAAACGAACTTCCGTACTAACTAATTATTCGACTACTTTGACTAATGAATTGACTTATGATTTTATCAAGTTTTGAAAGAATATTTGATATACAAACTGCATTGTTTGCTCACGACTCCGCTCGTGCCCTTCTTATGATTCGTTCACCGGTTCCCGGGCCGGTTATGATTCGTGCGCCCTGTGATAAATTTGGTGGTATGCTGTGTTACGGTTCCTGAGACCTCGCCATAGGGTCGGGTTCCGTTTGGAGTTATGCTGTGATATGGCTGGTGATGCGTTATGATGATATGTGTGTTCGGGATGTACGGAGATTTGAACCTTCTGGTGATATGCTGTGTGTGGCACCAGCGTCGGAGCGGTGACCACGTTCCTGAGCTTTGTATGATTTTGTTGCATTATGTACATATGATTTTGATACACATTTTGATATACTGTTCGGTATTTCTCTCTTTTGCATCCTGTTTGCTTTCAGTTATGGCCTATATTTCTGTACTTAATGCTTTACATACTCAGTACATCTTTCGTACTGACCCCCTTTCTTCGGGGGGCTGCGTTTCATGCCCACAGGTACAGACACAGGCGATTCACCACTGTAGGCTCCACTTTCTGCTATTTCGGAGTACTCCCTTTGATTCGGAGTCCACTTTTGGTATATATATCTTTTGCTATGTATATATATTTCTGTATATCTGACTATTTGGGTACGGCGGGGCCCTGTCCCGTCATATGATTCTGTCGTTCAGTTTAAAGGTCTGTGGACATGTCTGTGGGTTAGGGTCTTTCTGTATGGATATGTGTATATGTTGTTTGGGCGATCCCATACGCCGAGGCGGCCGGTCCGCATATGTTTGTACGTTGCTTTGTTAGCCCTGTGTGGCCTTTATTGGTGTTTGCTGTGTACAGGGTTATTCTGGATAGTCTGAAAAAGCAACGTACAAACCCAACCCCGTGGGCCGAGACTCTGCCGAAATTTTTCTGGAAATTATCTAAATTTGTAAATACAGCCTTGTCGGCTTCTGCTATTTACTTGAATGTATTTGATAGATGGGTTCGGGTGTCCAGGTAGGGTGCCAGTCGCGGCCCACGGGGTTGGGTCGTGACAGCCATGCAAAAGCTTCAGCTTTCTACCCAGTGGTCGTATAGTGCAAACTACGGACCGTAAAGTGCAATACGGTCCGTAAATTTAAAGTCGTAAACTGGCATGTCCAACTTCAACTTTCTGCCAGCTGAGGAAGAGGTATAATACGACCTGGTGGACGGACCGTAAAGTGATTTACGGCCCGTAAACCATGGTCGTAAATCACCATGCATGCAGGCCAAAGTCTCTGGTCCTGCTTAAGCTTAAAAACGACCACGAGGGACGGTCCGTAAAGTGGAATACGGACCGTAAACCTCCATGGACGACCACTGTTCACCCAGCACAGATTTTCCAATTCATTAAATATGAGGATCAAGACTTATTTTATTTCATTACAACATTACACCACTTCTCTCTAGAACTTGTCTCTACATTTATTATATGAGTTTTCAATGATTATAAGCCATCAATAACATTAAGACAAGTGAATCAAGGATAAGGGAATCATCAAGGATCATCCAAGTCAAGAAATCCAAATGGAGAAAAACTATGGTTTTGCTCAAAGAAGAGTATTATCAACGAAAGCTTGTTCCTACAACTTCTAAGGTAAGATTCATGATTTTTACAAGATGTTTAAGGTATTGGAGAATTAAAATACATGGATTGTAGAAAATGTAGTCAACTAGGTCATGAATGATGAATAGTGACATTTTGAGAAATAGTTTGAATTGAGTTGTGAATGTTGTTGTGTTGTGATATGAATGTGTTATAAATGGTATTAAGATCATGAACTAAACACTTTAGACGAATGGACGAAGTTGGGTGTTATGACCATGAATGTGGGTGAATTAGAGGCAAATTGAGGAATCTAGATAATGTGGATAATGTGAATGACTAATGGCCATTGTTATGATATTGATGAAGGTATAAACGCTAGCATTGGAAGGGAACGTGCAAGTGTAGAATAGTTCGACGGAAAGGTATGTAAGGCTAACCCTTCTTTCATAAGGCATGGTTCTTCGCCAAATTCCTAATTCCTCTATATGAGTATGTTGTCTTCACATGGTTGGCATTCCGAGATCATAAGGTCACGACCCTTGATATGTACTATGATTATACTATGTTCCTCGCATGACGAGTAAGTCCATAATGTAGATGTAACGATAATGATGAGGATAGTAATGATGATGAGAGTAAAATGAGATTAGAGATGCTTACGAGCTATGAGATATGTATATGTATGCCTATGAAGGGCTATGATAAGACCCCGAGCTTATGATGCCGGGCAAGACTATATGTATATGACTATGTATAAAGTATGTATACGATTACGACACGCGTGCACACCTCTGCAGATGGTACGGATAACCCTGATGCCTTGGTAGGGCCAGGTATGCATGATCTTGAGCCTTGGTTGGCCAAGTATATATATATACAAAACACCGATCCTATAAGGTCGGGTATGCTATCTAAATGCTATGTATATGAAATGATTATGTATATAAAATGAATATGAATGTGATAAGACTATGTATAAGGATACGAATAAGGACATGTATACGAATATGAGCACAAGTATGGTACGAGTATTATTATGGGATACAAACGACGATGTATGCAAGTAAGCGACGTGATGATGATGATATTACTGTCTCCCCTCCTATGCTATTTTCATATGATATCTATTATGCTTCTATATTGATGTTGATCATGCTTTACATACTCAGTACATTCTTCGTACTGACGTCCTTTTGTTTGTGGACGCTACGTCATGCCCGCAGGTGCACAGGGAGACAGACTTGATCCATAGCTGCTTATTCAGAGATTGCATAGCAGAGCTCCATTTCTTTCGTAGTTGTAGCTTTTGGGTACTTATTCTTTTGTGTATATAATTATGGGCATAGCGGGGTCCTGTCCCGCTCATACGATATGTCATACTCTTAGAGGCTCGTAGTCATGTGTATGTGGGTAGAGATGTTCGGCCATGTCGGCCCATGTTTTGTATATCTCTTGGTAGACACGTCGTCCTTGTACTTATGATGTGGCACAGATGCCTATGATATGTTAAATGATGATGGTCATCTAAGGGGATCAATATGATTAACGATAAGAAAAGCACGAATTGACTTATGGCTCACCTAGATGTTATGTTATGTACGATAAGGGGGTGCTCTGGTGGGGTAGCACCGAGTGCTCGTCGCGGCCCTAGCCGGGTCGTGACACCCTATCCCAAATAAACTAACCCTTTTCTCACGCCTAGCCAAAGCTAAATACTTTTCCAAGTTTGATCTTAAATCTGGGTTTTGGAAATTGGGAATACACCCTGAAGAAAGAGCAAAAACAGGCTTCTGCATACCATTTGCAACGGAAGGTCATGGCATTTGGGTTTAAAGCTGTACCCTTTCTGTTCCAAAAAGCCACGACAAAGATATTTCAACCCATTCTTCACACATCACTAGTTTACATTGATGACATATTACTGTTTAATGATATTGTGGAAGAACACCTCCACTTGCTCCATCAGTTTCATGATCTAGTAAAGGAACATGGAATCATGCTCTTAGCAAAAAAGATGGTTCTTGTCAAAAGTGAGATTGATTTTCTAGGAATGCATTTTGTCCATGGCGCATACAGCCCCGGGCTGCACATTTTCCAGGAATTTCACAAGTTTCCAGATACCAACTTCACAACAAAGCAGCTCTAGCAATTTTTAGGTGTGATTGATTAGGTTAGAGATTTTTATCCCTAATGTCTCTACATATATTTCTGCACTTACAAAAAATGCTCAAGAGAAATTCTCAAGCTTAGGGGAAGGAACAAGATGAAACTGTCTAAAAAACAAAGGAAATATCCAGAGAAGTCAAGGCCCTCCATATCCCCTCAGATGGCAAGAAGATATTGTAGACTGATGTCAATAATGAATATTGGAAAGCGGTACATTTTGAAGAAAAAGATGGCCAGCGAAAGATACGCGGATATACCAGCAGAAAGTTAAAAAATGCGGAACAACACTATCATTCCACATTTAAGGAAATTCTTGTTGTGAAGAATGTAATTAAAAATTCTTTTTAAGAATTCCTGATAGAAATGGATATCAAGTCTTTCCCGAAGATTATCCAGATAAATCCAAAGATTATTCCAACTCCACAGATTCTCAGATGGGCACAATGGTTCTCCAGTTACAAATTCCAAGTGAGGCACCTCAAAGGGAAGGATAATATCCTAACAGATTTCAACCCAGGCCAGATGAATTTTCAAAGAGATTCATGCATAAGAAGAGGAGAACTATCCAAATGTTCATGCTGACGAGTTCACCAGGAGACTGTCCATCCAGGATACCAGATCATTCACCGGAATTCTTCAACCGGTTCGTGGACCCGTTTGATCCATCAATTCTTACAGAGAGAAGGGCCTTCCATGAACTTCAAGTCTTCAGAAAATATGGAGGATCCATCCTTAAGCCGTTTAGAGTCAACCCCAAATACCCATTTTGTTATGTATTCATACCACTGCACAAATATTTTTCACAGGAGCTATTATGGTTTTTTTGGTACTTGTGTCACCAGTATCATATCTTTATGGAATTCAGGTGCGACATGTTCCGGCATTTTGACCGGATTGGACCTGCTCTCAGAAAGTTTCTACAATGGTTCAAACCATGAAGATATTGGGTTCAACGCTTCCAAACTCCTATGCAGCGAAAATATTCATGCTACATCGGCCAATAAATATATTGATGGAAAGATCCATGCTCAGCCAAATATTTCACTCTGGTGAGAATTCTCCATTTACATTTTGCCCTTAGAAGATAAGTACAGTAAAGCACAGAGAATTATTTTCCGACAAAATAAGTGCATCCCAAAGGAGATATGGCCGAAGGAGTGGGCTCATTGGAATTACACTGATAATTATCCCCACTGGGAAAGAGTCCGACAAGCAGCGAAAGAGTACCAAGTATCATATGCAGTTATCAGGGATGAAGTCACTCCAGCCATCACAAGGATAAGATTGAATCTTCCCTCTCAGGATTAAAAAAAAAATAGATTGCGAGATAACAGGGCCATCCAGCAAGAAATGTTACTACACGAGATCATTAAAAAGAAGCTTGGAAAACAAAGAAAGATTCAAGAAAAAACATGGAGCCGAATGGTGGATAGAGAAAGGATATACAAGCCCGCCATCAACACCACCAAACACTGCACCATCGAATGATGCTTGATGCCACATGCACCATTTTCAACACTTACCCTTACTTACCTCAACAAATTACCCACAAAATTTTACTACCCATACCACAACAAATGTTCCAATAATTTTATCGTCCCAAATTTACTTTCGCATGCTACTTAAAAAGGACAAAAGTATACCCCACTTGCACATGCTATCACATGGTGTTACATGCTTGGCTTCCCCACTTGCACATGCCACCACACGCCGTCACATGCTTTTTCATGTATATATTTAGGTTTTTCACATGATTTCGAGTGCTAGCACATGCTTTGTCATGCTTAGGCTTAAGTTTTTCTTGTTTTATTTGGGCCCTCACATGTTTATGGGACCCACTTGTAATATAGGTTTGGCTTGTAGTAGTCTTCCAACTCCTATATAAAGGAGGCTAGGTGGTACTTAGAAGACCATCGAATAATCTTCTTGTAAATCTTGCTATATCAATAATGTGTGTGCTTTCTAAATTCCACTTGTTCTTCTCTTTGAAATGCATAGAAAGGCTGGTCCTTAGTTTAGTATAGGGGTAGGAAATATTGAAGCAAGTTAAATTGCTGCAGGTACAAAAGTTTTTCGAAGCTATAAAAGCTAAATCTGTCGTAGTGTGAAAGTTTCTATGAGTTTAGTGGCTTGGCAATCCGTCTGTAGAGATGTTGAAGCCAGCCCCATTGTAGGAAAAACATTGACATCTACGATTTAATTTACTGTTCAACTAGCTTGGCAAGCCGTCCTTCGGGATGTTGAAGCTAGTTTTATGGCAAGCAGTCCTTATGGATGTGAAGCCAGTCCTCCATGTAAGAAAACGTTTGTACTTGTGGTCTTACTGTCTTGCTTGCTATTTATTCACCCTTTATTACTCTTGTGGTATCAGATCCAGTCCATGTCTTTCGGAGGGAGGAGCTGTTTAGTAAAATATATCTGAGTCATTTCCATCATCGTCCAACCCTTGTAAATCCTAAGCAGAAATAAATATGTCTCCTAATCTGCATAAAACACTTTCCTTTAAATAGGATTACCTCTATGAAGTAGATATCCTACCCGATGAAAATAAAGTGTCACCAACGGACCTACCACTCATAAATCCATATTCCGCCTTTGCCAAAAAGACATGTTCCCCGTGGTCACAAATTCGTTCCCTGGTCCAACAATAACCAAAAGGAGCTAAAGAATATGTCGGTGCCTTAAAACTTGACCAACACCCTATTCTTGCAAATCAAGAGGAACAATTCATCACTTTGAAAATTCCGGATGATTTTCCTAGACCGTGGAAAAATCATGGTTTCACCCATATCAATTTTGGTTCTGTTGGAATTACGTTGACATATCATGGAAGAAAAAAGCAACCAGTGGTGGCTCGCCTTGCTCTTCTGGATACCAGATATCATGAATATCAACATGTGAATTTGGGTACCATAGAAGTCGCTCTAAATGCTAGGACAGTTATTGTTACTATATTTCCAAACTTCACTATGTCCCTGCATGATCCATATCTGACGGAGGCTTTAAAAATCCAAGTCCAAATTCAAGGTGCTCCACAAGCTAGAGATGCTATTCAAGCTACTCTACATTATCAAATAACTTGGCGAGTTCAAAACCATGCTATGGATATCTCTCTTCCAGGTGGAGACAATGCTTTGCTCCTAAAAGTAGATGCCACCAACGGAACTACCATGTGCACCAAAATCCCAAAGCAGCTCTCTATGGAGGAACTTATCAAAGTCCTTCTAAATTCATGGGTCACAAATTATGAAAAGCAGAGAGAACCTGTTGAACCTCTTCAATCCTCTGAACCCACTTTTTTCAAAAAATAGGACAAAACAGTTTCCATAAGTTTTGACCACTCTCACCTCAAAAAAACCAACAAAACGACCTTCTCCTTTGAGATGTACCAACCTACTTACAACTACCCAACAGAAGCTGACACAGAAACATTCTAATGGCAACTTCCAGGAATCATGAGTGAACATGATTGGATAAAAAAGTTCGATAAGGATGGTAGTGATGTATAGTGGTTCAAATATCCTTTCACGGGACACTGCCCATGGAATATTGAGTGTGATTGTCAAGAATTTCTTGATAATGAAATTGAATGGGATGAACATCATACAAGATCTTCGACCAAAGCCAAATTAAAGAAAAAGAAGAAAGAGAGAAACTCTGAGAGAGAGTTCCGGGAAAGGTATGAAAAAAGGATTCACCTATTGGTTCACTTAGCCGTCCAGGAAAAATAGAATTTCTTGTTTCATAAAAACCCCAAGATTGGCCACCACTACCTAGCTTAAACACACACCACAAGCCCTCAACCACAAATGAACCAAAACCATAAATACTCTTGATGAACCCCTCAAGTTCCAGGCATACCCCTAATTCCCATTACAACAACCTTTTGAAAAAGATGGTATAAGCCATGCTCCAAAAATCCCAAAGCAAAATGTTCTGTTGCCCACTGGTGAAAACCCACCAACAAATGATGTCGAAGCAATAATCAATTGGCAATCTAAAAATGCCATCTGCCAAAATAAAGTGTTGACCAGTATTGGCAATTCCATCAGAATATTGCTCACATACTAAATAAGATAATGCGCAGAGTTGACACAGTCGAGAAAAAAGTGGAACAAGCATCCTCTCAACATGCTGGACTTATCAAAGCCCTGGAATTAAGATTGACAAACATGCAATGCGAGTTTGCCCACCAGGCACCTCACTATTTCACTTCTTTCAATAACAACAAAAGGAAATGGTTGACATTAGAGAATAAATACAATAGCTGAAACATGATCACTTTGAACCACAAAGAACCCAAGGCTACCCTACCAAACCTACCTTTTTCCCCATGTCATAACAAACATACTCATAACCTAAATTAAACCACTCTTTCACTACTTTCCCTTCCATTTAAAACGATCATATGTCTTTTGCTCAAAAACAAAAAGACGAACCTGAGTTTGACATTGCCAAGATGGTGGGGGAAATGAAGAACTCCATGGCAGCCCAAAAGCGATCCAAACAAAAGAAAGAAATTGGTGAAAGTTCCAAAAACCCCAACTTGGAAAACTTGATGTTCTTAGATCAAGAAGTTCCTAACCTCTATATGGCCTAGCCAAAAAATGGCATAGAGGAAGAGGATATCCTAGGATCCGCTACTGAAGATTCATATGACAGTGATCCTACGAATGAATCGCACGGTGAGCCAAGTGAGGGTTCCTCACTAGACTCTTTTGAAGAAGACAATCCACCAATATTCATGAATCAACTAAGAGGACCAAAAATTTCTGAAGTAGATGATGATCGTGACGGAATGACAGATGAGCCAATTGCAGAAAGGACACCAGAACCAACAACACCAAAATTTGTTAGAACTGGATTCCATACTTTCACTCTGGACGACATCAAAGTTTCAAAATGGCGTTAAAGGCTCTAATATTTCTTTACTTGGATGGTGACAAAAAATCTAGTAGAATGGGAAAAGTATCTGATCCTGTTAGAATTCACTTCAAGGTGATCCAGAATTCTCAGGGACTGGTGAAATTCACTTGGGATGCAAGACAAAAATATGCTTCTTACATCCTAGGATTTTGCCATCAACATCAGAATCCTACATGAAGTGTTCTATGCAGATATTGGCAAAAGACAAGAAAAATTGGGGAGGTAGTTCTTCGAAATGAAATTTGTATGGTTTGATAGAGATGTCATTGATATCCACATCTAGAAGATGGCAAAGATATTTTTTGAGTTAGGCTGAGAAACTAGGCTAAAACAAGCCTTCGTTTTATCGCTTCGAAAGATGCTAGGAAACCGAACCATGATGATCATTGAAAAAAAGTTTCAGTCAATAACGATCCCACAGGTCGGTTACATCAAGCAAGCAATATTTCTATCACTGGATGCTATTTGCTCAAAAAGGACCGTTTTGAAGCAAATCATACAAAACAATCCATCACTTGATAAGGCATGCAGTAGGTCCGATGTAGTCACTGGGTCAACTTGTTTGTGCTATGTCCCTCAACGTCGAAGGAGTTTCAAGCGTTTAAAATCGCCAAAACGTTTAGGTGAGAGATCAAACTTTCGAAGGCGGACAAAATATTTCAGAAGAAGAAGCCCAGACAATTTTCGAAAAAATGACAGATGCTTCATCTGCAACAAGATTGGGCATTATGCAAAAAATTGTCCCCAATCTAGAAGGTCCATCAAGCTTCTTACTGAAATAGAGGACTACACTGGTATCCATCTGGGTGAAGATGATGATCTTGAATCTGTTCTCTCATTGGAGGACGAACCCACAGAGAAGACTCTTTTTTCCATAGATGTGTACGATGAATATTACTAGATTTCAGAAGCAGAAAGAAAGGCTCAAGAAGAAATCAACAGCATCATGGTAATCCCGCGGGTCCAGCTTAAAGTCTATCCATCCAAATGGGATAAACCAATCCAGGTTATTGCGTTCATGGACGCTAGAGCCGCATGTTCACTGATGAACCCAACCATCCTTCCTGAGGATCAATGGATTCCACATTTCAAAGATTTCAACACTGCTTGGACTGGAGTCCTAACCACCACAGTCATCACAAAGCACCCAATCACAACTAAGTTCTTCCCAGGGTTGAAGTTTAGGACTAAGCTGATTGGATCAGATGTCGCAGGGAAAGATCTCATTATTGGATTTGACATCTACAGGCAACTTAGGGATCAACTCTAGATCAAAGCCAATGGAATAACATTCAAAAAACAATTCAAGCCGTAGACGGAAGTTTCACGGTTATTCCAGATAACAGATGGCGAACAGATCAAGCAGGTTGAACCGCAACTAGTGGACCATTCATGTACAGAATCTCAATAGGAGTTTCTGAAGAAAAGCAAAAACCCGTTATGGATGAATGAAGAGTTTTTCATTAAGCTCCCTTTTAAGAAAAATGAAAGCATTAATCCAATGAAGGCAAGTCACACCGACAATAATCCAGAACATCTCCAGCTTGCAAAAAAGGAATGCAAAGAGCTCTTGGAGTTTGGACTGATCGACCCATCTGATTCATAATGGGCATGTGAAGCGTTCTATGTTAACAAGAGGGCGGAACATACAAGAGGTAAAATCAGATTAGTCATAAACTATCAGTCTCTTAGCCATTTGCTCTAAGATGATAAATTCCTTATCCCAAATAAAATCACCCTTTTCTAATACCGAGCTAAAGCTAAATACTTTTCCAAGTTTGATCTTAAATCTGGGTTTTGGCAATTGGGAATGCACCCTGAAGAAAGAGCAAAAACAGGCTTTTGCATACCCGACCACTATTTTCAATGTAATGTTATGCCATTTGGGTTAAAAGTTGCACCCTCTCAGTTCCAAAACGCCATGACAAAGTTATTTCGACGCATCCTTCACACATCACTAGTTTACATTGATAACATATTACTGTTTAATGATAATGTGGAAGAACACCTCCACTTGCTCCATTAGTTTCATGATCTAGTAAAGGAGCATGGAATTATGCTCTCAGAAAAAAGATGGTTCTTGTCAAAAGAGAGATAGATTTTCCAGGAAACATTTTGTCCATGGTGCATATAGCCCGGGGCCGCACATTTGCCAGGAAATGCTCAAGTTTCCAGGCACCAACTTCAAAACCAAGCAGCTCCAGCAATTTTTAGGTGTGATTAATTATGTTAGAAATTTTATCCCTAATGTCTCTACCTATATTTCTCCACTTACAAAAATGCTCAAGAAAAATCCTCAAGCTTGGGGGAAAGAACAAGATGAAGCGGTCCAAAAAATAAAGGAAATATCTAGAGAAGACAAGGCCCTCCATATCCCCTAAGATGGAAAGAAGATATTGTAGATTGATGCCAACAATAAATACTGGAGCGCGGTACTTTTTTAAGAAAAAGATGGCCAGCGGAAGATACACGAATATGCTAGCAGAAAGTTCAAAGATGCTGAACAACACTATCATTCCACATTCAAGGAAACACTATCATTCCACATTCAAGGAAAGTCTAGCTGTGAAGTATGGAATTAAAAAGTTCAATTTCTTTATAATTCATATAGAATTACTGATAGAAATGGATATGATGGCTTTCCCGAAGATGATCAAGATAAATTCAAAGATTATTCAAAATTCGCAGATCTCAGATGGGCACAGTGGTTCTCCCCATACAAATATCAAGTGAAGCACATCAAGAAAGATACTATCCTAGCTGATTTTCTATCCAGGCTAGATGAATTTTCAAAGAGATTCATGCACAAGAAGAGGCTAATTAGCCTAATTTTGATGTTGACAAGTTCACCAGGAACCTGTCCATCCAGGATAGCAGATCATCCACCGGAATTCTTCAACCAGCTCGTGGACCCGTTTGATCCATCAATTCTTACATAGAGAAGGACCTTCTATGAGCTTCAAGTCTTTAAAAAATATGGAGGATCCATCCTTAAGCCGTTTGGAGTCAATCCCGAATACCCATTTTTATCATGTATTCATACCACTGCACAACGATTTTCCACAGGAGCTATTATGGTTTTTCTAGAACTTGTGTCACCAATATCATATCTTTATGCAATTCAAGTGTGACATGTTCCGGCATTTTGACCGGATTGGACCTCCTCTCAGAAAGATTCTATAATGGTTCAAACCACGAAGATATTGGGTTCAATGCTTCCGGGACTCCTACGCTGTGAAAATATTCATGCTACATCGGCCGATAAAGACTATTGATGGAAAGATCCATGCACAGCCAAATATTCCACTATTGTGGAAATTCCCCATTTCCATTTTGTCCTTAGAGGACGAGTACAGTAAAGCACATAGAATTATTTTCCAGCAAAATAAGTGCATCTCCAAGGAGATATGGCCGAAGGAGTGGGCTCATTCGAATTACACTGAAAATCATCCCTACTGGGAAAAAGTCCGACAAGCAGCGAAGGAGTACCAAGTACCATATGAAGTCATCAGGGATAAAGTCACTCAAGCCATCACAAGGATAAGATTGAATCCTCCCTCTCAGGATTCACAAAAATAGATTGCGAGATAACAGGGCAATCCAGCAAGAAATGTTACTATACGAGGTCGCTAAAAAGAATCTTAGAAACAAAGAAAGATTTAAGAAAAAACATGGAGTCGAATGGTGGATAAAGGAAGGATACAGAAGCCCGCCATCAACACTACCAAACACTGCACCATCGGATGATGCTTCATGCCACATGCACCATTTTCACCACTTACCCTTACTTACCTCAACAAATTACCCACAAACGTTTACTACCCATACCACAACAAATCTTCCAATAATTTTATAGTCCCAAATTTACTTTCACATGTTACCTAAAAAGTACAAAAGTATACCCCACTTGTACATGCTATCACATGGCATCACATGCTTGGCTGCCCCATTTGTACATGCCACCACATGCCGTCACATGCTTTTTCATGTATATATTTAGGTTTTTCACATGATTTCGAGTGCTAGCACATGCTTTGTCCTGCTTAGGCTTAAGTTTTTCTTATTTTATTAGGGCCCCAAATGTTTATGGGACCCACTTGTAATATAGGTTTGGATTGTAGTAGTTTTTCAACTCCTATATAAAGGAGGCTAGGTGGTACTTGGAAGACCATCGAATAATCTTCTTATAAATCTTCCTATATCAATAATGTGAGTTCTTTTTAAATTCCTTTTGTTCTTCTCTTTGAAATGCATGGAAAGGTTGGTCCTTAGTTTAGCATAGGGGCAGGAAATATTGAAGCAAGTTAAATTGCTACATGTACAAATCTTTTCCGAAGCTATAAAAGATAAATCTGTAGCAGTGTGAAAGTTTCTATGAGTTGAGTGGCTTGGCAATCTGTCTTTAGAGATGTTGAAGCCAGCCCCGTTGTAGGAAAAACATTGACATCTATGATCCGATTTACTGTTCAACTAGCTTGGCAAGCCGTCCTTCAGGATGTTGAAGCCAGGTTTATAGCAAGCAGTCCTTATGGATGTTGAAGCCAGTCCTCCATGTAAGAAAACGTTTGTACTTGCGGTCTTGCTTGCTATTTATTCGCCCTTTATTACTATTGTGGTATCAGATCTAGTCCATGTCTTTCGGAGGGAGGAGCAGTTTAGTAAAATATGTCTGAGTCATTTCCATCCTCGTCCAACCCTTGTAAATCCTTGGAAAAAATAAATATGTCTCTTAATCTGCATAAAACACTTTCCTGTAAATAGGATTACCTCTATGAAGTAGATATCCTACCCGATGAAAATAAAGTGTCACCAACCGATCTACCCCTCGTAAATCCATATTCCGCCTTTGCCAAAAAGACATGTTCCCCGTTGTCACAAATCCATTCCCTAGTCCAACAAAAACATAAAGGAGCTAAAGAATATGTTGGTGCCTCAAAACTTGACCAGCACCCTATTCTTGCATCTCAAGAGGAACAATTCATCACTTTGAAAATTCTAGATGATTTTCCTAGATTGTGGAAAAATCATGGTTTCACCCATATCCATTTTGGTTATATTGGAATTACGTTGACATATCATGGAAGAACAGGGCGACCAGTGGTGGCTCGCCTTGCTCTTCTTGATACCAGATATCATGAATACCAACATGCAAATTTGGGTACCACAAAGTCACTCTAAATGCTGGGACAATTATTGTTACTATATTTCCAAACTTCACCATGTCCCTGTATGATCCACATCTCACGGAGGCTTTAAAAATCCAAGTCCAAATTCAAGGTGCTCCATAAGCTAGAGATGTTATTCAAGATACTCTACATTATCAAATAACTTGGTGAGTTCAAAACCATGCTACGGATGAATGGCACGGTGAGCCAAGTGAGGGTTCCTCACTAGACACTTTCGAAGAAGACAATCCACCAATATTCATGAATCAACTAAAAGGACGAAAAATTTCCGAAGTAGATGATGATCGTGACGGAATGACAGATGAGCGAATTCCAGAAAGGAGACAAGAACCACCAACACCAAAATTTGTTAGAACTGGATTCCATACTTTCACCCTGGACGACATCAAAGTTTCAAAATGGCATTAAAGGATCTAAGATTTCTTTACTTGGATGGTGACAAAAAATCTGGTAGAATGGGAAAAGCATCTGATCCTGTCAGAATTCACTTCAAGGTGCTCCGAAATTCTCAGGGACTGCTGGAATTCACTTTGGATGCCAGACAAAAATATGCTCCTTACATCAAAGGATTTTGCCTTCAACATCAGAATCCTACATAAAGTGTTCTTTGGAGATATTGGCCAAAGACAAGAAATATTGGGGAGGTAGTTCTTCGAAATGAAATGTGTATCGTTTGACAGAGATGTCATTGATATCCACTTCCAGAAGATGGAAAAGATATTTTTTGAGTTAGGCGGAGAAACAAGCCTAAAACAAGCCTTCATTTCATCTCTTGCCAAGATGCTAGGAAATAACGATCATTGAGTTAGGCGGAGAACCATGATGATCATTGAAGAAAAAGTTCCAGTCAATAACGATCCTATAAGTCGGTTACATCAGGCTACCAATATTTCTAGCACTGGATGATATTTGCTCAAAAAGGACCGTTTTGAAGAAAATCATACAAAACAATCCATCTCTTGAAAAGATATACAGTAGGTCCGATGTAGTCACCAGGTCAAGTTGTTTGTGCCATGTCCCTCAACGTCGAAGGAGATTCAAGTGTTTCAAATGGCCAAAACCTTCGGGTGAAAGATCAAAGTTTCGAAGGTGGGCAAAATATTTCAGAAGAAGAAGCCCAGGAAATTTTTGAAAAAATGACAGATGCTTCATCTGCAACAAGACCGGGCATTATGCAAAAAATTGTCCCCAATCCAGAAGGTCCATAGAGCTTCTTACTGAAATAGAGGACTACACTGGTATTAATCAGGGTGAAGATGATGACCTTGAATCTGTTCTCTCATTGGAGGACGAACCCACAGAGAAGACCCTTTTTTCCATAGATGTGTACGATGAGTATTACCAGATTTCAGAAGCAGAAGGAAAGGCTCAAGAAGAAATCAACAGCATCATGGTAATCCCGCGGGTCCAGCTTAAAGTCTATCCATCCAAATGGGATAAACCAATCCAGGTTATTGCTTTCATGGACGCTAGAGTCGCATGTTCACTGATGAACCCAACCTTCCTTCCTGAGGATCAATGGATTCCACATTTCAAAGATTTCAACACTATTTGGACTGGAGCCCTAACCACCACAGTCATCATAAAGCACCCAATCACAACTAAGTTCTTCCCAGGGTTGAAGTTTAGAACTAAGCTGATTGGATCAGATGTCGCAAGGAAAGATCTCATTATTGGATTTGACATCTACAAGCAACTTAGGGATCAACTCTAGATCAAAGCCAATGTCATAACATTCAAAAAACAATTCACGTCGTAGACGGAAGTTTAACGGTTATTCTAGATAACAGATGGCGAACAGATCAAGGAGGTCGAATCGCAACTAGTGGAGCATTCATGTACAGAATCTCAATAAGAGTTTCTGAAGAAAAGCAAAAACCCGTTATGGATCGATGAAGAGTTTTTCATTAAGCTCCCTTTCATGAAAAATGAAAGCATTAATCCAATGAAGGCAAGTCACACCGACACTAATCCAGAACATCTCCAGCTTGCAAAAAAGGAATGCAAAGAGCTCTTGGAGTTTGGACTGATCGACCCATCTGATTCATAATTGGCATGTGAAGCGTTCTATGTTAATAAGAGGGCGGCACAAACAAAAGGTAAACTCAGATTAGTCATAAACTATCAGCCTCTTAACCATTTTTTCCAAGATGATAAATTCCTTATCCCAAATAAACTCACCCTTTTCTCACACCAAGCTAAAGCTAAATACTTTTCCAAGTTTGATCTTAAATGTGGGTTTTGCCAATTGGCAATGCTCCCTGAAGAAAGAGCAAAAACCGGCTTCTGCATACCTGACCACTATTTTTAATGGAAGGTCATGCCATTTGGGTTAAAAGTTGTACCCTCTCAGTTCCAAAAAGCCATGACAAAGATATTTCAATGCATCCTTCACACATCACTAGCTTACATTGATGACATATTACTATTTAGTGATAATATGGAAGAACATCTCCACTTGCTCCATCAGTTTCATGATCTAGTAAAGGAGCATGGAATCATGCTCTCAGCAAAAAAGATGGTTCTTGTCAAAAGAGAGATTCATTTTCTAGGAATGAATTTTGTCCATGGCGCATATAGCCCGGGGCGGCACATTTCCCAGGAAATGCTCATGTTTCCAGACACCAACTTCACAACAAAGCAGCTCCAGCAATTTTTAGGTGTGACTAATTATGTTAGAGACTTTATCCCTATTGTCTCTACATATATTTCTCCACTTATAAAAATGCTCAAGAAAAATCCTCAAGTTGGGGGAAGGAACAAGGTGAAGCGGTCCAAAAAATAAAGGAAATAAAGGAGTTTTATCCCTCACGCTCACTTCTTTGTTGCTGTAGGCTTTCTTCTAAATTTTGAGCCTGGGCCTGAATGCATGAAATATCCATATTGTCATAAAGGGACGCAGACAATCACCTAGCCATCAAATGTGGCCCTAGGCCTTTCATAAATTGGTGCACTCGGTCACCCATATCCGCTACCATGGCCGAAGCATACCTGGCAAAAGTATTGAAGCAGAGACTATACTCTTAAGCACTCATACTTCCTTGCCTCAAATTCAAAAACTTATCGGCTCTAGCTTACCGAACTTCTGGAGGCAGGTAATGTCGGAGGAAAGAATCTACAAATTATTGCCATACCGGGGGAGGCGCATTGGCTCCCCGTGAAGCCATCCAAATCGTGTACCAATGAACCGCAACATCCCTCAATCTATAGGATGCTAACTTCTCTGATTCGGTGTCCGAAGCATGGATCAACCGAAGTGTCCTCAACATACCATCAATAAAATTCTGAGGGTCCTCATTCGGCTTTGATCTAAAGAATTCCGGAGGGTTCAAGCTAATAAAATCACGGGCCCTTGCACTAACAGCCCTGTCACCTTGCCCTGCACCCTGCCGCTGCGTCTGGGCAGCAACCAATTGAGTAAGAAAATGAATGGCCTCTTTTACATCTTGGCTGAGGCATCCGGTGGAGGAACTGGAGTTGCTGGAGCTGGGGCTGAGGCTCCCTCACGCTCCTCAGAAATAGGCACTGAATGAGAGGACTGAGATTGAGCCATATTCTGTGACTCACTTTCCTCGACAACTGTTGGCGGTGGTCTTTCAGCCCGCTTTTCTGCCACTGTCTTGCCCTTCGGGGCTGCCGTAGCCTTTCTCTATACAGGCATCTCTGAAATACATAACACACGGTTAAGGAGAAGGAAGTTCTTATATCATAGCTCTATCGCACGATCTTATGAAGAAAGAAGGTCATTCATTCATAAAATGCCCGTAGCCTCCTGTTTATAAGTGTGGCGCGCAACACACCCATAACCACGACTCTACTGGACATGGCTCATAGACACACCCTAGGACAGAACTGCTCTGATACCACTTTTGTTACGACCCAACCGGAGGGCCATGACGGGTACCCCGTGCTAACCCACCCGGGCACCTCTTAACGTACATACACATTTACATCTAGGTGAGCCACATAGCTAAATCATACTTTTATTCCACATTCATACTATTTACATTGGGCAACAATACATTTATATCATCATCAACAACGATGTCAACAACAATGTAAATAAGCCGACGAGGCTAACAAAATGATATAAAAAATATAGGCCGACAAGGTCAAATACATCTAACCATATACACGTGTCTCTGAGCCTCTAAGGATAGTATGTCATATCATATAGGCGGGACAGGACCCCGCTATGCCCATAAATATGTACACAAAAGAATGAATACCAAAAGCTGTAACTCCAAATGAAATGGAGCTCCGCTATGTAGTCCCTGAGTAATAAAGCTACCGATCAAGCCTGTCTCCCTGGCCACCTGCGGGCATGACGCAGCGTCCACAAACAAAAGGACGTCAGTACGAGGAATGTACTGAGTATGTAAAGCATGATCAACATCATTATGAAAGCATAATAGACAACATAAGAAATAACATAGGATGAGAGATAGTAGTATCATCGTCATAAACGCTTACTTGCTTTCCATAGGGACTTTCCATTTCTAATTCGTGATTGTGTACATACACCAACATCCGTATCTGAACTCGTTTACATTCCATATACATATTCGTATTCGTAGTCATATTTCCATTCATACTCGTATTCATTTACATGTTCATATTCATAGCATTTCAATATTCATAGCGTATTTGTATTCATATTCATTTCATATACATAGCATTTACATAGCATACCTAACCATGAAGGTTCAGTGTTTCGCATACCTGGCCCTACAAAGGCTCAGGGCTATACCTACCAGGCCCTACCAAGGCTCAGGGTTGTCCGTACAAAACTGCAGTGGTGCGCGCGCAATATATATATATATATATATATATATATATATATATATATATATATATATATATATATATTCCACCCGGCCATATAAGCTCGGGGTTTCATAATAGCCATACATAGGCACATATACATAAAAGCCCATAAGCATCTTTATCATCATTACTATTGTAATTCATTACATCTATCCCTAGAGGATTACTCATCATAGGAGGAATTAAGTACAATCGTAACATATCGAGAATCATGAGCTTAGTAGCTTTTGCAGATAGAATCCTTTAGAGGACATCGTAGGCTCATAAAAGAATAGATATTTTGCCAAAGAACCATGCCTTATGAAAGAAGGGTTAGCATTACATACCTTTCCATTCAACTATTCTATCACTTGCACGTTCTCCTTCAATGCTCACTTTTCTACCTTCATTAGAGTTATACTATCATTAGAAAATCGACAGCTTAGCATACATGACTAAAGCTAGACAAAGTTGGACAGCATCTCCTTTATTTATACGACTTCCTCCATATCATATATCAACTCCCAAATATCAATAATAACATTCACAACATCATAACAATAGTCTTTATTCATCTACATTATCCTTACTTCTCAATTCACTTCCAATCATCCATATCCATGGTGATAGCACACGATTACATTCATTCATATATACAATGTCTATCCCAAGTACTTAACATCAGTTATAACATAACCATAATCACAACACATCAAGAATCATGACTCAATCCAAGCTATTACTCAAAATGACACTATTCCCACATTCATGACCCATTTTCTATATCCTTCTACAATCCAAGTGTTTCAACTTTTCAATACCTTAAACAACATGGAAATATCATAAAACTTACCTTTGATGGTGTAGGAATGAACCTTGGGTGGAAACACTTCACTTGAGCAAAACCCTAGTTTCACCTTCACTTGGATTTCTTGTCTTGGATGTACTTTAATGAATTTCTTACACTTGATTCACTTAGTTTGATGAGATTGATCACTAATATCTCTTGAATTCTTGTGGGAGAAGTGTTCTAGAGGATTCTAGAGAGAAAGGGTGTGAAGGGGAAATGAAATGAAATAAACTTGAACCCCTTATTAATACACAAATCTGCCCCGACCAGTTTCTACGGACCAACATACGGTCCGTATAAATTATACTGACCGTATGTCTGGCCGTAGATTTTTTCCAGAGAGGTGTGCTAATCTGGGCTGATTATACGGCCAAACATACGGCCAGTATAATTTAGACGGCCAGTATGTTGGGCCGTATAATGCCCAATTCTTCCGAACTCATTCTCGTTGACTCGTTTGATCTCCAATCTTTATGGAACCTTCTTAACACTTGTTTATAACCTCATTAACAATCTAAGGGGAATTATAGCTCTTGTCCAAAGCATCATTAAATCATCATTAATTTATTACTCATAAATCCTTTCCGATACATATTGTAGGCCTTGCCTTCTCTTGGCAAACTCTCTCCTCTTACCTCAAATGTTTTTGAAATCTTACTTAGGGTCCTCAAATGTCATTCCTTACTTGTTGAAATACCGTATACTTCGTGCCTTAGTTAGCCTACTCACTGTGCATCAACGGAAATTTTTTTGAGGTGTAACACAAACAGTCTCACTAATATCCTCAGATATCTCATTGAAGCATCCTTGCCTGAATTACCTTACTCAATTTCTGAAATGTTATCCAGAACCCAACTCAGTTAACCCATCATTGATCTACCATTTCAAGTATCCATGCTCACTAATCCCTTACTCAAATCCTTAACGTTACTAGTCCTCGAATAATCACCTCTTACGTCAATTTTCGAATTTGAACACCTCTAACCACTTGCAAGCCAACCCCTCTTCTAACATCACATAAGCCGAGTAATAACACCATAGCGGGATCTAGTCGGTTTTACACAATGAATACAAGGTTCCCAACCTTAGTCCACCCGTGAACTCTATTAGTCTGTGACATAACCGAATGTACTAACTCATCCACAAACTCTCAAGCCCACTCTGCACTGTACAATCGCAACAAAGCTCTCATATCACTAGGTCTTGTTTCAATTATTTTGTTTCTGCCTTCTAACCTCGAAGACACCAATCAACCTTGTAGATTACCCTTTTACTAAACGTCATGATATAATTCCCCCGCAATCCAAACATGACTCAAGTACCTATGCTACCTCACCTCAATTCTTACGAACCTTAATCCCCTGACCCGATAGCAAGATGCCTCATTGTAATACTTCATTTCCCGTATTTCATTTCAAATCACTTTTACCACTATCAACCAACAAATGCTCAAATCCACTCGATCCTCTAAACTAATCATCCATCTAAGCCAAATGAACCACAAAAAAATATCCATATTTCTCCTCAAATCTAAGTGAAACACCCAGTAACTCCTCAAGTCATTAACTCATCGTATTCACCCATAAGTGAAGTCATTTCTATCAGTCGATTACTAGCTCCTCAAAATCCTACAATCCAATCAAATTTACCGATCAAACGATGTGACCATAGCATTCACTTAATAACAAAGTAATCTTTTAACATCAACGAGCTTATATCAAGAATGACTTTTAGTACCATATCCTCGAGATATCACGTGAACCTGTAAGTAAGGTTGTTACCAAAGCAAACCTAGTTATTCCTACAAGATTCAATACTCCATAATAACCCTAGCTCAGATGACTACCTCCATCGGTACCATTCTGTCAAGCAGAAACCCTTTTTACCTTTCACAACCAAACATGAAATTCGCCCTCGCATCAATAGTAGCCTTATCGTGACAACCATGTCAGATACCAATTTTTTCTTTCCCAATATCACGAAAGTACTCATATCCAATATATTCTAAGAAGTCTCACTTCGCTACACGTTTTCGACAAAAGCTTCCTTCATGTCCTTATTGTCAACTTCTTTTCTTTATTACCCGCGATCACAATACATTTCCCCAAATTTGATGGTCATTACCAAACTTACACTTGTTCTCACATACCAGCATCTAATACTCTACCGCTGCTGAAAAGTCGACCCACCATTGGTGCACTAGTGTCATGCACACCATCATAAGGCCATGACGAAGCTGATGTTTTTCCCAAACCGATTATATCATCGAGCAACCCAATGCTGGAACATGAAGACCATGTAACCCTCTGAACTACCTCTCCTATTTCTCATGAACACCCACAATAAACAAGTCTAGTCGCGACTCCACACAATCAAATCCTTGGGACATAATTAGAGACTGAACTTGATCACGCGTCCGAATCAGAATAACACATCTCGTACCACACCACAACAAGTCCTTGATAAACCATGCGCATAAGAATTTAAGGACGAGTTTCCACCGTCCGTGGGTGATCAAGCTAAGAAAGTCCAAATACCATTTATAATTTACTAGATACCAATTTGAATGAAATCGGACGAGAGAATGAAAGAAATGGAAGTTTCCTAAATGTCTTATAGCCTCTCGCAGATAAGTACGGAGCTCATCGTGTCGATCCGCAATACTCTACTAGACACGATCTTGTATTATAGCTCGTGTAACCTAGGGCTCTGATACCAAGACCCAATTTCACAAAGTTGCGTGGGCACCTTCCTATCCCACCTTTGAAGGCGAACCCTTAACCCAACATTCACAAATACAATGTAAATAGCGTAAGAAGATAAAGTAGCGTATGTCTGACATATGAATATATAATAAGAGTGAATGTAAATCAAAAACCACCACAGTATCTAGTCTGGTCATACAAGAGCGTCTAACTAAAATCTATAAGTCTGGAAGTAATAATAATACATCAGTGGTCTCAATAATGTCTCAGAATAGCAAAGTAAGACATAGTAGAAGAAGAGTTTTCAGGTAGCGAAGCGTCCATATGCTCACCCGAACAGACTCGAATCAGCAGACTTGAACTCTAAGCCACGAGGGGTAGACGTCGATCCCACCTGATACTCTGCATTTATAAAAGAATGCACCAAGTGTAGGTCAATACAAACAACACGTACTGGTAGATATCATAGGCCGACTACAATTAGCTAGCATATACTAAGACAATAAAGTAAGATAAACAAGTAAATCAGCAAGGTAAAAGTCAACACGAGCCAGTAACCAAGTACAAGTCATCACCTATGTTATAGTTTCTAAACCCAATTGTGCCAAGTCTAGTACATCTAATCCGAATCCATATATCATAACTATACCACAAGAATATCACAAGAAGCCGAAGTTGCATTGCAATGCAATAATGCATGAAGTATGGATGCAAAGCATATGCACCGATACACATGTACTCCGATGATGGAACATAACTACTAAGCAGCACAACCCATGAGGGACCCACGAAGTCCATGTACAAATCCTCACGATTGCGGCATAGACCTCGGCAATCGCTACCAGCACTCATAACTCGATTTAGGGATAAACATCGGTCCTGACATCACTCTCATCCAACTGAGCCTAGCTCATAATAGTGTTTCCTTATATATCATCAATGTGTCAATAATATATCATGAAGGATGCGAATGCATGCAATGTATGAGTTCAATGTCAATAATCAAATCAATCTCAACAGTACCACACATGGGCACACCAACAATATCATTAAAAAGGAAACACAATAAGCCACGATATAATCACAATTCTCGTCTCAAAACAGCAACAAGTAAGGTGCTACTATATCCTCATTAAGATATATCACTAGTCACCAATATCTACTATTTCCATGTGGCATCGATCTAACAGGCTCTTAGAACAAGATAAGTCACAACACAACAGGGTGGAAAGCCCCAAATCATACAACAAGGCCCAGCCTAAGGCAATATCAAACCCAACTTCACACTCGCAGGTTTACATGCATTCTCCGATAATATCGTCTAAATATATGCTTCGCTAATTGAAGTCTCATCGTAGGGTAAATCATAACCTACTTGGAAGGCCGGACAACAAAGTCTCCCACAATCACGTCTTAGTCTTTCATTTCCTTTGAGACTCGTGATAATGGAAGCCTAATCATATCTGAAATATGCAATTAGAATCAAAATGAAACATCAGTTAACCCTTAATTCTATTCAAAATCCAAATCTCAACCTATGGAATGTGTTTTATGAACTAGGAAGATGGAATTTGGATCCTATGGGTTCCAATATAAAATTAACACTCTAGGTGATCTATTCCCATCAATAACAAGCTAGAACAATTAACAATTCACTTAATTTAGGATTCTAGGCAAAACCCCAAAATTTGGGTATAAACCCTAACTTTTCAATTCAAGAATTAACCTCTAATGATGGATACTACATTTTTAACAACATTGAATACATCAGATTTTGTAATAAACCAATTTCCGTCAACATAAACAACTTAGAGAGTCTAAACCATTTTTATAAACTTTCATGAAAAAACAAATTTGATTCCTCTTGATTCTAGGAATTCTAGCCTTAGATTAATGATTAATGGAAGTAAATGAATGATTCTAGGACCAAGGTAGTTACCTTTTTGAAAATATAGCCAAAACCCTCTAAGAATCACCTCCCAAGACTCAAGTTATGAATCTGAAATAATGACAAGAAGTTGGGGTCTTTAATCTCTTTTAAGACTCTGACTAAGTTATCGCCGCTGCTATGGCATTAGGGTAGCTACTGCGGTCCCGTTACAGCGGATTCTCAGACCGCTATGGCGGTCAAACCAATTTCCATTTTGCCGCTTTTGCATCCATGGCACCGCAACGGCGGTGCCGTTATAGCAGTTCTGATATCGCCATAGCGGACACCCGAATCCTAACACTAAGTTTCACAATTGAACCCGAAATCCCGACTATCACCCAAGACCATTTGCTCACAAACCGGATATGTAGACACACATAAAAACATGCTATGAACGCACTTGTGGCCTCAGAATTCCCATCGGGGGTCTCATTGACCGAGTCAATCCCAATACCTCATAACTAACTTTCCAACCCATGTCCCAAAATGCACCCCAGTGCATGGGGAACCGAACCAAATATGTACACAAGTTTTAACAAACCATCCGGACCTCTCGGAATTGACGGATTCCCGAAAAAGGTCCGTTTACCCAAAAGTCAACTTTTAGTCGGTCATTTTTTCGCTTTTAAGCCCAAATTTCCACAAAATCACCAAAATCATATCCAAAGACCTCAAAAAGCATGTCAACGGTCCCCTCAGGTCAAATGTGGGCTAAAAAGGCTCGGGAAAGAGTCAAAAGCATTGAAAAAGCAATAACGACCAAACAAGTCGTTACATCACCATCATAATACCTTGAGGAAGTTGAAACTTTTTCCAAACCAATCATATCATTGAACAAATCACTTTTGTTATGCCATAAATATACTATTTCCAGTTCCGAGGTACCCAAAGCTGAAAACATGGAGACCATTTTACCTTTTGTACTATCATTCTTATTTCTCAAGAAGCCCCCACAATAAACGATTCTAACCACGATCCCACACAACTGAAACCTCAAGCTATAGCTAGAAACTGAACTTGGTCATGCGTCAGAATCAGGATGACACATCTCGTACCATACCAAGCCACGTCATACCAAAATTGCTCGCATAAGAATTTAAGAATGAGTTTTCACTATTCGTAATAGAATAAGACAAAGATATTTAGATACCAATTCGAATGAAGTAGCAAGAAAAGAATGGAAGAAATAGAAGTTTCCTAAATGTCCTAGAGCCTCTCGCAGAAAGGTACAGAGCTCATCGTACCGATCCTCAAGACTCTACTAGACATGCTCTTATACTTATAGACCAAGTAACCAAGGCGAACCTTTCCCCTTACCCAACATACAATCTATCAATGCGCAAGAATAATATAAATGTTAATAAGTCTCAAATATCATATAAAGGTAATAAGTGCGGTAATACATAAACTACCCAAGGCATCTGGTCTATATTAGTACAAGAGCTACTACTCACTAAGTAAGTCCAGACCAATAAGTACAAATATTTGAATATTTTCATGCAAGGCTCATAACAAGACGAGGGATATTGTCCAGAAAGTAAAAGACAAATATAATGAGAACTGGAAACCCGAGTGTCATGATCCGTCTAGGGCAATGACGGGCACCCGGGGTTAACCACCGAGCACCACTCGTTCTATTTCTCATTCTCCGTACAATCGTATTTCTTATGCTCATAATCGCAGGTAAACCATTTTCATTGGAAACATATATATCTTTTATACACATAAGCCCTTCGGGTATCAAAATAATATACATACAATAATAACATCGTGAGACCATGCTACCCACATATACGTAAATACGAGCCTCTACTAGAGTACTAGACATATGGATGGGACAGGACCCCGTCGTGCCCAAAACATATATGTACACAAAATAGTAAATAAATGGCACCTCCGGACTAATGAAGTGCTCTCAATAGTCTGTTTATCGGCTTCTATAAATCTAGGTCGCCTCCCTATCTACCTGTGGGCATGAACACAACGTCCAAAGAAAACAGACGTCAGTACGAACATTGTACTGAGTATGTAAGGCATGAATGAAATGAACATAATAGAGAAATCATAAGATATAAGATGAAGATATAACCTACGTAACTTTTAAGGGTGGATACCTTTCATGCCTATATCATATATAATCATAGTACATGTATCATCATAGCGCATACATCATCGTATCATACATATACATATCATAGTACCATATCTGCTCATACACATTGAACATTATGCGTATTCAGCCACGTAGTGGCTCGACAATATCCGTATTCGGCCGCATAGTGGCTCGACAATATCCGTATTCGGCCACATAGTGGCTCAACAATATCACATACATATCTTTCGTACCCGGCCATAACAAAGCTCGGTATATCTCATTATCATCATTGCCATCACATACATCTCATAAGCTTATCATAACTTTCCATAAAGCATGCATTTGAATTTTTAAGACAACTTATGAAAATCAAATCATATTCGTAGCATGAACTTCATAAAAATATCGTATGATAGGCTTTGTAATCTCTAAACTTGGGATCATCATTACCATTATCGTATCTATAGCATATCTCTTACCTTTATCTCATATGAAACCCCCTATGAACATATACTCGTAATTTTTCGGAACATTGGTCATAGAACATGCATTAGAGCTTATAGACAATCTATACTAATATTGGGGTGACATAAGGTCGAGAACCCCCGATTGCATTATGGAGTGATCATATACATCATATCTCACCTTGAAGGGACTAACATTTTTAAGGTTAGTGTACACCATGAACAACATCAAGGGATCGTAAATAGGATCATTAACTTCATAGACATCATATCTTGCTTTAGAAGCTCTAGGCTTAAACTTATCATCATTATTATCGTATTCATGATATATTTCTCATCTTTATCTCCTAAGAAGCTCCTTATCAACTTTAACTCATAATTCCCGGAATGTATGAAAGTCATGGAGGAGTAGGGAAAATAATATCGTAGTAATCATATATATAAGGATCATTAGTTTCGTAGGAATGTCGTACCATGAGCTTTAGAACTTCTAGAATTAGATTCATCATCGGTATTGTCATGTTCATAACGTATCTCTTTTCTATATCTTGTATGATGCTCTTTATAATCGTAGGCTCATAATTTCCGATATGTAGAATAATCATGGAAAGATAGAAGGATTCATGCTATAAGAGTCATGCCTTAGAAAGAAGGGACTAGCCTTACATACCTCTTTCGTTTAACAATTTCCATCGCTTGATTATTCTCCTTCGACGCTCACGTCTCTACCTTCAAGGGAATTCGCATCAATATTAGCTACTCGATTATATGAACGTGCTTACTAATGCTAGAGAAAATTGGGCAGCGTTTCCTTTATTTATTCAAATTTTCTAATAGTACATATCACCTCCTAAACATCAATAACAATACCCATAATATCATACTCAATAATCTTCATCAACCATACATTATTCAATTCTCCAACTTCTTTTTCTAGGGCATCCATAACCATGGTCATAATACAACATTACCTTCATCCTCATATAATGTTTCTCCTATGTTCTTAATATCAATTATAACATATCTATACTCGTAATATACAAAGAATCATGGTTCATATTAAGCTACTATTCAAAAATGTCACCATTCTCATATTTGTGACCCATTTTCTATTTCCTTTTATAATCCAAGTCTTTCAACCCCTCAATACTTTAAACAACATGAATTTATCATAAAACTTACCCTTGATGGTGTAGTAATGGGTTTTGGATAGAAATACTCCACTTGAAGAAAAACACAAGCTTCAATCCAAGAGATTTCTTAACTTCAAGACACCCTCAATAGCTTTCTTACACTTCATTCTCTTGGATTTATGATATTGATCTTTGATTTCCCTAGAATTATTGTGGATGAAGGGTGTAGAATATTCTATAGATTGGAGAGAAGTGGAGAAGTGAGAAAAATGAAAATAATAACGTGGGGTCTTGTATTTATAGTTGGAAAAAATCTGACCCGTCGTGCATTCTACGGACAGTTATACGGTCCGTATAAACTTATACGGTCCGTATAAGTGACCATGAAATCGTCCCAACAACACATCATTTCTGTACCCATTATACGGCACATTATACGGGCCGTATAAATTTATACGGTCTGTATAAGTGATCATAAAATCACCTCTTCAACATCTTGCCTCTGTGACCATTATACGGCACATTTACGGGCCGTATAACTTTATACGATCCGTATAAGTGACCGTATAATCTCACCAATGAGGGACTTCACTGTGACAATCCTGCGGACCATTATACGAACCGTATAACATTATACGGACTGTATAATCAACCATATAACTCATCTTTTCACTGATCTTGTTCTCGTCACTTGGTGTGATCTCCAATCCTTATGGAACCTTCTTGACACTTGTTTATCACCTCATTAACAATCTAAGGGACGTTATAATTCTTCTCCAAGACGCTATTTAATCATCATTACCTTGCTCCTCATAAATCCTTTCTGATACACATCGCATGCCTTGCCCTCTCTTGGCAAACTTTCTCTTCTTACTACGAATGTCTTTGAAATCTTAATTAGGGTCATCCGATGTCATTCCTCACTCATTGAAATATCGTATATTCCATGCTCTTCATTATTCTATTCACTGTGCATGCATGAAACAAATTTCAAGGTGTAACATTCTTCCCCCCTTAGGAACATTCATCCTCGAATGTTAAGCTATCCGGGATTCTATAAAAATTTCGCCATATATTTTCCATCAACTGACCCGGATTATCATGACCACACTATTCTTTCTTACCTCTTACTCCTCTTTTTAAGTACCCACTTGGTTTCATTAGCTACGTATAAATACTTGCAAGTTACATAATCGTTCTTGCGTGATTCGTGTACATACATATCTATACATATACAAGTATCCACATCCGTATCCGTATTAATAATCGTACTAATTTACATCTCGTATCCATAGTCATTTACATAGACATATCATTTACATAGCATACTCGACCACGAAGGTTCGGTGTTTCACATACCCGACCATGGCTAGGCTCAGTGATTATATATATACCTAAACTCTTTTGTCTATCTGTAGTAACTTATCTCATCATGCTGTCTTCCTTCCTTTATTTTTTTCCCTTGATTATCATATCTTATGTTCTACTATAGACAACCTTAGGCCTCTTTCTTAATTGTCGCTTACAAATCGCAATATCATTAATTACGACTTTACCGTTAGCGCCTTTGCCTCTATTCTAGTATAACATCGCCATCCTTTACAATACCCCTTGAGTTATTCACTCTCAATGTCACGTGGTTCAAGTTCTTCATGAATGATTTCCCGTACAGTCTCAGATGCTTGCTCAATTCGTGTTCGTTTATTTACTAGTTATTAGACTCAGTTTTGCGTAACTCTCACTCTTTGTTTTAGAGTCTATATCTGTCACACCTTAGGGTCCATCATTTCAATCTCTACACTTGTATTCTCTTTACTTGCTTCCCCCCTTTAAGGGTTTTACTTGTACCATTCTCTAATCCGCTGTCTCACCTTCAAATCTTGAATTCATATATCCCTTACTATACTACATCTCATTTATGCTGTTTCCCATAATTTATAGCTACGATAATTCATGTGTGAAGTCTTAACATACTCATCTTGCAGTTTTGTAATGAAGTAATACAACCGACATAGCAATCCAAACAAGGATGTATTTTACTTAGCTCATCCGGTAGTTATGAGTCAATGACTAAATCCGCTCCAATTAACAAATTTTGTCCCATAGGGATGCTCACAATAATGGTATGCCTAGTTATCCATACCATCCATGTAATGTCATTTGCTCTCTCCTTCGGTGTGCAAAATTTCACTTGTAACGTCATCTTTGTTTTCCAGGGCCTAAGTCTCACGCGCAACTAATAACCCTTATGCCTCATACTCTATTACTCTTGTGTTGCACTGAACATTGATTTCAAAACCCATCATAATCATATTGTATTTGTCGTTGATTATAGTTTTACTCTATCGCTTTATCGTCGTACGGTAAACTCATAACTCATGGCAACCTTTTTCTTTTCAACTCATTACTTCATATGATTTACTCGTCCTAACTTGGTATATGATATTCGTAGGAGATGCATCTTCCTTTAATCATAACACGACTATTTATTGGGTGCGCGCACTTTGCGGCGCATTTCCTTCTCTTTGTATTCCCCTTTCTTATTTCTTTACATTCCTTCCTCCTCAATTTATCTTATTTTCTCCCATTCTGTGATCAATCCTTTATTCTTCGCACAAGGAACCCTATTCCTAACTTAATACAGCTTGTCCTTTAAAATATACTACCTTTGTACAATCCATTCATCACTTCCAAAACTTATTTTGTTCATTTTGATCATCCCCTCTCCTCATTATTATGTTGATCCTTTTCCTAACAATCGTCTTACTTCGTTATTTATCTTTTAGTAGTCTTGATCTTTTACATCTAGCTAAAGATATTGTTACACCTTGAAAATTTCATGTCGTCGTGTGGTGCAGGAACCATTGAGAGATTAAGGGTAATAGGAAGTTCTTAAGACTATAAGACGGATAATTAGTGGTCTTAGAATGCATACGTTAAGATTTTGAAGTTATATGAATTGATGAAATAAGAATTGATAAGGATAAGTGTAGTATAAGTGAGGTGTAGGAAAGGTTCCGTAAATTATTGTGTTAAATATTGTTTGGTAAGGTCATGAGGACGAGTTATAGGGATGTTTAGATAATTAATGAAGTATTAAACAAGTGTTAAGAAGGTTGTATAAGGATTGGAGATCAAACGAAACGACGAGAGCAACTTCGAAAAAACTGTGAGTTACACGACCACATTATACGGCCCAGGGAATGTTATACGGACCGTATAATGGTCTGTATAACTCAACAGCAACGAAGTGTTCCATGGTGGTGAACCACGACCACTTATACGGACCGTGCAATGTTCGACGGACCGTACAAGTGTCCGTGGAAGTCCCGACGGGCGGAGTTATTCCAAGTATTTAAATGTGATCCCAATTCATTTTATTCATTCTCCTTACTTCTCCACTTCTCTCAAAGCTTCTAGAGTGTTCCACACACACTTCATATACAAGGATACAAAGTAAAGAAAGGATCAATATCATGAATTCAAGTGAATCAAGTGGAAGAAGCTCACTAGAGTTCCTCCAAGTCAAGAATTATCTTGGGAGTGAAGCTAGGGTTTTCTCCAAGTGAAGTATTGCCAACCAAAACCCTTTCCTACACATTCAAAGGTGAGTTTCATGATTATTCCATGTTGTTTAAGGTATGGGAAAGTTGAAACACTCGGATTATGGAAGAAAATGGAAAATGGATTACAAAAAATGGGATTAGTGCCAATTGTGCATAGTAGATTAATATTAATCATGAATAATGATATGTTCAGATTGTAATCACGTTATGAATGATGTTAGGAGTATGAGAGAAATATTAGATGAGAATGAATGTAACGTTGTAGTATGATTATGACTATGGGTGACCTTGAGTGGTAATTGTAGGAATTGGATAATGATGATGATATTATGAATGTTATTGTTGATGTTTGGGAGTTGATGTATGATATAGAGAAAGTAGTAGAAACAAAGGAAACGCTGCCCAATTTTCTTTAGCTTTAGTAAGTACGTTTAAGTAACCGATTAACTAATGTTAATGTGAATTCTGTTGAAGGTGGAAACGTGGGCATCGAAAGAGAACAAGCAAGCGATAGATTAGTTAGACGCAAAAGGTATATGAGGCTAGTCCTTTCTTTCTATGGCATGAATCCTATGGAATGACTTTTCCTTCCTCTTCATGACTCTCCTACATTCCGAAAAACGATGAGTCTATGTTCATGAATAGCTACATGAGATAAGAGATATGTATGAGCTAATAATGATGATAATGAGCTTAAGTCTAAAGATTCTAGAGTTCATGATATGATGCTCCTATAAAGTTAATGATGTAGTTTATTGCATACACTCACCTTATAGACAATTTCCTTCAAGGTGAGGCAGAATACTTATAAATGTTCATAATAGAATCGGGGGTTCACGACCTTATGTCACCTAGATAAAGTGTAGCTATTCTTGAGTCATTATGCATGCAATATGATAATAGTATGATGAGAATGTGATAAGTCTATGATATGTACATGATGATATTACACCGTGCCTATATGGCCGGGCAGACACTGCTAAGTCGGGCAGCGTATACACCATGTCCAGATGACATGGGCAGACACCACTAGTGGGCGACATGAGATGATACCCCGGACGCGGGAGGCCTAGACGCAGGCTAATGATTATCACACAGTACCTATATGGACGGGTAGCTTTACATTTATGCATATATGATATGATGATGATTATGAGTAAGTCAGCATGTGTTATTTCTTTTATAAGTAATAGTCATATACAGTTTCTCCTTACTGATGCTTTCTTTATTTCATTGGCGTATTTTCATTATTTATGCCTCTCATAATCAGTACAATGTTCGTACTGACGTCTGTTTTCTTTGGACGCTGTGTTTATGCCCAGTGGTAGACAGGGAGGTGATCTTGATCCAGACTCGTAAGAGCTAGTAGCTGATTTGAGAGCACTCCATTATTCCGGAGGTGCCTTTGATTATTCTTTTATGTATATGTGTATATTTTGGTGTACGACGGGGTCCTGTCCCGTCCCTATGTCTAGTACTCTAGTAGAGGCTCGTAGATACGCAGTGTGGGTTATATGGTCTCACAAGGTTACTATTTATATATATATATATATATATATATATATATATTATCATTTTGATAGCCGAAAGGGCTTATGTCTATAAAAGTATCTATATTCTCAAATGAAAAATGATTTTTCTTATGATTTGAGTACGAATTTAATAGAAGAACGTTTAATAAGTATGGTGAGTAGTAGAACGAGTGGTGCTCGGTGGTTAACCCTGGGTACCCATCACGACCCCTAGCCGGGTCGTGACAAAAGTGGTATCAAAGCAATTCAATCCTAGGAAGTTTCTATAAGTCGTGTCTAGTAGAGTCTTGTTTATGGTGTGTTGCACGCCACACTAATAAACAGGAGGCTACAGGGCATTTAGGAAAAATTACCATCTTTCATCTTAAGAGATCATGCGATAGAGCTGTGCTATAAGAATTTCCTCTCCTAATAGTGTGCTATGATTTCAGAAATTCCGCCAAAGGGAAAAGCTACCGCTGCCCAGAAGAGAAAGACTACCACGAAAAGGCAGGTAGAAAGAGAGCAGCCAATAAATGTAGAAGATGGCGAGTCACATAATGAGGCCCCATCTAATACTTCCTCTACCCCGCCCAATGTAGAAGAACAAGGAGGAACTTCAGCTCCAATTCCTCCACAGGTTGCTTCGGGTCAACAAGTAAACGAGGCCATTAAGGTGTTCATGCAGTTAGTTGCCGCCCAGGCACAGTGGTAGACTGCGGGTCCGAGTGATTGGGCAGCTAGTACTAGAGCCCGTGACTTTATGAGCTTGAATCCTCCGGAGTTTTTCGAGTCAAAGCCAGATGAAGATCCACAAGGTTTTATTGATAAGATGCTGATAACATTGAGAATTATCCATGCCTCTGAAACTGAATCAGTGGAGTTGGCATCTTATAGACTCTGAGATGTGGCGGTATTGTGGTAAAATAATTTGCTAGCATTAAGAAAATAAAATGTGCCTCCTCCCGTGTGGCAAGAATTTGTAGATGCTTTCATCCATCATTATTTGCCACCCGAGGTCCGCCGAGCTAGAGAAGATAGATTTTCAAATTTGAAACAAGGAAATATGAGTGCTCGGAAGTACAACCTTCTATTTAACTCATTGGATAGATATGCCCCGACTATGGTGGCCGATATGGGAGATAGAGTGCATCATTTTGTGAGTGGCTTAGGGCCACATTTGTTCAAGGATTGTTTGACGGCTTCGTTGCAAGACGGGATGCATATTTCCCAAATACAACCCATGCCCAGAATTTGGAAGGACAACAACATCCGCAAAGGGGTGATCGTGATATCGATAGAAGGCAAAGCAAGAGGGCCAGATCTATGGGGGAAGGAAGTGATTATAGAGGGTATTAAGGCAGACACATTCTAGACACGCAGGCTAGTCGGTGACTAGTGCACCTCCATGATTTGCGAGTAGGAGAGTTGATCGCTCCTTTCGTTTAGGGTAGGGTCAAAGTTCGAGGGCCTCAGATTATCAGTTTGGGGGATATTATAGTTAGAGGAGACCCCCAGTATCGCGATGCAACCAGTGCGGTAGATTACATTCCGGACAGTGTCGCCAAGGTTCGGATGCTTGCTATGCCTGCGGTCAGGTTTGGCACATGATGCGAGATTTCCCGTCGATGAGTGGTAGAGCTGGGGTTCAGCCCACATGATCAGCAGCTGGTTCCTCTTCAGTATGCCCGGTAGGGCAGACTCCTCAGCTAACAGCAGGTCGAGGTAGAGGCAGAGACAGAGGGGGAGCATCTACTTCAGGTGCCACTCAGCCCCGTGTGTATTCCTTAGCCGGACGGCAGGATCTTGAGTCTTCCCCGGATGTGGTTACAGGTATATTATCCATATTTTCCCATGATGTATATGCGTTGATAGATCCGGGTTCTACCTTATCATATATTACTCTGTATGTTGCTGGTCGTATTGGGCTTAAACCTGAGCAAATTAAACCTTTTGAGGTATCTACTCCGGTTGGTTATCCCGTGATAGCTATAAAAGTATCTATATTCTCAAATGAAAAATGATTTTTCTTATGATTTGAGTACGAATTTAATAGAAGAACGTTTAATGAGTATGGTGAGTAGTAGAACGAGTGGTGCTCGATGGTTAGCTCCGGGTACCCGTCACGGCCCTTAGCCTGGTCGTGACAGATATCACCCATGCTCTCGATTACACAAATCACAAACTACTACTACTTTGCCATATCTCTTTTCTCTAATTTCTTTTTCAAGTTGGCTTCTCTTTTTGTCATTGCTTGCTATCATTTCTGTCATTGAAGAACCTCTATGCTGGACTTTCCCCTAACAGGGTTTTATAAGCTTTCTCATCTAGCGCCTCATGGCTCGCTTGTTGGTTTCACACTTGCAATCACTCTTTATTCATATAGAACATGTCACATCTTTAGTCGTTTCCTCGCTATACTTTGTATTATAGTTCTTGCCACGCTCTCATTATATCTTAATCATAATTGACGCTATAGAGTGCCACTTCTTTACCTCTTTCGCAAGCCTGCTCGTAAAGTAGAATAAACCTTGCGAAGTAAGCATACTCAACCTGTTACTCTTTCTAATCAGCCCTATTACACTTACCATATAAATTGTTTTACCAATGGATTCACATTCGTCATACCCCTACCTCAGTCATGTTGTTACTTTATTTTGCTAATAGACTTGTCATATTTTACTTGTACTTATCCATCCATTCAATACTTCAGTATCACACTCTATTGGGGTTACCCTTTCGCTTCTATGTCACGTTTAGTACTACCAAGCTTTTCTCTTTACCGCATCAATACCGATCTTACAATTACCATTACTATCAATTCAATAGTATTTAACTTATCTCTTGTAGTTGTCAACGATACTACTAACTTAATCTCGTCCTGCCATTTCCTTTTGCACAACATCTTTTCTTGTTGGGACATATTACAAGCTTATATCTTATCTCCTTTAGATTCTAGGAAAATTTCGATAGAGTTTACTCTATATTTCTTACTATCTCAAAGCCTGCACGTAGCACCAACAATGCCTCACGGGGCCAATATATATGTACGACATATCTCAGCCACACAGGTCTCCCACTTTCAAGTAAAAGCACAAAGTTGTCGAAACTTACCTCATATATATCACTTCGAGATGTACCTGATCCTTTAGCGATCTGCCCAGTTATCCCTTCCTATTTACTTTCCCTTTCATCCTTCAACTTTACATATCAATTATACCTCAATATTCTTACCTTACTCGACACACATCTTTCATACCGTCGCTAACCTTTTGTTCTAATTCATTCAATTTGTTTAGTTCACAACTTACTTATCATCAAGAGATATCTTTAGTCAAATTCTCTGTTGTACTTACATCGATTTACCTCTATGACAACCAATCCATTAACATATGAATACGTACCCTAATAACGCAGTCTCAGTGAAGTGACTTACCTCTGTAACCTCAACATCATCAATCACTTTCTTCGGTCAATACCGTTCTTCTGCTGCAATCAGGGATTAGTATAAGGAATCTAATTTCTTATGGCTTAGCTCTATCGCACAATCTTAGAGATGAGAAAAAAGTAACCATCCTAAATGCCCTGTAGCCGCCTATTTATAGATGTGGCGTGCAACACACCATAAACAAGATTCTACTAGACACGGCTCGTAGACACTTCCTAGGACTGAACTGCTCTGATACCAGTTTTGTCATGATCCGTCTAGGGCAATGACGGGCACTCGGGGTTAACCATCGAGCACCACTCGTTCTATTTCTCATTTTGCGTACAATCGTATTTCTTATGCTCATAATCATAGGTAAACCATTCTCATAGGAAACATATATACTTTTATACACATAAGCCCTTCGGCTATCAAAATAATATACATACAATAATAACATTGTTAGACCATGCTACCCACACATACGTATCTACGAGCCTCTACTAGATTACAAGACATATGGACGGGACAGGACCCCGTCGTGCCCAAAACATATATTAACACAAAATAGTAAATCAATGGCACCTCCGGACTAATGGAGTGTTATATCCCGTATTTTTGAACGTCAGATTATTTGCTGAGGTGGGGCCCACACATCGAGATTTTTTTGGGACATCTGAAAAGTCATATGAATCACATATGTGAAATTAAACACAACTCAAGAAGGACCCTTGGGCCAAATCAAAGTGGAAGTCCTCCAAATGAATATTTTTAAGAAAATGTTTTCGGGTGATCTGACTTTTAGGGGCAAAAACGGTATTAGAAGTTTGGAATTTGGAACAATACGAAGAAATAGAAGTTGTAGATAATTGAATTAGCTTTCCAACCATAGGTCGTGGGTTCCCAGGTGACATCGGTACAAGGAGATATGGACATTTTAAGGTCGAAAGGTCAGTGGGCTAGGCCCAACTCGGGATCAACCGAGTTGGCCCAAAAAAATCAAAAAACAAAAATAAGGCCAAAATTTGTGAGGGATGGCCGGCCAACATGGCACAAGCCCATGATTTTATTAATTATCCATGTGATAATTAATATAAAGGATCAATTAATGAGTCATATTTCATTTAGAAACTTCAAGAACACTTTAGAAAAAGGAAAGAAGGAGAAATATCCAAGGCCATTTCGGCCAAGTGCAAAAATTGACAAGAAAATTGACAAAAATTTCTTCAAAAATTATTTTCTGCCAATTAAAGGATTCCTAGCAAGGTGGAGTGGTCTTTGGAGCAAGAAAAATTCATATTCTAGCAAGTTGCAAGACTTAGCTAAGTGAAAGATCAAGGAAGAAGGTAAGAACTTATTCTTTACATGTTATGGATATTTTTGCATGTTGTAGTGTGCAAAAGTGAGTGAAATTCATGAATAGCAAGAATATAGTTGTGTGGCGGTGAGTTGTATATCACATGTATAGCCGTGTATATTTGGTGAATCATGAATGCATGGTGAGCAAGTTTTATTTAGTATGTTGGTTGTTGTGTTGTGGATTTTATATTGCAAACAAAAGCCTAATGAGCTTAGTGAAGTATTAGTAGTTGGAGGCTTGTCTTGGAAGATTATGTAAATTGAATATTATGTTCTTACATGTATGGAAGATAATGATATTAGTATGGTGTTGTTGGAATATATATTATAAGGTTGTTATTCTTTTCATTGGAGTTGGAAGGTTTTGAAAGAAGTAGTAAATTGATTAAGTTGTTATAATGTATCTTGGATTGAATATGGAAATTGTTAGTGTGGTTGAGTTATGTTAATAGTTTGGCCGGGTTTGAATTCCCGGGTTGTTGTTGATTGAAAACTTGCTAGGTAAATGTTGAGGATGGTGTATTTACAGAGGAAATGCTGCCGAAATTTCGGTAGCGAAGTGTTTCCTTAAGATTCTAACTCTAAGTACCCTAATGAAAGTTTGGGTAAATGTGACCAAATCGCAGATTTTGGCGGATTTGCAGCTTGAATTCGGAATAGCAAAAGAAGTAGAAAGAGGTATGTAAGGCTTCACCCTTCCTTCTATGGCATGTCTTAGCTGTAATAAGTTGGGTACGAGCCTCGGGGGCAACCCTATCCCCCGGAATCCGCACCTAAAGTTTCCTCGCAATATACTATGAATCATGGTTCATATTAAGCTACTATTCAAAAATGTCACCATTCTCATATTTGTAACCCATTTTCTATTTCCTTCTATAATCCAAGTCTTTCAACCCGTCAATACTTTAAACAACATGAATTGATCATAAAACTTACCTTTGATGGTGTAGTAATGGGTTTTTGGATAGAAATACTCCACTTGAAGAAAAACCCTAGCTTCAATCCAAGAGATTTCTTGACTTCAAGCAACCCTCAATAGCATTCTTGCACTTGATTCCCTTGGATTTATGATTTCATCTTTGATTTGCCTAGAATTCTTGTGGATGAAGGGTGTAGAATGTTCTATAGACTTGGAGAGAAGTGGAGAAGTGAGAAAAATGAAAATAATAACGTGGGGTCTTGTATTTATAGTTGGAAAAAATCTAAGCCGTCGTGCATTCTACGGACACTTATACGGTCCGTATAAGTGACCGTGAAATCGTCCCAACAACACATCGTTTCTGTACCCATTATACGACACATGATACAGGCCGTATAATTTTATACGGTCCGTATAAGTGACCGTAAAATCACCTCTTCAACATCTTGCCTCTGTGACCATTATACGACACATTATACGGACCGTATAACTTTATATGGTCCATATAACTGACCGTATAATCTCACCAATGAGGGACTTCACTGTGACAATCCTGCGGACGATTATACGAACCATATAACATTATACGGACCGTATAATCGACTGTATAACTCATATTTTTACTGATCTTGTTCTCGTCACATGGTGTGATCTCCAATCCTTATGGAACCTTCTTGACACTTGTTTATCACCTCATTAACAATCTAACGGATGTTATAATTCTTCTCCAAGATGCTATTTAATCATCATTAACTTGCTGCTCGTAAATCCTTTCCGATACACATCGCATGCCTTGCCCTCTCTTGGCAAACTTTCTCCTCTTATTACGAATGTCTTTGAAATCTTAATTAGGGTCATCCGATGTCATTACTCACTCATTGAAATATCGTATATTCCGTGCTCTTCGTTAGTCTATTCACTGTGTATGAACGAAAAAAATTTCGAGGTGTAACACCGAGCTATAGATCTGGCAGTGGCTCACCCTATGTCTCCAAAAGAGCTACCTCGGGCATCGCTCATGAGTTCCTGGCATGGATCTTGTCTCAAACTCTACACCCTAAAAATGAGTGTAGCAAGGTAGAATCAGTATAAACAACACGTACTGAGCAGACATCATAGTCCGACAACAGTTAGTTCAGATATATAAAAGAAAGAGATCAACAAATAGGCAAGTAAGCAATCAAATATGATTACTAAGTAAATGCATGTCAACTCACGGTAATAAAAACCACAATAGATCTCTGTAATCTCAATTCCTAGCTTAGGAGAAAGTCTTTAATCCTCGAGTCCATCAATCACTAAGTATTTATTAATTAAGCATACGACAACTCCAGTCAATAATCAACCAAGGAATCAATGCGGAAACACACCATGCAATACAATAAATACAACATCATCCAAGAATAGCCTCACAAGTACAGAAAGATCAACTGTCGAATCAAAGCCTATGGTGAAGCACCTAAGCACAAGTCTGTCATGTTTCCCACAATTCCTCAGAATGATCACAAACACAAGTAAGACCCACGAATTCGATCAATAGATGTCAAATAACATAATAATAATGAATGCATATGCAATGCAATGCAATGATACACAAATGCTCAGAGCGAAATACCTCCACGCCTCGACAGTCAGACCCATGGGGGACCCGCAAAGTCCATGTACCTGTTGCGGTGTACAGCCCGATCTAATTAATATGTGTGTGTATATATATATATATATATGTATGTATATGTTGTGGAATGTGCAACCCTGTCCAATGTATGTTACGGAACGTGCAATCTAGTCCAATATATATATGTCGCAGAATATGCAACCCGGTCCAATATATGTATAATATGTTGCGGCGCACAACCCGATCTAAATATATGAGTATGAAGGCATGAATGATATCAATGCCAATGAAACTATATCAACACGAATCGTGCCACACATGGACATATATCACAATATCACGAATAAGTCAAACCTTCCTCTTTGCAAGACAATACCCAATAAGTGAGAGATACAGTTTCACAATCACAATATGGAAACTAAATAATGAGTCCAATATCACACATATGGCAACAAGCCAATACACAACTAGAGTCAATGATCACATATGACCTATGGAATACATGTCGTACACTTCCTCAGCCTCAATTAGATACATCAATCATACAAGTCCTCTAATTTATATTATAATATGCAGATCAACTTTCCAATTCTCAATGAAAACATTCCTCTTTCATATGACAATGGAATAACAAGAGGGAGAGGGGAAAATATGTCAGTCACAAGAATATCACACATAGGCAGCAGGGCGACAAGCCCAATTTCAACAATCATAGCGATGAGCCACATAGCCAACAAACAATACCACCCTAAGAATATCCATCACAACTTTGTACCCAAAGGATTAACATTCTTTTTCTATCAATAACTAACTTCTACATATTCTTCGATAAATGAAGTCTAACCGCAAGGTAAGTCGTAACCTACATGGTAGCCGAGCGGGAGCCACGAACAATCAAACCTTTGCCTTGCCTTTTTGGAGAGCCTCCAATTACTCAAAGTCTATCCATAATTGAATTCTAAGTTAGAAATAAGGAAGAACAATACCCATATTGCTATACTATCTTTGGAGTCAAAATCAACTAGGGAAAAAAGGGGAAAACAAGCCCACAAGGGTAAGCCGGATATTTCAAAAGTGAAATTGGTAACCTAGCATTCTAGAAGTTCAATTCTACTATTCAATTGCTAGATTAACTCAAGAATAGGTCAATTTCATCATTCAAGTGAATACCCCTAATTTGGGTATAAATCCTAACTTTCAAACTTTCAATTCATCAACATAAATGGAAGGTTCAAGCCTATTAGTCATTAAATTATCAAATTCCATACTTAGATTAGTCAAATGCACCAACAAATATCATTTAGAATGACTAAAACTCACCTAATCAAGTAAACATCAAAACCTATATTCCTTCTTAAATTCAATAGATTTTCTAGCATGGATTCAAGCTTAGGAAAGGTAAAGGAATGAATTCTAGGTTAGAGAACTTACCCACAAGAGAAATCAGCCAAGAATCTCCTCAAATCGCCTCAAAGATCCTTAGGAATAATAAAAGAAGTGATAGGAAATGAAGGGTTTTAACTAGGCAATTAAATGGAATCTGGTCCCGTCATTCGCTGCAGCGGCTGTCTGTGCGTTACACTAGGCCCGCCACAGCGTCCCACCCTTCGCTCTTATGATGTCACAATCAAAACCGATGGGCCATGACTAGTGCCCGAGTTGGGCACCTATACATAAACCTGCTAGATATGATCAGACTGAAACTAAGGACAATGTGGAAATCTGTAAAAGCATGCTGTAAACTCATAATGCTCTATAGCAAGATGAACCTGTCTCCTGAGGAGTCACAGTTAACCAAACATAACAAAATATGAAAGCCGACAAGGCTGCCACTATACGCGAGAATATCTAAAACAAACTATATTTGTATAGCTGACCAAACCATATATACAACCCACACATGTCCACAGACCTCTAAGAGTATAACAAAGCCTATGTCAAAAGGATATGTACCAAAATGACTCACGCTCCGGAACAATAGAGCTCTCCAAGCAACTGAACAGAAGTCCTAAGCTGGAGCATAACCAAACTGAGCAACTGTATCTGCGGGCATGAAACGTAGCCCCTGAAAAAGGGGGTCAGTACGGAAAATGTACTGAGTATGTAAAGCATGAAGTACAGTAATGAAGATCATGACTGAATGAAAAGAAGACAGGAGACAAGTATGATAATTAAGAGATACCAATGCATTTGTGCCTTAAGAGATGAATCATGTATATATATATATATATATATATATATATATATATTCTGTATATCTTACCCAGCCCATTATGGGACCCGGTGAGATAATAATATATACCGTACCTGGCCCATTATGGGACTCGGTGAAATAATCATATATACCGTACCCGGCCCATTATGGGACTCGGTGAAATAATCATATACCGTACCCGACCCACTATGGGACTCGGTGAAATATAATACATACCCAACCCTCTATTGAGGGACTCGGTGGAATATAATACGTACCCGGCCCTCTAGTGAAGGACTCGATGAAATATAATACGTACCCGGCCCTCTAGTGAGGGACTCGATGAAATATAATACATACCCAGCCCTCTAGTGAAGGATTCGGTGAACAATGCAATGAAACTATGCACGAGTAATAGGAGCAATCATGTACAAAATGAATCATCATTTGGGACTCAAGAGAATAATTAGAATGAACCAACACTTGAGAATCAAATACAACTGTCATGCCAAGTACTACTGAGAACTAGAGTTCATTGGAGTCATGTATGTTCGTCGTTTGTTCATCTTATGTAATTCATGCCAAAAAGAAAGAAGGGATAGCTTTACATACCTGCTGGATCTCCAATTATCTACACCTATTCGTCTGAGCTCGTGAGTATACATTTAAAAGGATTCACACTATCGTTAGACTCATCATAGTATACTTGTATTAAGCTTTCAAATTAAACTGTTCTATATCTTGCTGAAAATCGGGCCTCATCTCCCGTGCTTATATGCCTAGCCCGAAACCTCAACTCAACAACCAACAACAACAACAACAACATCAATAATATCATTTCCAACAACAATATATACCATAAAACAGCCCACACGCAGTTTTCCAACTTCCATAACTAACCAACTTACTATTAAATTATCTAACCACTCTATCTTCGTGAATAAACCGGTAATAACGTAAATAGAAAGAGATCCATACCATATTCTTGTTGAAGAAGCAATATCTCCAATATCCGCTTTGAATCCACGTCGAAATCCACCGCACAACAATACTAGAATTACGATTATGCGCTACCCGAACCTAAACCAACACTCCTTCACTTAGAACTCACTCAATTTTATGCTATCCTCACCCCTCAACTGTTTTCTAGATTTTCTTGGATAAAAATCTGATGGAAAAGGGGGTTTTATCGCTTTATATAGATGGTCAAAGTCGGTGGAACCGATTTAGGAAATGACATTCGCGAACGCGAGGGTCTCTCGCGAACGCGATGGTCTACAATATTTCTGGCCATCGCGAACGTGGGTCCCCTATCGCGAATGCGAAGGGCAATTCTGCCCAGTTCGACCAGATTTTCGTTCTTCTCCCGTTCGACCTCCAGTCTTTTAGATACTTCTCATACATGATCTTAACCCTCATAACCATAAGATAGGCGTATATAATCTCGTATGCCCTCAACAATAACCTCATGTTCACAATTGGGCGACCAACGCCTAACGACTTATTAACATACCAAACTGCGAGGTGTAACACATGAGTCCGCACAACAGATCCCCGTGCGCTATGGCGACTCACCATAAATCTCTACACACTCGCCATAGCGGACTAGGCCACGCTACAGCGGGTCCGCTATGGCGCACTTGGTGCCACTACGGTGGACACCAGAAATCTTCTAGTATTTCACTATCTCAATCCCAAAATCAGACGATCACCCGAGACCTCCTAGATACTAACCAGGCATGCTAGCACACATAAAAACACGCTACAGACTCACTTGTGGTCTCAAAATTCCCAAAGGAGGTCTATTTCACCGGGTCAACACCCAATGCCCAAAGATTAACTTTTCAACCAATAACCCAAAATGCTCTCGAGTGCCTCAAGAACCTAACTGAACATCCTACAAAGTCATAATCGAACATCCAGACCTCTCGGAATAGACAGATTTTTGAAAAAGGACTTTTTACCCAAAGGTCAGCTATAGGTCAAAAAATTTTCACTTTAAGGCTCTATTTCACATAAGATATCGTAAATCTCACCCGATCACATCGTAAATCATACCACCCATCCCCGAGGGTCAAATTCGCCCTAATAGGGCTCGAAAAAAAGTCAACGGGGGTAAATAGGTCAAAAGCACTATAATGACCAAACGGGTCTTTACAGTTCCTTACATATATTCTAGCATACACATGATACACAACATGATACACATGTAATTTCTTTAGCCTGGCCACTTGATCAGTGAGACATTATTTCCTGGACGCATGGTCGGTGAGATACTATAGCCTAGCTGCTAGGTCAATGAGATACTATTGCCTGGCTGCTTGATTAGCGAGACACCATTTCCTGGCCTACGGGTCAATGAGAAATTATTGCCTGGCCTTAAGGTAGGTGAGATTTTACAATTGCCTGACCACTTGGTCAGTGAGGTATATATTATGATTATATTACATTTTGTATGAGAAAGATCAGGTGAGTGATTTCTGGGCATCCTTTGGCCTCCAGATTGTTATACTTTCCAGTTCAGTTTCAGTTATTCTATAGGCTTACATACTCGGTACATTATTTTGTACTGACATCCCTTTTGCCGAAGGAGCTTCATTCTGTCACGACCCAATTTAGCTAAGTCGTGCAGGCACCTACCTTTCTCACCGCAGTAGGCAAACCCTTATCCCAACAATCTCAAAAACTTGAAATAATAAATAAATAAATAAGCGGAAGAGATAGAAATATGTAATTCTTACATAATAATAGATAGAATATGCGGAAATACATCAAAAACACCCCAAAAGTTTGTCTAGTCATACAAGAGCAACTAAATAGAATCTACGAGTCTGGAAATATCAATAATACATCAATAGTTTGAATATGTCTTGTAATATCAAATAACACATAAAATAAAGGAAGAATATCCAAGGCGGCGAACGTCCCCGTGCTCACCCTGTAAGACTCTAAGCAGTAATTCTTGCACCACTATCAACCACGAGAAGCAGAGGTAGATCCTACCACGAACTTTACATTCAAAAAAGAATGCAGCAAGTGCAGGTCAGTACAAACAACAAGTACTGGTAGGTATCATACGCCGACTAAGTTTAGCTAACATATATCAAGTCAATAAAGTAAGATAAACAGGTAAATCAATATGATATAAGTTAAACACGACCCAGAATCCAAGTACACGTCATTACCTATGTTTAGAATCTAAAACCCAAATGTGCCATGTCTCAAATACCACTACAAGAAAAAGGGTTATTAGAGACCAAAACTTAGCGACGAGTTTAAAATATGGTCCCTAATGGTATCTTTTTACGGATGAGATTATTTTCTAGTCCCTAATTCACATTTTTATTGTCCAAATAAATTAAAAACTTTAATAACTAGTCCCTATAAAGAAAAAATTTCCATCAACTAAAGGCACTATAGATATTTCAGTGGCTTTGCTAAAATATTTCATCCTCTCTCTAAAGAAGTCCCTAAAGACCTAAACCCACTAAGACTGGTCAAATTGCAATCTCTGTAGACGCAATCGTTTGAGACGCATGTTGGGTTTCCTGATTCCAAGCTTCTGCATCGATTGCTTCTCATTATCTAGTCATCTTTAAGGGATAATGCGTCACTCACTTCTCATTATCTGGTAAACGCAATCGTTGGATTTCATGTTTTTTGCTTTCTTCGATGAAAATATTTAAAATTTGTTCCATTCATTTGTGATTGAGTCTCTTTCGGTTGGGTGCGAGGCTAAAAGTGGGGCTTAGAGGACAACGAGGCGAGATATTCGATGGTTCATTGTGGGTTTCATCTGTTGGGGTTTATTCCGGAGACTTGGTTCAAGGGGTAAAATAATTTTCTGGGTTTAATTTATTGTGGGGTTGTGTCTATTATAAATTTCTTATGAATTGATTAAACTTTTTTACCTATTCGGTGTTCTAAGTTAGTTCTTTGTCTCCAAATTTTTATGGGGTTCTTTAAATTGTGTAACCAACTTATTGAGTAATAAATCATCACGTTTTTCATATTTATTTCATGAAATTCTCCGTTTCGTGGTTTCAGATATGTGAAAAGTATTTTCAGTTTGATTCGAAACAGGTTTTTATTTATTTATTATCGTTTGCTTCTAATATTGGGCCGACGAATAGAAGCTAGTTTTTTTTGTGCTTTTCTAGGTCAGGTTCGGAGGTAAAATGAAAAAGATAATCTCATTCGTCGGCTATTGAAATTTACTATGCTCGGGTTTTACCTCTTTTCTGAACTTGTAATGAATGAAGAATCAAAGGATTTAGGAGTTCTGCTGGTTCAGAGCTTTCTATTTGCTTCAGCTATACGAGGTCGCTTTATGAAATTAATTCATCTGATTTGGGCTTCTCTTATGGGTTGGTTTGGAAGAACTAAAGCTCTCTCGTGAGAAGTTCATCTACTTAATTCACTCTCAAACAGGAAATGAAAATGATATGTGGTCCTTTGTGTGGCTGAAAATGAAAACCTTGGTGGTATGTTTGTTTTGTACATAAAATCATTTTATAATTGTCGTTATGTTTGTTCCATGATTTGAATGTTATTAAATTGATGTCCGATTCAAGACTGGATTCGACTATTACAAGAATTGTGAATTTATTGTACAGTGGAGGATCAAGGATTTGCAAGGTAAATCTGGTGGTGCTCCAAACTCCATGAGGTTCTGTCTCATGACTTTGCAGTTTTTTCTTTGTTAAGGTATAAAATTATATAGTTTAGTTTATGGTTATATATTTATATGCTCTAGAGGACGAAAGGGAAGTTTTAATGGATTAGAGGCATTTTCTTTTCTCTCATTTTTTTTCATTACCTATCACTTCATACATCAGGAGTGTAAAAGAAATACATTTGTAATGAACATAAATTTATTCCGCAAGATGCTCACTCTTGATCAGTAAACTGTTGGATGTTGGACAATATGGTAGTGGGAAATTATGGTTAAAATTGAATTCTGTTAATGAGGGTTTAATGAGAATGGGACCAGAGCTCACTGCCAGGATGAATTTTACAAAAACAATATACTTCTCTTCCTTTCATTAATTAGTATCATTATGGACCATAGGAAAAGGAAGGGTAGGAAGAAGAAAGAAAGGAAGTCTGCTATTGCGTTTTCACTTAATCAGGATTACTCTAATCTTTTGGTAATAGAGGGGCTGCTACTTTATTTTTATCATACTGACTTGCCGATATTTGTTTATGTTCATGTTGTAGTTTGTTAGTAATTCTGTTGTGTATTGTTTGATGGCTTAAATGTCAAGTGAAAATACAAACGTTAAGGTTGATAATGATAATTAGTTATTTTCTACTAGTATAGGTTTTGAACACATGCCTTAAGTACATGCATACCTAAAAGTTAAAACCAGGTAAAGTGGATGGCCAGTGCTTCATATCATGTATTTCCATGGCATTGTAATTCTAATCAAGTGTCTGCTGATCTGAGACTAAATAAGTCTAAAATCGTAAAATTTCATTTCCTGTAATTTAATACTTCCTTTTCTCTTCTCTATCAATGGGAGTTCAAAGAATGCTTTTATGCTGCCTTTAAGTTATGTAACATTTTTTGCCCACACTGCTATTTATTATCTATAAGATGGTGCGTTGTGATTTGATATATGCTGTTTTATATGCGCTATCGGTATTTAGATGCTGAAGTAAAAATGAATAAGTTAAATCCTAGTGAAGTAAATGGAGTTTTATGAACCTGAATTCCCAAAATTAGTTTACTGATTCATTCTCTTGGGTTCCATTGTGCCAATGGAAAAAACATTTTTTTCTAGTTCTAATACTTGAGTTCTTAGTCGAGGGGATACAAGCATTACTTTGCAGTATTTGTTCATTTTGAGCATTTGAATGGTTTGTATTTGGTGTCACCAAAATGTACTTTATCTAATAAGTATAGAATGTTATAATATTATGTTTGTATAAGTGATGTCTTGATGAGCAATAAAGCTGAAGTGATCTTTTCTTGTGTTTGTCTAGCTTTAAGAGCTTTATGGCGAATAAATGATCATGCAATGACCCTCAAACATAGTCTATAATAACCCCTGTAAGTATAATGTTAGAGTGCTTATATTGTGATTCGAGTTTTCTTCTCTGTTTTGTTCACATAGAATATAGGTGGATCTGTTAGAATAAATGAGTTTATTTGAAACTGCTTTAGTTTAGAGCATAAAGAGTAGTGGCACATTTCATGCTTTGTAATACTGGATTTTGTGCTTAATTGTTTCTATAGGCTTATTTTGTTACTAATACTTATTTCCTGCATATTTAAAAATGCAACAAAGCTCACGGTACTAATGCTTTATATGTAACACGATTACTAGAGTGAAGAGAAGTTATTGCAATTTGTAGTTCAGTAGTGACTGTGCTACCTAGAGTGAGCATTACATATGATCAAAGGAGGTTGACTTATTATTTAAGTCTCCCATATTACCCTCTTTGACTACTAGTATGACATTGACTTCAAAAACGTAATAGAAACTTATTATAGTTAGATGGGAATGATCATGATCAGATATATCGATTTTGGAATTTTGTTGTGTAATCTTCTCCTAGTGGTCTACCTACTCAGCTTAGTTAAAGTGCTAATATTTATTTTGAAAGTCTAATTTATTTATTAAGAATTGTTAAGTATTACTAGTATATGCTATGCACGTGAGAAAGACAAGAAATCAATTGTACATAATGATGAATTATAGTATTTTCAAGATTTGGAATGTGCATTTCTCTTAACGTTACAATAATTACTATATATTGTGAAAAAAAATAGACTGGAATATCTAGTTACCCTTCGTTATCTACTTATAAAAATATTTCATTTGAGTTTCTATCCTAGTTGTACAGGTGAATGTGATGTTAATATGTGCAGGTGCAAGATGATGGTCAAAGTTTATTAAGAGCATAAATCTACAATATATCTTCACCAGTTATAAGGTGAAGAGTCCAAGTTGAGTGTTGTTTAATGTGCTCAATTTTAACAAGATTCGAGATTAATGTAATGTGAAGTTGTACAGGTATAGTGCATGCATAAATATATATCTTATGAAAATGGAAATGTTTTACCTAATCAGGTGGTTCATTTTACCAAAACACATATTTGGGAGGGATGTAAATCAGAAGGGCAACGATTAACCGCTTACACCAGAGAATGAAGTGTTCCTTCAGAGCTAATACAAAATATGTCCAGCTTTTTCCTTACTGCCACAAAACTGTATAATTCCTTTACAGTTGTATGCTGATCTAATTTTTTTCCTTCAAACTCATTATTTCAAGTGATATATTAGTCTTACTCACTTTGATATGTATTATTAGACATGCTGGTAGATATTTAGATGGTTGTATATGTAGAATTTTAAATTTCTATGAATATGTTGGCGGTAAGGTATATGTCCCCCTCTTTGTTTATTGACATGTTAATGAAATTTCTTCTCTGATGTTGGAACCTTGATGTGTTTTTAGGACGATTTTTGTTATTGAAAATTTTCTCTATATAGAGTTGATTATCAACATTACTAGTTATATAGTAATATTCTGGTGGAAGATAGTATATGACCAGTCATGCTCCTATGCTTAAAGATCTTTAAGGACAAGCTTTTTCTATCCCAGAAAACCTTGTTATCTATTTCGCCAAATCATCTGTAGCCTGATTCCCCTCCGTAGCACCAGATATTTTTTTCCCATTATACTTGAAAACTAATCTATGTATACTATTTAAGTTTATTACAATTATTACATCTAAGCTTTATCATTTCACAAATATAGGCTAGAAGCAACAGGAATGCAGCAAATCGAGCTAAGTTGAAGATGCCTCATCATATTGGTAGCAAGCCTATTTGAGACATTATTTATCAAAAGGTATTGTCATAAAATTTCTATTTTCCTAAAGGAAGTATTTATGAGATGTTATTCGACACGTTTACTTTTGATGTAAAGGGCGGGAAATATGGCAATCCACCATATTTGGGGACTGTTTTCTTTGAGACTCGTAAGAAAGATAACAAGCTTGTTGCACCTGAAGCAATTGAAAACATGTATGTATGGTATACTAAATATGTAAATTTCTTGAAGTATAATACTTCTGATAGAAAATGTTCTTTTATATGTTTTGTAGGCTCAAATCGAAAAAATGGTTCAATCGGTGCCATCTCTATCTAGCATAGAGATTGTCAAAAAATGTTGTGGACCTCAAACTCGTAGCCATGTATTTGGCTTTGGGGGTGGAGTAAAGGCCAAAGACTTGAAAGGTGGCACTTCTTCAAATGATGAATTGCTGTCTGCGCTAGTCCTTGAATGAGAAAAATAAATCCTTGAATGATCTCTTGTCTACCTTCGAAGATGAGATGAAAGAAATTAAGAAAATAAAAGAATTCTTTGCTTCTCAACAATCATATGTCCCGCCTACGACATCGCCCGTTTCAACTGGATGACCACTGCTTTTGTCTGCTGACCAAGTTAGTAACAATATACCCATATTTTTAATTTAGTTTGTTGATTTGCGTATAGTCAATTTCTATCTTACACTGATTCTAGCCGTTGCTTGACTTCACCCCTAATGATGCTTGTTTCTAGCTTGGTACATGCTCCAAAAGATTGCTATTGCTCGATGATCTGTTTGACATGTGTGTTTGTCTTTTCTGTTTTTTTACCTCGTTTCTCAAGCATATCAGATCTATTTCAACTTATTTGTGATTCCTGGTCATGGTTGGGATGTATTTGATATCTAATGTTTAATACAAGTGGTGATGCCTTAAATTCTTGCATGCACAATTAAGAAGTGCATACAGGAGTACTGAGGAATTTTGATTAAGTCAGTTAATACTTTACAATGCAAAATAAATGCTTTTATTGAAGAATTTTGAGGAAGGCTGATAGCCTTTTTGTATGGTTCGCGTTTGATGCACTTTAACTTCAAAGTTAATTTATCCTTTCATATAAAGTTGGTGCTACTGTTATCCTTTTCACAGTTCCTATATATTTGTGGCAATCTCGGTTCAAAGTCTGTAACATTTGTTGTTTGCTTCACATGAACATAGTGGTAATTTTACTGTTTAAACTTTGGTTATAAAGATAGGAAACAGAACCGTGAACACCCTTAGCTCAAGCTCTAAATCTAAGGAATTACTGTTAATGAAAGTGCAATTGCTGTTATGATGATGGAAAAAGCTTTATTGAAGGTAGATAAAAAATAATTTTCTACCAAATGGAAAAAGTCTTATTGTTGTTAAATCTTGTTGCCTATATATGTGTTTCCAGTTTAATTTTTGTAATCCCTGGTTTGTAACCAGAAAGAGTTCATAATCTCACTTGATTTGGAATACTTCTTGCTTTTCAAGAGACTTTAGTGGAAGTTTAAAAGAATTAACACCTACAGTCGATGGAATATTTTTTAGTTGAGAACATATAATAGATGAAGAATCGCAACGAGTTCTTGTATTTCTAACTTTCCACTGGAAACAACGCCTTAAGTTTAAACACTTCCATTATGCTTGTCACAGTTATTGTTTTAGTTGCGTTTTAAAATAGATTTACATTCTTGGTTAATGTGTTTCGAAACTTTTCTAATTAATTTTTCTTATACTCATGCAGCCTCGATGATGTTGCTGGATAACACCTAATGAATTTATTATATTGCTTTTGGGGTAAGCGGTAACCACTACTAGTGTAGAATTTATATATCTTATCTTACTAATAGTTATTCAAGTCTTTTCAAAATTTTGTACTTACAGGTTTCGAAGATTGAATTTAACAAGTCAAGATGAAAGTTTAGAAGATGCACAAGCCCATTATTTTGCTAGGAATGTTATGCACTCGCTATCGTAGTCTAACTCGAGTGTTAGTAAAGTTGTTTTGTTAAGGTGTCGAGCAAATATTGAAACTAACATCATGGGATGTTAACAATTTTATTGTAATTAACAACTCTATCTTCCTCAGGCTTTTATATGTAGATTTTTTAGTAGGAATCTGATATTTATTGATAAAATAATTATTTTTTTGTGACATCGAGCTTTAGGGACCATTTTTGGTCAATGAGAGACTAGAAATTTGGTCGTGACATTTAGTAAAATTATTGTAAATAAGGACCAGTAATGTTCGTCTCTAAAGATAATCTAGGACCAGTAACGGTTGGTCGCTAAAAAGGTTTAACGATCGAAAAATCATTTATTTACCATGATATTAATCGTCCATTAGGGACGAGATATGTAGTCGCTAAAAGTTTTTCACGACCAGATATATTACTTGTCTCAAAAGACTTTTAACGACCAGATTATTGAACCGTCGTTGTTGACCTTTAGCGGCAGAGGCTATTACGACGGGTGGCGACCAGCTTTTTCCCGTCGTAATTGCCCTTTTTGGGACCAGATTTGGACTTTTAGGGACCAGATTTCCCTTCCTTAAAGGCCGTTTTTCTTGTAGTGTACTTAGTCAGAATCAGTATATCACAAGATTATCACAATAGAAGCCATAGTACAATGCCATGCAATAATGTATGAAATGTGAATGCAATGCATATACAGTATACACATGTACACCGATGATGGAACATCACATCTCGGTAGCACAACCCATGGGGGACCCCTGAAGTCGATGTACCTCACAATTCCAGCAAAAACGTCGACAACAGCTACCTCATGGTTCTGGCAACAACGTCGAAAATTGCTATGTACATCCTCGATTCTAGGATAACCATCGGACATCGATCCTCATGTCACTCTCATCCAACTGAGCCCAGCTCATAACAGTGTTTCCTCAAGTATCATCAATATATCAACAGTATATCATAAAGGATGAGAATGCATGCTTTATGAGTTCAAAGTCAATAATCAAACCAATATCACAAGTACCACGCATGGGCACACCAACAATATCATGAAAAGGCTACACAATAAGCCATAATAAAACACTATCCTCGTATCAAATGTCAACAAGTAAGATACTACAATATCATGGTCCAGATATATCAATAGTCTCAATATCTACTATCTTCATATGGCATCAAGACAACAATAATAAAACAAGAAAAGTCACAACACAACATGGTGGCTAACCCCAATCACACAGCATGGCCCAACCTAAGAAAATATTTAACCCAACTTCATGCCCGAAGGTTTACATGCTTTCTCTGACAATATCACCTAAATATATGCTTCACTAAATGAAGTTTCACCATAGGGTAAAGCTAACCTACCTGGAAGTCCGAACAACAATATCACCAACAATCAGTCCTTAAACATCCCTTTCCTTTGAGCTGTTACACCTCGCATTTTCAGAGCATGAGCATGCCACGTACTTCACCATATTAATGGAGTATCGAAGATGTCCCATGATGTTTTGGAAGGTACAAGCCATGGAAAGTTCGTAACAATGAAGTAAATCATGAATTACGATCTCGTAAGTCCTAACCGGGAAGGATAACCTTGAAACCAAAGGAAATGACCATTATCAATATTGATTAATGATAAATACCATGTATGGAGAGTTTCAGAAGATTCCGGGACCAAGCAAATCGAAGACAATAAGTTTGTCGAAAATTTAGAAAAAAGTTGGCAGAATTTTAGACAGAATTCTGGGTCAACTTTGGAGGGGTATATCTCCAGGTATATTAGGAGTTTTAAGGTATTTCAATGCCTTAAATAAAGCTCGTCGAGTCTAGTTTCCAATGCAACAAACCGCTCGTCAAAACGACAACGGAGTAAGGGGTTATGGCCATTTTAAGATAACCTCTCAAATTGCCAAATGACTTCCGCGGGTCCCACTTGGGAAAGTCGGTGGAACCGACTTATAAGGGGTATAAAAACCCCCCATCCACCCCACGTTTTCTGTATTTTACATTCTCATAAGTCCTAGAAACCTCCTAACACATCCCCCAAACATTTATAGTCCATTAAATCAAGGATTTAACAACATTACACAAAAATAATCCATGAAAAGTGATTGTTCTTGCTTCTACTTGATGTTGTGGTGAGTTTGGTCTTGAATAAAGTTGGCGTGGCTAAAGTTCTTTAAGTATAAGATATGTTCTTCATCCTATCTCTTATGTTGAGTTGATTTGAAGGTTTAGCAAGTCTTAAAAGTGAAAATAGTTATGGAGGAAAGGTCATAAAGTGTTGTGTTGTAGTTGCTGTGTTTATGGAATGTTTTGAGCATGTTGTGCCTGTGTGGTTGGGCTAATTTATATGTATATGTATGGTATCTAATGTTATTGGTATGTTGATGAGATTATGCTCCTTGATTGGGAAGAAAGGAAGTGTATAATGTTATTGTATATTGATAAACATCGTGGGATGTTTTATGGAATATTTTGGTATTGATGATGACGTTGTTGGTGTTAGTGTTGTTATTGTTGTGTTGGTTGTTGGTATTGTGAATTCGGGCTAGGGATATAAACAGGAGAAATGCTGCCCGAATTTCGGCAGATTTTAAAAGGAATTAATTTGAGGGCTTAAGACAAGCACATGACGATAAGCCTAACGATAATATGAATTCTCTTGAATGTAGATTTACGAGCTTGGGAGGATAAGCATTAAATAGTTAAATTTAAAACGACCGAAAAGGTATGTTAATGCTAAACCTTTTCTTGCTAAATGCATGATTCTTTTCTTATGAACCTATACATGTTTTCCATAGTGTCCTTGTTCCCAAAAGCTAGAGATTCATGATTCTTAGAGTTCTTATGATGCTAAAGATAAGTATGTTTTATGATGATAATGTTGATGATGATGATGCTATTTCTAGAAATTCCAAAGTTTATGCTTTTAATGCTATCATTATATTGTTGAGTATATTTATTGATTTCCTTGATTTTAATCATTGTTTTTTATCTCACCTCATGATAATTGTTCCTTCGGGGTGAGATATAGCGATGATGATTATTTCAAAATATAAATCGGAGGTTACCGACCTTACGTCACTCTGATAAAGTGGTAACTTTTATTTGGGCTCCCATTCATGCTACTTATATTATATATGCATATGATGTATATATATGTATATAGGGGATATGGGAAAAGGATGAGGTGTTATATACGCATAGCCACCTGATCAGTTGGTATATCATGACATCGTCCCGGACGCGGGATATATGAGTATAGATCAGGCTGTACGTTCCGCAGCAACATAATATATATATATATATATATATATATATATATATATATATATATATATATATATATATATATATATATATATATATATATATATATATATATATGGATCGGGCTGCATGTTCCTCAGCAATATAAAATATTTATAGATCGGGCTGCACGTTCCGCAGCACTATTATGTTATACAAGTATGAGAAAGGTTTTTATGAAACGACTAAGCATGCATGATATTAGCCCTAAGAAGCGATCAAACACACAGGTTATCCTTATATCATTTTTTGTTCTATATTTCTTATTATGTTGTTATTCATTCCTTACATACTCAATACATTGTTCGTACTGACGTCCTTTCTTGTGGACGCTGCGTTCATGCCCGCAGGTGGAAAGGTATGAGGACGTCAATTCTCATCAATTACCTCATAGCGGCATAAACGCAGGTTCTCTACCGAGATTTTTACAAATGGAATTGTTTGAATTTCTAGGCTATAGAGAAAGGATGAAGGGAAAATGTGACAATCAGATGTTTGGTAAGTCATGATTGAATGAACCATTATGAGATGCTTTCAAAGAGAAGTTTTAGAATGATTTTAATTTAAGGGAAGAACCCTAAAGGGGAAAATGACTAGTTATTAAAGGAGTTGGAATGAGTGCATTCGAGATTTCAGATAATTTAGATTTATTGAAGATATAGGGAAAGTTGACATTAAGAATTCAAATGTAGTATTATGATTTATAGATTGGTGAGTAAGAGATAACTAAAAAAAATTGATATGGGAAAGGAAGTTAACGGGTAGGAGAAAGTTTTACCCTAGAAGTTTATACATACATAAGACCAGGACGAGTTGATGACAGGCGCACAGACTCGTTTTATCGGACTTTCCTATATGATATGAGTTTACATTGGGATTCAGAAGTCACCAGTCATTCGACTTCAAGGGGGTTTCTGAGCATTTGATAGTTGGTACTATTCTGAGAATCATTATGGCTAAGTTACTTCGGGCATTAATGATGACCTTGAACTCAAGAATGAGAAATGGATACCTAAGTTGGAATGTAATTATAATTGTCTTCTAGATTGCTTATATAACTTCTAAATGTGATGTTGCGTGGCCAACGAAAGAAGTAGAGATTGTATCAACCTCAGGAATATGTGGTGTATTTCTAGCTAATCCTTATAATAAGGATTCACCTCAATTTTTGTAGACGGGTGTTGCGAAGGTTATTTGACGATAGAGAAATTAGGTGCGGTATCGGTTTATGTGTAAGGAAAGAAGAAAGTAGGTGTACAAGTGAAGATAAAATATTGCAAGGATTGATTTGGTTGCTACAGGAAAGTAAAGGATGTAAGGTTGATTATTTTAGACAAAGAGGCAGGGTACAAATATGAGTAAAGATTTTTAAGTAAAGTTATATCGCCAAGAGTTACAATTAGGACGTATGAAGGTATGCTAGGAAGGCTAACAAATTTAGACATATGAAAAAAGAATATGAGAAACCAGAATAGCCCGAGCGAAATTAGAAGCATATGAGCTTTACAATTAGAATTCTCTAGCTAGCTGGACAAAAATAGAGGACAGATTTATTAAAGCCACCGATTCAGGATAAATCAATTGGTAATGGGATATCTCGCAAGAAAAAGGTGCTGAAAAGTGATAAAAAAGATAAGTCACGAGTGGCTACATCGAGCATTATGTATACCCTTATGATTGATGTTACGACATGTTAAAAATATTGATTGTGTTGTATGTCAAAATTGAGGTAGCAAGCACTACAGAGAGAATCAGGATTGGGTTTTCTCGAGAATTAAAATCGGATAGCGGTAACGCGACCAACAATGTAAGAAGGAGCATTAGGAAAAAGAAGTTTATGATATTATGAAGGAGAGAGAAACTTGGACAAGGAAAATGTATACCCATTGAGGGTCAGGTAATATATATTTGAGGAAATGGTTAGGATGAAAGCAGGAAAGCATACGATAGAATGAAATTTAAATAAATCAACGGGGGATAGAATAATGTTATACGTGACAAGGGATGAACGTGAGGACCCTGGAACAAACCTATACGTCTTCATAATTAGAACCAAGGAGGTTGTAAATAATAAATAAAGGTGCATCCTTGGGAAGAAATAAACAGATTATATGAGAGCGACAAGGGAATTTTAAACTCTTGAGATTTAACTAGGAGAATGGATGTGAACCCATGATTGGTACGCCTATTTAAGGGAAGAAAGTACCTCAAGAAGATATTTTCAGCGTCAGAAGGGATTCTCACTCGTAACGGAACACTCCAAGGTTTCCTAACCTAAGAGTAAAGGATGACTAATGGAAACAGGCGTTTTACGAGTAAAGGAAAACAAAAGAAACTATGAGGACTGAAGGAAGGAGGAGGTGTCAATGAAATGGTTAAGGGGAATTATGTGGCCACCGACAACAAGGAGTAGGTTAGTGAATCAGTAGGCTTGCCCAAGGGAAAACAAATTAAAATTATAAGATAATGGTTGTGTGAAAGATGCAAAGATGCGATAATGAAGAGAACTGAGAAAATTCGAGATATATATCTATATATGTGTGCACAAGTTGTAGTATCATCAAGGAAGATGAAGACTCGACGAAAGAATCACGGAAAGGGCGTACTTTGTGAGGATTTCACGATAAGAACAAGAACCAACAGAACACTAGAAGGACTATGATGCATAGCTGTGATGCAAACAAGTAGTTAAGAAGAATTACGGGGCAAAATGAGCTAAGCTAATGAAATGACGAGTCGTGGGAATGGATGGTGTGGAATATCAACTTTTTATGCTACAGTAAAGATATAAATCGAAATTGGGAACCCAGAGCAAGGAGAATTTCAAGGATATTAAGAAGAGAGTTGTGGAGAAAGACTAGGGCTAAAAGAGCGCGGTATAGTCGGACACTCCATAAGGGGCCTAATGAATTCCGATGTCCCCATTAATTCATTAACCTAGGGGACTACTAGTCATGAGAGGTAGAAGTGAAAAGACAATAAAAAAGGCATTTCAATTGTATCTGATATGTATAAGCATTTTGATTTGATACAAGAACTAAACTAGCAAAAGGAAAACAAGTTAAACCATGCGATGGAAAGAACTCCGACATTATATGGAATAGAGGAGTTGAAGGATTGCTAAGGTCGGCCAGATGACTATCAAAGACAGTTAACACTCAAAGGTTACAGCATATGAGAACATCCTTTAAAAGGGGGGAAGAACAAATTCAGTTCTAAGATGAGCTACAATATTCTGAAGTTTAAGAGAGGGAAATATATCGGATTAAAGTAGTAAAATTTTGAGATGAACCGATATGTCAAGAATGTGCTAAAGAAAAGTGATAATGGATTAAATGCAGGTATATCATGAGACAAATCGAGGAAGGAGAATGAGTTTCGTCCATGCGACATGTTATGTCTTCGAACTATGGTTCGAATCGCTTGTACCGGAGAAATTTTAGTTACATTTAAGTGTGCAGTAACGTACTCCGAGAGGTAACGAAAGGAGTAAGAAGGGTTTGTACGCTGACCATGGAGTAAGTATAACGGAATATCTGGATTACAGAAAGGGGAATCTTAGCACCAGAAGAGATTAATGTTTTGACAAGAGGAATAATTATACGGAGTTCGATGAACTCCAAAGGAAAGGGATATAGTGTGCCTATGGATAGCAAGACAGCAGTGCTACCTGAGACTAGAAAGTACCTCGCAAGTCGTGGAGTCACAAGTCACCGGTCATATCAAATGTGAGAGCATATGTTAGAGAACCATATAGACAATCGTCATGATGCAATGGCCGACAATAATGGTGTAAGGACAACGATAGGGAGTTAAAGAAGAACATAGGCTAATGTAAGTCTCAAATGATCATATGTACAAGAGAATCAAGGACTTACGAAGGAAGCATACTCGTATCAAAAGGAAGTTATGATTAAGTAGGATTTTATCTTAGTTCCATGTTTATGAGTTTATATTGCAATTATGCTAAAACTGAGGAGAGGAAATTATAGGAAAAGTTCAAGTATGAATAGTATAATATTGTAAGGAATTAAAGATTCCGACCAAGGAATTAAAAGGACATGATATTATATGCTCATAAGGTAGACGAGTACAAAAAGGGATAATCTAAAATAGCACCAAAGAAGCAAGCAAGGAAGGGTGCCATATTTGAATAAGAGAAGTTGTCTACTAGTAGAAAAATAAGGAGCAAGGCTAAAGAGTACAACAATTAAGAGTGCTCATAGATTGGAAGGGAGCCGTATCAATCATGAGTTAAGACCATCTTAATGGAAACAGGTCCCAGGACAGTAACTAGATATCAGTTAACCGCTGAGTACATACATAAGAACATGAGGATATAGAACTAATAAATGAGTTTGACAAAGAATTAAGAGGATATGAAAGAAGAATAATGAGCCCATAGTATAAGAGCATGGAGATCAGGAACTAAAGGAGGACAACCATTTCAAGAAACTAATAAAAGTGTCGTAAGCTCGTAAGCTACAACATTCGAGGACGAATATTCTTAAAGGGAAAGGATGTTACACCTTTCATTTTCATGACATGAGTATACTTCACCATATTAATATAGTATCCTAGATGTCCCATGAAAATTTTAAAGGTACAAGCCATAGGAAGTTCGTAACAATGATGTAAAGGGTGAATTAAGATCTCGTAAGTCGTTACTGGGAAGGACAACTTTGAAACCAAAGGACATGACAATTATCAAGTATGATTAATGATAAATATCATGTATGGAGAGTTTCGGAAGATTCTGGGACCAAGCAAATTGAAGAAAATAAATTTGTCAAAAATTTCAAAACAAGTTGGCAGAATTTTGTACAGAATTTTGGGTCAAATTTGGAGGGGTATATCTTCAGGTATATTAGGAGTTTTAAGGTGTTTCAAAAAACTAAAATGAAGTTTTTCAAGTCTAGTTTTCAATGCAACAAACCGCGCGTCAAAACGACAACGGAGTAAGGAGTTATGGCCATTTTAAATAACCCCTCAAACTGCCTAATGGCTTTCGCGGGTCCCACTTGGGAAAGTCGGTGGAGCCGACTTATAAGGGGTATAAAAACCCCCATCAACCCTATGTTTTCAGAAATTTACATTCTCATGAGAACTAGAAACCTCCTAACACATCCCTAACCATTTATAGCCCATTGAATCAAGGATTTAACAAGATTACACCAAAACAGTCCATGAAAGGTGATTGTTCTCGCTTCTACTTGATGTTGTGGTGAGTTTGGTATTGAAGAAAGTTGGTGTGGTTAGATTTCTTCAAGTATAAGGTATTATCTTCATCCTATCTCTTATGTTGAGCTGATTTGAAAGTTTAGCAAGTCTTAAAAGTGAAAATAGTTTTGGAGGAAAGGTTATAAAGTGTTGTGTTGTAGCTGTTGTGTTTATGGATTGTTTAGAGCATGTTGTGGCTGTGTGGTTGGGCTGATTTACATCTATATGTATGGTATATAATGTTATTGGTGTGTTGATGAGATTATACTCCTTGATTGGGAAGAAAGGAAGTGTATATTGTTGTTGTATGTTGAAAAACATCGTGTGGGATGTTTTATGAAAAATTTTGGTATTGATGATGATGTGGTTTATATTAGTATTGCTATTGATGTTTTTTTTTTGTTGGTATTGTGATTTCAAGCAAGGAATATAAACAGGTGAGATGCCACCCGAATTTCGGCAGATTTTAAAAGGAATTAATTTGAGGGCTTAAGACAAGCACATGCCGATAAGCCTAACGATAATATGAATTCTCTTGAATGTAGATTTACGAGCTTTGGAGGATAAGCATTAAATAGTTAAATTTAAGGTGACCGAAAAGGTATGTTAAGGCTAAACCCTTTCTTTCTAAAGGAACGATTCCTTTCTTATGAACCTATACATGTTTTCCATAATGTCCTTGTTCCCAAAATCTAGAGATTCATGATTCTTAGAGTTCTTATGATGCTAAAGATTAGTATGTTTTATGATGATAATGTTGATGATGATGATCCTATTTCTAGAAATTCCAAAGTTTATGGTTTTAATGATATCATGAGATTGTTGAGTATATTTCATGATTTCCTTGATTTTACTCATTGTTATTGATCTCACCTCATTATAATTGTTCCTTCGGGGTGAGATATAGCGATGATAATTGTTCCATAATATAAATTGGAGGTTACCGACCTTACGTCAGTTCGATAAAGTGGTAACTTTTATTGGGGCTCCCATGCATGCTATTTATAATATATATGTATATGATGTATCTATATATATATATATAGGGGATAAGGGAAAAGAGTGAGGCGTTATATACTCCTAGCCACCAGATCAGTTGGTATATCATGACATCGTCCCGGATGCGGGATATATGGGTATTGATCGGGCTGCACATTCCGCAGCAATATAATATATATATATATGGATCGCACTGCACGTTCCGCAGCAATATAAAATATTTATAGATTGGGCTCCACGTTCGGTAGCACTATTATGTTATACAAGTATGAGAAAGGTTTTTATCAAAAGACTAAGCATGCATGATATTCGCCCAAAGAGGCAATCAGACACATTGGTTATCCTTATCTCATGTTTTGTTCTGTATTTCTTATTATGTTGTTATTCATACCTTACATACTCAGTACATTGTTCGTACTGACGTTCTTTCTTGTGGACGCTACGTTCATGCCCGCAGGTAGACAGGTACACGGATTTGACAGGTAGGTGATTTATCAGCGGATTCTTAGTAGCACTCCACTTACTTAGGAGCTGCAGTCTATTGGTATTGGTCTTCATGGTCACTTGTATCCTATGTAGAGGCTCGTAAACATGTGTGTGTAGTTAGACGTTTCATAACCCTACCAGTCCATATCATTGTATAACATTTTAGTAGCGTTGTCGGCTGGTGATGATGGACATTACTGTTGAAAATTATATAGAGATGTGTCGTTATGTTGTGATATATGTCCTTACAGATCATGATACCAGGAGCTATCTTTATGGCCCACCCAGAAATGTTTATGAGATGTATGTTTAGAGGTGCTCGGTGTGTTAGCTCTGTGTGCCCGCCATGGCCCTCTGGTTGGGTCGTGACATGAGCCTCAAGGTAAGGAAACTCTAGGCACATTTAAATCAAGAAATTAGAATCAAGAACAACATCAAACGGACCCTACTTCTATTCAAGACCCAAATCCCCAACCTATGGGATGGGTTTTTATGAACTAGAATGGCGAAATTAGGAATCTAAAGGTTCCAACATGAAATTAAAGCTCTAGGTGATCAATTTCCATCAATATCAAGTTGGAATAACAAATAATTTACTCAAATTCGAATTCTAGGCAAAACCATCAAATTTGGGTATAAACCCTAACTTCCAATTCCATAAATTAGCAACAAATTAGGAAGAAAATATGAAATAAAGAATTCTAATCATCAATTCAATACTTAAAGAAGCCAACCCAACCAACAAATCATGATTTAGAAGCCTAGAAGAATAACTCATGGAACCCTCTTTTAATCTTCAATCACTTCATGAATTATCAAAATAAAGGAATTGTAAGGTGATTAAGGATAATAGAATAGTAAAGGAATTAAAGGAACTTACCATCAAGAATTTCCTGGCAAAATACGCTAGAATAGCTCCCAATAGCTCAGATTTCGGAATTGTAATAAATGAGGGGCTTAGGGATTTTAATACACAGTTAATGAAATAACCAGCCGATACCACTTCTCCGGCAGCAGGACCACTGCAGCTGTCCCGCCTCGACAGTGACTCAGACCGCCGTGACGGTCAGCCCTCAAATTCACTTGGCCGCTGTGGCGGCCCATCTAGGCGCTATGGCGATACCGCAGAGGCAGTAAGGGTGCCGCTAAAGCGGGAACCAGCACCAGATTTTGCCCAAAATAATCACAATCTCAATCTGAAATCCCGACTAATACTCGAGGCCATCTGCTCACAAACCACATACACAGACACACATGACGACACGCCACGAAGGCACTCGTGGCCTCAGGATTCCCAATGGAGGTCTAGTTGACCCAGTCAACCCCCGATACCTCAATTCCAGCTTCCCAACCCAAGTCCCAAAATGCACCCGAGTGCATTGGGAACCAAACAAGATATGCACACAAGTTCTAAAAGCCCATCTGGACCTCTCAAAATCGACGAATTTTCGAAAAAAGGTCTATTTACCTAAATGTCAACTTTGAGTCAACCCTTTTTCGCTTAAAACCCAATTTCCCAAAAAGTCATCCAAATCAAATCCGAACACCTCGGGAAGCATGTCAATTGTCCCCTCGAATCAAAAGAGAGCGAACAAGCTCGGGGAAAGGTCAGAAAGTGTCAAAAAGACTATAACGACCAAGCGGGTCATTACATCAGATACCAATTAACCCATCCCTTGTCCTATAGCGACGAAGGAAAAGGATCGGAGAAATACCTGAATCAGCGAACAACTGAGGGTATTGGTTAAGCATATCGGACTCAGTCTCCCTGGTGGCCTCCTCAACAGGACGATGCTTCCCCTGCACCTTCATAGAAGCAATCTGCTTGGACCTCAACTTTCGAACCTAGCTATCCAAAATCGCTATAGGCTCCTCCTCATAGGTAAAATTCTCATCAAGCAATATCGAGTCCCAACAAACAATATAAGTACCATCGACATGATACATCTTTAACATAGACACACGGAAAACTGGATGAACTCCCGCCAAGCCTGGCGGCGAGGCCAACTCATAAGCAACATCACTCGCACGATAAAAGAATCTTAAATGTCCCAATATACCTAGGACTCAACTAGCCTCTCTTCCCAAACCTCATAATACCCTTCATGGGTGAAATCCTTAATAGAACCTGATCAGCAACAGTAAACTCTAAATCTCGGACCTGTAGGTCCGTATACATCTTTTGTCGACTCAGATCTGCCATAAACTTGGCCTGAATAACCCTCACTTTCTCAAGAGACCCTCTCAATATATCCATACCCCAAGGTTGAACCTCAAATGCATCAAACCAACCAACTAGAGATATGCATCTCATACCATACAGAGCCTCAAAAGGCGCCATGTCGATAGTCGAGTGATAACTGTTGTTGTATGCAAACTCTGCCAACGGCAAGTGCTAATCCCAATGACCACCAAAATCAATAACACTAGCTCTAAACATATCCTCGAGCACTTGAATGGTCCGCCCGGAATGCCCAATGGTCTGGGGCTGGAAAGCTGTACTAAGATCCAATCGGGTACCCAACTCCTCATGAAAAGTTCTCCAGAAATAGGAAGTGAAGATCGTACCCCGATCAGATATGATAGAAATAGAAACCCCATGCAATCTCATAATATCACGAATGTACAACTTGGATAACTTCTCTGCGGTATAGGAGATCTGAACTGGAATGAAATGAGAGGACTTAGATAATCGATCAACTATCACCCAACTTGAATCAAACTTACCCAGGATCTTTGGAAGACCCACAACGAAATATATGGCAATCCTCTTCCACTTCTACTCAGGAATGGGCATCCTCTGAAGTACACCACCGGATTGCTGGTGCTCATACTTAACTTGCTGAAAATTACCACGTTTAGCAACCAAATCAGCTATATCCCTCTTCATCCGATGCCACCAATAGTGCTGTCTCAAATCACGATACATCGTAGTCACCCCGGATGAATGGAATATCAAGAGCTATGGGCATCAATCAATATTAAACGAATCAATCACCAATGCGAGGAACGCACACGCGCCCCTTAATCTTCAAAGTACCCTCAGAATCAATCATGGTCTCTTTGGCCTCACCCCTCAGAACTCTATCTCGAATCTTACTCAACTGAGCATCCTCAAACTGATGAGTCCAGATCTGATCTAATAAGGATGATCTCGCCTCAACATAAGCTAAAACTCTGCCTGGGGCTGAAATATTGAGACGAACAAAACTGTTGGCCAGAGTTTGAACCTCCATATGCTCAAAAATAACCAAACGAGCTAAACTCTCTATACTCACCGCCTTGCAACTCAAGGTGTCACACCCCAATCCTGATAGGGAATGATGGGAACCCGACCCCTTACTTAGAGCCGAGCGAACCCGCTGGTTCTCGTTATGTTCTTAATCTTACTGGACTCTTAAATCACGAAATGAAATGCATAATGAAAGCTTTTCAAAAACATTCTTTTCGTCGTTCTCAAATCAAGTAAAATCTGTAATCATATGGAATTTGTAACATAATGCATGATGATACATCGGCTTGCAGAGCCGCTTGCAAGACTGACATGCTACATACGTGACTCTGTCTGCAAAGTCTCTAACATAAATCAATATACCGTAACACAGATACTCTGACTCGGCAACACTCCGGAAGGAAATGGAGCTCGCCAATCCAGTTGGAACATCTTCTAGTAATATCCTCTACTCACTGTATACACTTGCGTGGCATGAAACGCAGCGTCCACAAGAAGGGACGTCAGTACGAGCAATGTACTGAGTATGTAAGGCATGAACAGTGACATAGTAAGGAATACCGAACATGGAAAATAATATAATGGACGTATGGGGATAAAGTAATATAGAGATCAACCTGTGCCTCTGAATGCCCTTTTAAGGCGAATGTCGTGCATGCTTAGCCTTCTAAGAACTTTTCCATACATATCCCTAGATAACATACATACATATGTATTCATATACACTTACACTTACTATACATACAACTGTCATATCCGTACCCGGCCCTTTCGAGACTCGGTGTTATCCATACCCGGCCCTTTCGGGACTCGGTGTTATCCCCAATTGATCAGTGGGATGCAATGCATACATACATACATACATACATACATAAAAATACATTAATGAAACCAACATCATCATTAGCATTACCATTGTCAATATATAATTCCTTAAAAGATGTCACGGGAGTCTCGAGAATCATGAACTTATGTAGCACTGGAAATAGAATAGTTATCATCGCTATATCTTACCTCGAAGGAACGAGTAACATGAGGTGAGACCATCAACAATAAGTACGGTTAAGGGATTCATGGAATAGCTCAATATTCTCATATCGTCATTAAAATTGTAAACTTGGAACTTTTAAACATAAAATCGTTCTCATCATAGTTATCATAATAATATTCTCATTTTTGACATTGTCGTTGTCATTGAAAAACATATCCATCGTTGTTATCATAAGAGCTCACATAATCACAACCTTCGGTTTGGAAAATACGAATATTTTGGAAAACATTTATGGGTTATCAAGAAGGAAATCATGTCTTGGAATCTTAGACTTTTAACTTTTGATAACAAGGAAAATATGGAAATATTCATGAAATCATAACGTAGGAATCATGCCTTTGAAAGAAAGGGACGAGCCTTAAATACCTGTTCCACCTCTTATTAGCTACGCTTATTTGTCAAAGCTCGTAACTCTACATTTAAAAGGATTCACACTAACGTTAGACTCTTTATTGCACACTTGTTCCAAGTTTCCAATCAACCTATTCTATATTCTACCGAAAATCGGGCAGCATCTCCCCTGTTTATATGCCTATCCCAAAATTACAATTCAGCAACCAATCATCAACAACAATAATACCAACATCAACAACACTATTATTCATACCAATATATCTATAAACATCCCACACGATGTTTTTCAACATACAACAACAATATACACTTCCTTCCATCCCAATCAAGGAGTATAATCTCATCAACACACCAACAATGTTAGATACTATTTTTATACGCATAAATCAGTCTATCCACACGGCCACAACATGTTCAAAACATCCCATAAAAACAACAAATACAACACAACACTTTATTACCCTTCCTCCATAACTATTTTAGTTTTTAAAGCTTGCTAGACCTTCAAATAAACTCAACATAAGAGATGGGATGAAGAACATACCTTATACTTGAAGAAACTCAGCCACATCAACACTTTCCAACACCAAACTTAAGTAGAAGCAAGAGCAACTAACTAGAATCTACGAGTTCGGAAATATCAATAATACATCAATAGTCTTAATATATGTTACACCTCGGAAAATTTTCCCACGAACGTACAGTGGATAGGCTAACAAAAGGCATAGCGTATGCGATGTTTTAATAAGAAGGGAACGACGTTTGACGACCCTAAGTAAGATTCCAAAGGCAATTGCAATAAGAGATAGGCTATGCTCCATAATGACTAATTATAGGTTCTGAAGACGTGAAAGTTGCAGATTTGCACTTCGGCCCAGTCAAATGTAAAATGATATACGGACCGTAAAGTAGTTTACGGGCCGTAAACTACCATGTCGTATTTCAAATCCCAAAACTTCAACTTTCTGTCCAATGCTCGAATGGTTAAAGACGACTTGAAATACGGACCGTAAAGTGAGTTCGTAAACCACCATGTCCTCAGCCTGACTTTTTGGTTCTATCATCCTTTAATACGCCCACAGAATACGGACCGTAAACTGAGTTTACGACCACTGTTGTACTTTCGACTACTGTTCATTTCAAATCAGATTTTTAAGTCATTAAAAAGGAGACTCAAGCTCATTAATTCATTTCATTTTCCACACCCCTTCTCTCAAAAACATCTCTCTACATTTATTCGACAAAGAATTCAAGGATTATTATTGATCAACAACACAAACCAAGTGAATCAAGTGTAAGAAAACCCATTAAAGATCATACAAGTCAAGAAATCTCATTGGAGATGAACTAGGGTTTTTGCTCAAGTGGAGTATTATCAACCAAGGCTTGTTCTTATGATATCTAAGGTAAGATTTATGATATTTCTATGTTTTTAAGGTATTTGAGAGTTGAAATACTTGGATTGTAGAAGGGTATAAAAATATTGGTCATGAATGTGGAATAGTGCCATTTTGAGAAATAGCTTGAATTGAGTTATAATTCTTGATGTGTTGTGATGTAAATATGTTATAAATGATGTTGAGAACATGATATGAGCAATGTATGTGAATGGACGTCGTCGTGCGTTATGGCCATGGATATGGGTGATTGAAAGTAAGTCTAGAATATGGATAATGTGGATGAATAATGACTATCGTTATAGTATTGTGAATGTATTATTGACGTTCGGGAGTTGATATACGCTATGGAGGAATGTCGTATAAAAAAAGGAGATGCTGTCTGATTTTCTTTAGTTTTTGTCATGTATGCTAGCTATCGATTTCTAATGATAGTATGACTTTAATGAAGGTAGAAATGCAAGCGTTGAAGGAGAACGTGCAAGTGGTAAATATTTGAACGGAAAGGTATGTAAGGCTAACCCTTCTTTCATAAGGCATGGTTCTTTGTCCAAACGTCTAAATCTTCTATAAGACTATGATGTTCTTCAAATGATTTGATCTTCTGAGCTAGTAAGCTCTAGACTCTTGATATGCTACGATCGTGCTAAGTTCCTCATATAACGAGTAAGCCTATAAGATAGATGTAATAAATGACGATAATAGTGATAATGATATTGGTGACGACTATAATGGTAATAGCGATGACGATAACGATGACGATCATGATAGTGATGATAATAGTAAAGATGCTTATGAGCTTATATGTATGTGTGCCTATGTATGACTATTATGAAACCCCGAGCTCATATGGTCGGGTAGAATATATATAGACGTATATGTATGTGTATGATGACGCGCGCACACCACTGCAGTTGGGCACGGACAACATTGAGCCTTGGTAGGGCCAGGTATGTGTAACACTGAGCCTTGGTTGACCAGGTATGTATGATCACCGAGCCTAGCTATGGCCGGGTACGTGAAACACCAAACCTTTGGGGTTGGGTACACTATACAAACAATATGTGTATGTTATAAATAGATATATAATATAGACATGAGTATGAATACGAATATGGTATGACTAGGAAATAGAATGTGTACATGATATGAATGTAAACAAGGATAGGTAAATGAGTACGGATATGAATATGGATACGGATATGGATGTATGTACCCAATCACGAAATTGAAATGGAATGTTCCTATGTAAGGTAAGTAAGTGCTTATGACGACGATTCCTCTATCTCCCATCTTACGCTATTTCTTATATTGCTTATTATGCTTCCATATTGATATTTATTATGCTTTACATACTCAGTACATTCTTCGTACTTTGTTTGTGGATGCTGCGTCATGCCCGCAGGTGCGCCGGGAGATAGACTCGATCCATAGCTACATTCTCAGGGACTACATAGTAGAGCTCCATTTCATTCGAAGCGGTAGCTTTTGGGTACTTATTCTTTTGTGTACATAATTATGGGCATAGCGGGATCCTGTCCCACTTATGTGATATGTTATACTCTTCTTAGAGGCTCGTGGACATGTGTATATGGTTAGGTATGTCTAGCCTTGTCGGCCTATATTTTGTATATCATTTTGATAGCCTTGTCGGCTTATGCACATTGACGTGGCATAGATGCCAATGATGATATAAAGGTATGGTTGTCCAATGGAACTAGCATGACGAATGAATAGAATTATATATTTAACTATGTGGCTCACCTAGATGTAAGGTAAAATTAAGACAAGGGGTTCCTGGGTGGGCTAGCTCCGGGTGCTCGTCGCGGCCCCTCTTTTCGGGTTCGTGACAAAAGTGGTATCAAAGCCAGGTTCACTCCTACGGTGTGTCTACGAGCCGTGTCTAGTAGAGTCTTGGTGATGGGTGTGTTACGCGCCACACTTATAAACAAGAAGCTACGGGAATTTTAGGAATGATTGACCTTCTTTCTTCAAAAGAATCATGCGATAGAGCTATGGTATAAGAATTTCCTGTTCCTTAGCCATGTGTTGTGCATTTCAGAGATACCTGTAAAGAGAAAGGCTACAGCAGCCCAAAAGGGAAAGACGGTGGCAGAGAAGCGGACTGAAAGAGCACCGCCACCGGTAGTAGAGGAAAGTGAGTCCCAGAGTGCGGCTCCATCTCAGTCCTCCCATTCAGCACCTATATTAGAGGAGCGTAAGGGAGCCTCAGCTCCGGCTCCAGCACCTCCAACTCCTCCACCGGATGCTTCAGGCCAGCACATAAAAGAGGACATTCATTTGCTTACTCAGTTGGTTGCTGCCCACACTCAGCGACAAAGCACAGGGCAGGGTGACAGGGCTATTAGTTCAAGGGCCTGTGACTTCATTACCTTGAACCCTCCGGAGTTCTCTGGGTCAAAAACGGATGAAGACCCTCAGGACTTTATTGATGGGATGTTGAGGACGATTCGTTTGATACATGCATCGGACACCGAGTCGGTGGAGCTAGCGTCGCATAGACTGAGGGATGTCTCGGTCCATTGGTACACCATTTGGATGGCTTCACGTGGGGCCAATGCACCTCCCCCGGTATGGCAAGAGTTTGTTGATTCTTTTCTCCGACACTATATGCCTCCAGAAGTTCGGCGAGCTAGGGCCGATAAATTTTTAAATTTGAGGCAAGGTAGCATGGGTGCTTTAGAGTACAGTCTCCGCTTCAATTCCTTGGCTAGGTATGCTTCGGCCATAGTAGCGAATATGGGTGACAGAGTACACCGATTTGTGAAAGGCCTAGGGCCGCATTTGATGGATAGGTGTTTGACTGCGTCCCTTCAGGATAATATGGATATTCCACTCATTCAGGCCCATGCACAGAACATAGAAGAAAGTCTCCAGCAGTAGAGAAGTGAACGTGAGCATGATAGAGGACATAGCAAGAGGGCCAGATCTTCGGGTCCGATGAGCGCGTTCAGAGGTGGGCACAGGCACTAGTTTTCCAGGCACTCGGGATATTGTATGACTAGTGCGCCTTCACGGTTTACAGGCTAGAGATTTGATAGATCTACTCGTTTCGGGCCGAGTCAGAGTTTTTCAGGGTCTCAGTTCAGTCGTGATTCGGGACAGGCAAGGCCACCTGTACCACGATGTTCCCAGTGTGGGAAGTTGCATTAGGGCCAATGCCGATTGGGTTCAGAAGGTTGTTATTCATGTGGTCGACTGGGCCATATTATGCGAGATTTCCCCTCGATTCATGGTAGAGGTAGGACCCATCCTTCAGGGTCAATAGTCGGATCTTCATCTTCTATGCGCCCTATGGGGCCAGGTTCACATGCGCCAGTCGGCCATGGTAGAGGCAGAGGGAGACTTCCCAGTTCCAGCGGTCCTCAGCACCGTGTTTATGCTTTGGCTGGACGCCAAGATCTTGAGTCTTCTCCTGACGTGGTTACAGGTATATTATCGGTATTTTCTCATGATGTATATTCTTTGATTGATCCGGGCTCCACCTTGTCATATGTTACTCCGTATATTGCGGGTCGATTTAGAGTCGAACTAGAGTCGATCAAACCTTTGGAGGTGTCTACACCCGTGGGTGAATCGGTGATAGCTAGCCGAGTATATAGAAATTGTGTAATTGTGATTTGTGATCATCATACTATGGTTGACTTGCATGAGCTAAAAATGGTAGATTTTGATGTTATTATGGGCATGGATTAGTTGGCTTCTTGCTACACCAATGTTGATTGTAGAATGAAAATGGTTCGTTTCTAATTTCCGGGAGAACTAGTCTTAGAATGGAAAGGAAATGTGGCATCACCAAAAGGTAGGTTTATTTCCTATCTGAAGGCAAGGAAAATGATCACAAAAGGGTGTATCTACCATCTAGTCCGGGTTCAAGATGTAGAAGCTGAATCGCCAACTCTTCGTCAGTTCCTGTAGTAAATGAATTTCTGGATGTGTTCCCGGAAGAGCTTCCAGGCGTTCCTCCCGAGCGGGAGATTGATTTTGCCATTGATGTGTTGCCAGACACTAAGCCTATATCTATTCCTCTTTATAGAATGGCCCCCGCAGAATTGAAAGAGTTGAAGGAGCAGTTGAAAGACTTGCTCGAGAAAGGCTTTATTAGACCTAGTCCGTCCCAGTGGGGAGCACCCGTATTATTTGTCCAAAAGAAACATGGCTCCTTGAGAATGTGCATTCATTATCGGAAATTGAATAAGGTGACGATTAAGAATAAATATCCTCTCCCGAGGATTGATGACTTATTTGATCAATTGCAAGGTGCCAAATGGTTTTCAAAGGTCGATTTGAGGTCTGGGTATCATCAAGTGAGAGTTAGGGAGAAAGATATCCCTAAGACAGCCTTCAGAACAAGATATGGTCATTTTGAGTTCCGAGTAATGTCATTTGGGCTAACTAATGCACCGGCAGTGTTTATGGGTTTGATGAATGATGTGTTCAGGCCCTTCCTAGATCTGTTTGCGATTGTATTCATCGATGATATGCTGGTGTATTCTAGATCCGAGGTAGAACATGCGGATCATTTGCGTACTGTCCTTGGGGTTCTTCGGACTCGAGAGCTGTTTGCAAAGTTTTCCAAGTGTGAGTTTTGGATGAACTCAGTGACATTTCTGGGACATATTGTTGCAACCGATGGTATTCGAGTGGACAGTCAAAAGATTGAGGCCGTAAAGACTTGGCCAAGGCCCACAACTCCTACGGAGGTTCGTAGCTTTTTGGGCTTATCAAGCTATTACAGGAGATTCGTTGAGGGTTTTTCTTCCATTTGTGCACCGCTCACAAAGTTGACCCAGAAATCAGCAAAGTTTCAATGGACAGACGCTTGTGAACGTAGCTTCCAAGAGTTGAAAGGTAGATTGACTTCCATCCCAGTCTTGACACTGGATTGGAAGGATATGTCGTTTATTTCGATGCTTTAGGCATTGGGCTAGGATGTGTATTGATGCAATATGGTAAGGTGGTTGCGTATGGTTCAAGGCAGTTACGAAAACATAAGAAGAATTACCCAACCCATGATCTAGAATTGGTCGCAGTGGTTCAGGCATTAAAGATATGGAGACATTATTTATATGGTGTCCATGTGGATATTTATACAGATCATAAGAGTCATCAATATATCTTCAAACTGAAAGAGTTGAATTTGCGGCAACGACAATGGTTGGAATTGCTAAAAGATTATGATGTTGATATTTTGTATCACCCTGGAAAGGAGAATGTTATGGCCGATGCTCTTAGCCGTAGATCGATGGGGAGTTTATGTGATGTGCGACAAGAGAGGAGAGAAATGACTCGTGAGCTCCAGCAGTTAGCCAGCCTAGGAGTTCGAGTAGTGAACTCAGGTAGCAAAGGGACTACCATTCAGATTTCAACAGTCTCATCGCTCATAGCGGAAGTGAAAGAGCGGCAATACGAAGATTCCACGCTAATGCATTACAGAGATACACTCCCTCAGAAAGAGGAGTCATCATTTGATATTTCAGGAGATGGAGTTCTCCGATGTCGAGGCAGGTTATGCGTTCCTGATGTGGCAGGTTTGCGCCACCAAATATTGAAAGAAACTCATTGTTCCATTTATTTTGTTCACCCCGGAGCGACAAAAATGTATCATGATCTTAAGTCTGTATATTGGTGGAATGGGATGAGGAAGGATATAGCGGAATTCGTGGCTCAATGTCCTAACTGTCAACAAGTGAAAATCGAGCACCAAAAGCCGGGAGGATTGTTGCAAGCTATAGAAATCCTGACTTGGAAGTGGGAAGTGATTAACATGGACTTCATTATAGGCTTCCCCGTTCTCGACGCAAGTATGACTCTCTATGGGTGATTGTAGATAGACTCACAAAGTCAGCTCATTTCTTACCGGTCAGAACGAACTATGTGGCAGAAAATTATGCAAGGCTTTATGTTAAAGAGATAGTAAGACTCCATTGTGTTCCAGCATCTATTATCTCTGATAGAGGGACTCAGTTTACAGCTAATTTTTGGAAGTCTTTCCAAGAGGGTTTAGGCACCCAAGTGAAGCTTAGCACGGCTTTTCATCCGCAGACGGATGGGCAGGCCGAGCGTACTATCCAGACCTTAGAAGATATGCTACGAGTATGTGTGATGGATTTCAGTGGTAATTGGGATGATCACTTACCCCTTATTGAGTTTGCATACAATAATAGTTATTATTCCAGTATCCAGATGGCCCCGTATGAAGCATTATATGGAAGGAAGTGCAGGTCTCCAACTGGATGGTTTGAAATAGGAGAAGTACAGCTAGTAGGCCCCAAATTGATTCAGCAAGCGGTGGAAAAAGTTAAGGTGATCCGAGATTGATTGCTGACAGCCCAAAGTCACCAAAAGTCCTATGCGGACAATCGCCGACGAGACTTGGAATTTTAGGTCGATGATTGGGTATTTTTGAAAGTGTCGCTAATGAAAGGGGTGATGATATTTGGCATGAAAGGTAAGTTGAGTCCTAGATACGTTGGACCCTATAAAATTATCCGCAAGGTTGGTCATGTAGCCTATGAATTGGACTTGCCTTCCGAGCTTGAATCAGTACATCCAGTCTTCCATGTTTCGATGCTCCGCAAGTTTGTTGGAGATCTGACGAAGATTGTTCCAATTGATGACGTCCAGTGACAGAAACGCTAACGTATGAAGAAGTGCCCATTGCCATACTAGATAGGCAAGTACGGAGACTTGGAAACAAAGAAGTGGCCTCGGTTAAGGTTTTATGGAGAAGTAGTAAACAAAAAGAAATGTCATGGGAAGCGGAAGAAAGTATGTTATCCAGGTACCCGCACTTATTTCAGCCCTTGGAAGAGATCCAAGATGAGATATCAAGATCATAAGGTATGTATGTTTTCCTTTTATGCTTTTTGGTCATGTGTGGCCAAATTTTATTGCTCTTATGTTGTGGCCCTGTGAGGCATTGATATTATGGGTTATTGTGACAGGATGGTAGTGCCATATTATAGGGGAAACTCTGGCGAAATTTTTATAGAATCCCCGAGGACTTTAACATTAGAGGACGAATGTTCTTAAAGGGGGAAGAATGTTACACCTCGGAAAAATTTTCCGCGAACGTACAGTGGATAAGCTAACAAAAGGCATAGCGTATGCGACCTTTTAATAAGAAGGGAACGACATTTGACGACCCTAAGTAAGATTCCAAAGGAAATTGCAATAAGAGATAGGTTGTGCTCCATAATGACTAATTATAGGTTCTGAAGACGTGAAAGCTGCAGATTTGCACTTCGGCCCAGTCGAACGAAAAATGAAATACGGACCGTAAAGTAGTTTACGGGCCGTAAACTGTCATGTCGTATTTCAAATCCCAAAACTTCAACTTTCTGTCCAATGCTCGAATGGTTAAACACGACTTGAAATACAGACCGTAAACTGCAATACGGACCGTAAAGTGAGTTCGTAAACCACCATGTCCTCATCCTGACTTTCTGGTTCTGTTATCCTTTAATACACCCACAGACTACAGACCGTAAACTGGAATACGGACCATAAACTAAGTTTACGACCACTGTTGCACTTTCGACTACTGTTCATTTCAAATCAGATTTTTAAGTCATTAAAAAGGAGACTCAAGCTCATTAATTCATTTCATTTTCCACACTTCTTTCTAAAACATCTCTCTACATTTATTCCACAAATAATTCAAGGATTATTAGTGATAAACAACATAAACCAAGTGTAAGAAAACCCATTAAAGATCATACAAGTCAAGAAATCTCATTGGAGATGAACTAGGGTTTTTGCTGAAGGGGAGTATTATCAACCAAGGCTTGTTCCTATGATATCTAAGGTAAGGTTTATGATATTTCTATGTTTTTTAAGGTATTTGAGAGTTGAAATACTTGGATTGTAGAAGGGTATAGAAAAATAGGTCATGAATGTGGAATAGTGCCATTTTGAGAAATAGCTTGAATTGAGTTATAATTCTTGATGTGTTGTGATGTAAATATGTTATAAATGATGTTGAGAACATGAGATGAGTAATGTATGTGAATGTACGTCGTCGTGCGTTATGGCCATGGATATGGATGATTGAAAGTAAGTCTAGAATATGGATAATGTGGATGAATAATGACTATCGTTATAGTATTGTGAATGTATTATTGATGTTTGGGAGTTGATATACGCTATGGAGGAATGTCGTATAAATAAAGGAGATGTTGTCTGATTTTCTTTAGTTTTAGTCATGTATGCTAGCTATCGATTTCTAATGATAGTATGACTTTAATGAAGGTAGAAACGGAAGCGTTGAAGGAGAACGTGCAAGTGGTAAATAGTTGAACGGAAAGGTATGTAAGGCTAACCCTTCTTTCATAAGGCATGGTTCTTTGGCCAAACGTCTAATTCTTCTATAAGACTATGGTGTCCTTCAAATGATTTGATCTTCCGAGCGAGTAAGCTCACGACTCTTGATATGCTACGATCGTTCTAAGTTCCTCATATGACGAGTAAGCCTATAAGATAGATGTAATAAATGACGATAATAGTGATAATGATATTGGTGACGACTATAATGGTAATAGCGATGACGATAACTATGACGATGATGATAGTGATGATAATAGTAAAGATTATTATGAGCTTATATGTATGTGTGCCTATGTATGGCTATTATGAAACCCCGAGATCCTATGGTCGGGTAGAATATATATAGACGTATATGTATGTATATGATGACGCGCACACACCACTGCAGTTGGGTACAGACAACACTGAGCCTTGGTAGGGCCAGGTATGTGTAACACTGAGCCTTGGTTGGCCAGGTACGTATGATCATCGAGCCTAGCTATGGTCGGGTACGCGAAACACCGAACCTTTGGGGTCGGGTACGCTATATAAACGATATGTGTATGTTATAAATAGATATATAATATAGACATGAGTATGAATACGAATATGGTATGACTACGAAATAGAATGTGTACATGATATGAATGAAAACAATGATAGGTAAATGAGTACGGATATGAATATGGATACGGATACGGATATATGTACCCAATCATGAAATCGAAACGGAAAGTTCCTATGTAAGGCAAGTAAGTGCTTATGACGACGATTCCTCTATCTCCCATCTTACGCTATTTCTTATGTTGCTTATTAGGCTTCCATATTGATATTTATTATTCTTTACATACTCAATACATTCTTCGTACTGACGTCCTTTTGTTTGTGGACACTGCGTCATGCCCGCAGGTGCGCTGGGAGACAGACTCGAAACATAGCTATATTCTCAGGGACTACATAGCAGAGCTCCATTTTGATTCGAAGCGATAAATTTTGGGTACTTATTCTTTTGTGTACATAATTATGGGCATAGCGGGGTCCTGTCCTGCTTATGTGATATGTTATACTCTTCTTAGAGGCTCGTGGACTTGTGTATATGGTTGGGTATGTCTGGCCTTGTCGGCCTATATTTTGTATATCATTTTCATAGCCTTGTCGGCTCATGCACATTGATGTGGCATAGATGCCAATGATGATATAAAGGTATGGTTGTCCAATGGGACTAGCATGATGAATGAATAGAATTATATGTTTAACTGTGTGGCTTACCTAGATCTAAGGGTAAGAGTAAGCCAAGGGGTGCCCGGGTGGGCTAGCACCGAGTGCTCGTCGCGGCCCCTCTAGTCGGGTCGTGACAATATATCTCGGAATATAAAATAAGACATAAAATAAAGAAAGAATCTCCAAGGTGGCAGATATCCCCGTGCTCACCCTGTAAGACTCTAAGCGGTAACTCTCGCACTACTATCAGCCACGAGAAGCAGAGGTCGATCCTACCTCGAACTCTGCATTCATAAAAGAATGCAACAAGTGTAGGTCAGTACAAACAACAAGTAATTGTAAGTATCATAGGTCGACTAAGTTTAGCTAACACATATCAAGTCAATAAAGTCAGATAAACAGTTAAATCAATAAGGTATAAGTCAAACACGAGGCAGAATACAAGTACATGTCATCACCTATGTTTATCATCTAAACCCCAAATATGCTGTCACAACCCAGCCCCGTGGGCCATGACTGGTGCCCTAGCTGGACACCCGTACACACATGTTTGCCAAATCAACATAGCCATATCTCATTCATTTCCAACATATAATAATTTATACGGATATTACTCTGAAGTGGTCGCATATATCGTACATATCATACCGAAATATATACATAAGCATATATACATACTAGCCGTTGAGGCCGTCATAGCAAATAGGATCACTTAGACGCAAACCACAGACATAAACGAACAATAGCGACCCACGACCCACATATATGTCTACAGGCCTCTAACAAAGACAACTGAATCATATGACGGGACAGGGCCCCGCCGTACCCCTGATTATATACATACATATACACAACATAAAAGTCTGTACCGAAATGTAGGCTCTAGAACAAGGGAGCTCTTCAACACAGCACAATGGATATCCTAAGCTGGCGGACCACTCACGTGCGCGTCTGTACCTGCGGGCATGAAACGCAGCACCCGAAGAAAGGGGGTCAGTACGGAATATGTACTGAGTATGTAAGGCATGGAATATAGGAAATAGAGACATAACCGGATCAACGGCACAAGAAGGTAAGTACATTAGTCAGGATACCAAGGTGCTAAATTACCAAGCGTAAATCATGCTTACCGATGTCATATGTCAGATAAAGTACAAAAAATGAGTAAATCATCCAGAGTGCCAGAATACTTACTTTCCGAACACAGATCATACGTGCTGACATCATATGTCACCATACACATATACATATAACCGATCCATATACAACATAGCAGTGCCGAGGAACGTACGGCCCGATCCATATACACGTATAACATATACTGCCGAGGAACGTTCGGCCCGATCTATAATATAATATATACTGTCAAGGAACGTTCGGCCCGATCCATAATATAATATATATTGCCGAGGAACGTTCGGCCCAATCCATAATATAATATATATACTGCCGAGGAACGTTCGGCCCGATCCATAATATAATATATATATACTGCTGCGGAACGTGCAGCCCGATCCATACATATAACATATACATATCCATAATAATACTTCCATTGAAAAACATATCTTACTTATATATATACAGAAGACAGAACATATCATGTTGCCGAGGCGTCGGCTCCGATCCATATAGTACATAACATGTTAGTGACGAGTGTCACATAGTGCACACAATGATATAATCGGCCCGAGGCTCGGCGGTCGATATGATAGTAGCACGCACGAGTGGAGTATCGAGAACCATATGTATATAGATCAATTCTAAGTCTCGATGGACAAGTATACTCACCGACCCCTGAGGGCTCAGAAACAAGTTTCGGGTCGATCCGACTTAGTATAAGAAAGTTACGAGCGTTTGAAGTACAGAACGCTCTATAAGTGTTTAAGAAGCCATTTTTGAAAAAACAAAGCCATAATCATGTCAAGTACCTTTCGGATATTGTTATGGATCAAATCAAATAAAACTTTTCAGAATCTTATGTAGGTATCGGACATATCAAGGCTCGACGGAACAATCAAATGTGTTGACACTTGGAAGGTCAAAACTATAGTCATATCATTTGTCTCTCAAATGTCATTCGGAACATCTTGGCCAAACTTTGGACAGCATAGATACACATCATCGGACATCATAGGTACATATCATCGGACATCATAGGTACATAGCAAAACCATACAGAACAGCTTATGGGGAGCCAAGGACGGTAGCCAACCTAATGACTCTAAGAGTAAGAATCTTTCTGAAAAACATTTCATAAGCCATACTTGGAAATTTAAGTATCATTCATATTAGAAAACTTCCGAACATCATTATGGATCAAATATTCATATTAGGAAACTTCAAATGACGTTATGGATCAAATCAATGGAGACTTTTGGACCATATTTACGTACCAAAATATTCATCAAAGACTTTAGTCATCTCGATTTTCTTTCGAGCAACATTCGGAAACATAACAACTAGAGTCTTCGAATATCACAAGGATCATTCCAAAAGAAGGAAAGTTTAACCCTAAGAGTAGGATTTCCTTTATAAACATACATATACATTTTTGTTCATTTCAAAAGGATCATGCCAAAAGAAGGAAAGGTTAAGCCTTATATACCTTGCCCGCTCCCTATGCTAATCCGGATTTGAGTCTTTGGCTCTCAAGATCTACAACAATATTCGTACATACCAACATTAGCCATAAACACTTAAGAGCCCAATTCTAAACCAACACTTTTCTACAGAAATTTCGGCAGCATCTCCCCTGTAAATTCAACATCCCCGAGAATTTAATTCGGCCAAATTCATCAACAACCACACCAACAATACCAACAACCATAATAATAGTCATCAAGAATCAATTTAAACGCATTCTAACATTAATAACTTTCTTCTCTACATAGCGTATCATATTCGATTCAACTACGTTTTCTTTCAAGCCAATATCGCCACTTACATATTCATTTGCTAGCTCAAGATCATTCAAACATAATTCAAGGACATTTCAAACCATCTATACAATATTCCGACAATCCCTCCAAAAACCATACCTCACCCGAAACCTCCAATCTTCGACACGAACATTCACAACACATTTTTATCTTCCAATTTCATCAACAACAACACAATTTGCACCTTAACAACTCTATTCCCATAATTACATAAAACTATAATAAAATCACATAATTTCCTACAACAACTTACAACTAATTTTCATGCAATTCTTGAACCATTATTCTTCCATTTACATCACAAGGCCACAACAACATAATTAACATACTAAATACATTTAATTCCTCTTCCTTCACTACACCAACACACACGGCCACGCACCCACACACCCACAACATACAAATTTCATACTTTACATTCATTTCCATACACTAAAATATATATATATATATATATCTTCCATAAAAAAAAGATAGAATCTTTACCTTTTTCAAAATTGTCCACTTGCCACAAAAGATACTTTCTTGCCTCAAAATTTATACCATGTTGAAGAGGGTCTTGAGCTGAGTAGGAATACAAGAAAATTTTAATTTTTGGATCAAGGTTGAAGGGCTGCCAACTTTTTTTTTCTTTCTCTTCTATTTGGCCGAATGGCCCCTCTTTCACTTTGCTCTCTTCTTTTGTTTTTCTTGATTGTTCTAGAATGAAGACAAATGGTGGCCCTTTCTTCCTTTTTAATACATGGATTTTTAAAATTTTCATGGGCTTGGGCCCTTTTAATGGCCATGGCCGGCCACTACACTTCATTGGGCCTCTTTTTCCTTTTTGTTTCATTTCTTTTGAGCCCAATTAGTTATGGGTCTTATTTTGTAATTCCCGAAACTAATTTCCAAAATTCCCCATTTTTCCCTTGGTCTTCCTCCATATTTCCACATCAACATTTTTCATGAACAACACATATATATTAAATAAAAATCAAAATATGGCCTTATTTCGAATTTATTTCGAATATGCGAAGTAGGGGATATAACATATGCCATGTCTCAAATACTCAGTCAAAATCTGTATATCACAAGTACATCACAAAATCATCACAATAAAAGGCATAGTACAATGCTATCAAATAATGTATGAAATGTGAATGCAATGCACATACAGTGTACATATGTACTCCGATAATGGAACATCGCATCTCGGTAGCACAACCCATGGTGGACCTGTGATGTTAATGTACCTCACGGTTTCGGCAACGACCTCGACAACCGCTATCTTACGATTCTGGCAACAACCTCGGCAATCGCTATGCACATCCTCAATTCCGGAATAACCATTGGACATCGGTCCTCACGTCACTCTCAGTGCCCAGCTAATAACAGTGTTTCCTCAAGTATCATCATTGTATCAACAATATATTATGAAGGATGAGAATGCGTGCAATATATGAGTTCAATGTCAGTAATCAAACCAATATCACAAGTACCATGCATGGGCAAACCAATAACACAATGAAAAGGCTACACAATAAGCCATAATAGAACACTATCATCGCATCAAACATCAACAAGTAAGATACTACAACATCATGGCAAAGATATATCAATAATCCAAATATCTACTATCACCACGTGGTATCAAGTCAACAACAATAGAACAAGACAAGTCGTAACACAACAGGGTGGCTAACCCCAATCACACAACAGGGCCTAACCTAAGAAAATATCTCACCCAACTTCACACCCGAAGGTTTACATGCTTTCTCTGACATTATTGCCTAAATATATGCTTCGCTAAATGAAGTCCAACCATAGGGTAAACCGTAACCTACCTGAAAATTCTAACAACAATATAACCAACAATCACTCCTTAGACTTCCCTTTCCTTTGAGCCTCGAGGTAAAGAAAGTCTAGGCACATTCGAATTAAGAAATTAGAATCAAGATGAACATCAAATGAACCCTACTTAAATTCAAGACTCAAACCCCCCAACCTATGGGATGGGTTTTTATGAACTAGAAGGGTAAAATTACAAATCTATAGGTTCCAACATGAAATTAAAGCTCTAGGTGATAAATTTCCATCAATATCAAGCTAGAATAACCAATAATATATTCAAATTCAAACTAGGCAAAACCCTCAAATTTGGGTATAAACCCTAACTTCCAATTCCATAAATTAGCCACTAATTAGGAAGAAAATATGAAATAAAGGATTCTAATTATTAATTCAATGTTTAAAGAAGCTAACCCCGCCAATAAATCATGATTTAGAAGCCTAGAATAATAACTCATGGAACCCTCTTTTAATCTGCAATCACTTAATGAATTATCAAGATAAAGGAATTCTAAGGTGATTAAGGACAATGGAATAGAAAAGGAATCAGAGGAAATTACCACCAAGACTATGCTAGAATAGCTCCCAATAGCTCAGATTTCAGAATAGTAATTAATAAGGGGCTTAGGGCTTTTAATACACTGTTAATGAAATAACCAGCCTGATATCGCTTTTGTGGCAGCGGGACCGCTAGACAATCACTCAGACCGCCATGACGGTCAGCCGTCAAATTCACTTGGCCGCTATGGCGGCCCATCTAACTGCAATAGCGACACTACCGAGGCGGTAATGGTGCCGCTAAAGCGGGCACCAACACCAGATTTTCCCCAAAATAATTATAATCTCAATCAAAAATCCCGACTAATACCTGATGCCATCTGCTCACAAACCACATGCACAGACACATACAAAAACACGCTACAAACACACTTGTGGCCTCATAATTCCTAACGGAGTTCTCGTTAACCGAGTCAACCCCCGGTATCTCAATTTCAACTTCCTAACCCAAGTTATAAAATGCACCTAAGTGAATTAGGAACCGAAATTGATATGCACACAAGTTCTAAAAGTCCATTCGGACCTCTCGGAATCGACGGGTTTTCGAAGAAGGTTCGTCTACTAAAAAGTTAACTTTGGGTCAACTTTTTTTGGCTTAAAACCCAATTTCCCAAAACATCATCCAAATCAACTCCGAACAACTTGAGAATCATGTCAACGGTCCCCACAGGTCAAAAGTGAGCTAACAAGTTCGGGAAAAGGTCAGAAACTGCTGAAAAGATTATAATGACCAAGTGGGTCATTACACATTCATGCCTGCAGGTGGTAACAGATAGATAAGTAGACCTTTCCAGTAGGCGGGATCAGACATCAGCTGATTGGTAAGCTCCATTCATTTGGAGTTTCCAGGCCTAGACTTGGGAGTCTATTTGTGTATATAGAATTGATGGGTAGGCCAGGGCCCTGTCCATGCATGGTGTAGTTGTTTACTCCCTAGAGGCTTGTAGATGAGTCTTGTATATAGTATGTTAGTGTTGTGGCCCTGTCATCCCATATACTCATCCATTTTGGTATTGTTGGTTAATGGCGGCCTTGTTGGTATTGTTTGTTTGCAGGTAGGCCTTGTCAGCCTAAGTTGAGGGCTACCCCTCCATAGTTATAGCTTCAGAGTTGTTCGCTCGGGCCGAGTGTGCCACAGGGTACTGGCCAAGCCTTTCCAAATTTGGGGCGTGACAAATTTGATAACAGAGCAGGTCCATCCTAGGGAGTCTACAAGCCGTGTAAAGTAGAGTCTCACTTATAGGTATGTTGCATGCCACACTTATAATTGGGAGGCTACAGGACATCTTGAAAATGTTACCCTTCTTTTACATCTTAGACCGTGCAATAGAGTAATGTTAAGAGAATAATCCGGTTCATATGAGTAAGACTAAAGCGATAAGTAATCAAAAAGTCTTGATCAGTTCAGACATGCCTTAGATATGTAAATCATGTGCCACAACTCAGAGTTATAGTCAAACATTCGAGGCCAAATGTTCCTAAGGGGGGAAGGATGTAACACCTCGAAACCTTGGCGTTAGGATGCGTGATTGTTAATCAATATGAGCTTGAAGGGCTTAAGGTCATTCATGAGGCTATAAAGGGCTTATGATGATTGTCTAGCGTATATATATATTTTAACTCGCAAGCTGTGAAATAGTAGTATGGAAAGATGTCGAACCTAGAGAGATTGGTTTACCTATTCTACAGATGTTTCTTGGTTTAATTACTATTTGAGAGAATAAAAAAAGAGTTGAGTTGTGAGTTAATTAACTAACTATCCGTAAATAGAGCAATGGAGATATAATTTGTTTTTTCACAAATATAATAAAATGTTTGGGATCCTGACTTCACTTGATATTTCTATTATAAAGTAAATTATTTGATCATCAATTTCTATTTCTCATAAATGTCTAAATGCCTCTCACGATTACATTTATATATTATTACTTATGTTGAACAATCAATTGCACTCCTCTCGGTTATACAAATTAATTATCAAAATAGTAATATTAAAGAACCAGAAATATATGCTTGAACTGAAACATTCTCTTTATAGAAAGTCTCTTTCGGTTACCTTTTTTTCGATAACTAATTATTACAAAATCTGCCTCTCTCGATTACAAATAAGTGTAAAATTAATTATAACATAAAAGAGATAGATGTTCCTAAATAAATGTTAACATCTATCCACACCAATATTAACGTTGTTACCTCTTCTGCCTCTGTTGATTACAAAATTAGTAATATGTTAATATGTAGTATAATATAGATAGATGTTAACAAATGAAATAACATCTAACTGTAAAGCGGGTAAAAATTAAATATAAAGCTTCAGCTCAAGCATGTAAAATTGACGAATAATATCTACTATTACATAGAAATATCAAGATCCATCATTCTCCCAACACAAAAGAAAGTTACTCCATATTGGAGTTAGTACAACTCATGGAAATATTCTTATCCATTAATAAGCAAATAGAAGAAATATTCAAGAGGAATAATTCCGCTATTTAATTAAAACTAGAAACTAAAATAATTTCCAACACCAAATAATTGAAAAAATAGCAGAAGAAGAACTTAAGAAAGGAACAATATATTTTGTAGTTCTCCTCCCATTACTCTCTGTCTTTTTTCCTGGTGTTGTGAATTGCCTGTATTTATAGCAATGTTTGCCAAGTTCTTCAGCCAATCAAATTGATTGGTTTATGCAACTTGCTTCTGGCACTTGATTTTGACAATTTGAGAAATTGCAAATATGCAAAGTCCAAACTTTGGGCCCCACAATTATTTTCTCTCCAATCATTTACTCCCTTCTTTATTATTAGCATTATTTTAATATGAACTTTTCCAATTTGGCAAGCTATGCATTCCAATTGTTTTTTTTTTCCATTAGTGAGCACGACATTTCCAAAATGGTAAGTTGCAGGAACTCCTCTTTCTTCACATGATTTCGCTGCTCTTTTTTCTTATGGGTCCCACACTACAGACAATTTGCACAATTTGTTTTCCATTTTTGCTGCACCTTTCCGTTCTCCTCTTCTTCGTTTTCAATTCCTCTTCTTGATTTTGATATTTTTATTTCTTTATTAAAATTATGCTGTCTCCTTCAAATAAAACAAATAAATATTAATATAAAATAACAACTAATTTTTATATGTATTTTTGTCTTGTCAAATACTCCCACACTTAATTATTTGCTTGTCCTCGAGCAAAGAAAATTATTACATATAGTGGCTAAATATTCTAAGTAATATCATGAGAACTTTCGGCAGAGAAGAATAGACTAAGATAATTACATGAGTTTAACAACCTTTTACCGTACTCATATTTATTTATTGAGAATTGAAATTACAATATTTTCTAATCCCAAGTGTGTCTCACAAAATGAAGAAAGATGCTCATATATCACACAATATATCTATTATAGAACAAAGAAAGGAAGATATAGAAATTTCACTCACTCTTAAAAAAGAAGTATCTCATGTTACAAGAAATAACCATAAGCTTGACTATTATGTAGTTCTCCACTAATGTAGGAGTCTTTGAGTGTAACGACCTGTTTTGTCGTTATTGCGTTCCGGCCCTTTTGATCCTTTTTCGAGCTTTACTTAGCTCATAATTGACCCGCAGGGACAGTTGACATGCTTCCCGAGGTGTTCGGGTTTGATTTGGGTGACATTTTGGGAAAATTTGGCTTTAAGCGAAAAAAAATTGACTCAAAGTTGACTTTTGGGTAAAAAATGACCTTTTCTGAAAATCCGTCGATTTTGAGAGGTCCTGATGGTCTTTAGAACTTGTGTGCATATTTGGTTTGATTCCCAATGCACTCCGGTGCATTTTGGAACTTGGGTTGGGAAGTTGGAATTGAGGTATCGGGGGTTGACTCGATTAACGAGACCTCCGTTTGGAATTTCGAGGCCACGAGTGCGTTCGTAGCATGTTTTTATGTCGGTCTATGTATGTGGTTTGTGAGCAGATGGCCTCGAGTATTAGTCAGATTTTGGATTGAGATTGTAATTATTTTTGGGGAAATCTGGTGCTGGTGTCTGCATTGGCGGCATCATTACCGCCTAAGTGGTACCGCCATAGTGGTGGTATTGGCCGCTATGGCGACCCAGTGCATTTGAAGGCTGATAGTCATGGCGGTCTGAGAGACTGTTAAGGCATGACCTCTGCAGCGGTCCCGTAGCCGCCACAACAGTATCGGGCCTAGTTATTTCATTAATTGTGTATTAAAAGCCCTTAGTCCCTCATTTATTACTATTCTGAAATTTGGGCTATTGGGAGCAATTCTAGTGTATTCTTTGAGGAAATTATTGGTGGTAAGTTCTTCTAATCCCCTTACTATTCCATTATCCATAATCACCTTAGAATCCTTTTATCGTGATAGTTCATTATGTGGTTGAAGATTAAAAGTGGGTTTAATGAGTTATTCCTTCTAGGCTTATGAATCATAATGTGTTGGTTGGGCTAGCATTGAATTGATGATTAGAATTCTTTATTTCACTAATTAGTGACTACACACACACACACACACACACACACACACACACACACATATATATATATATATATATATAAAATTAGGGTTTATACCCAAATTTGGGAGTTTTGCCTAGAATCCAAAATTGAGTGAATTGTTGATTATTCTAGCTTGCTATTAATGGGAATTGATCACTTAAAGGTTTAATTTCATGTTGGGACCTTTAGATTCCTAATTTCACCCTTCTAGTTCATAAACCCTATTCTATAGGTTGCGAATTTGGGTTTCGAATAGAAGTAAGGTTTGTTTGATGTTCTTCTTGATTCTAGTTCCATGATTCGAATATGGTTAGACCTTCTTGATCTCGAAGTTCAAATGAAAGGAAAGGCTAAGGCCTGATTGTTGGTGATATTGTTGTTCGGCCTTCCAGGTAGGTTACAGTTTACCCTATGGTGAGACTTCATTTAGCGAAGCATATATTTAGATGATATTGTCAGAGAAAGCATGTAAACCTTCAGGTATGAAGTTGGGTTGGATATTGTCTTAGGTTGGGCCCTGTTGTGTGATTGGGGTTAGTGTAACACCCCGTAAACTTGAACTAGGTGTGAATATGTAAAAATCTAGTGTTAAGATGATATTTTATCTATATGAATCCATTCTTGATGAATTCGGGTGGAGGATGGTTGTTTTGAAGTCAAACCAAATAGTGAAGTTCGTAAGGGCTCTTAAATTCGCCTAAGTTTTGGTAGGTCTGTCTTCTGGGCGATTTTCATGACTTCGACGGTCTGATCGACGCTCCGTCGTTCTGATCGACACTCCGTCCTTTGAACCATCAATTGTGAGGAAAAGAAAGATTGGTCACTGGAAATTTGATGAATTCGACGGAGCAGATCGACGCTCCGTCGTTCTGATCGACGCTCCGTCCTTTGAACCGTCCTTCGTGCCTGCCGGGCTGAAAATTTATAAGTTGCAAAATTTTAGTTTTTCTTCCATTCTTTTCACTCTCAAAAACCCTAAGGACGAAAATATCTCTCTAGGGCTCCAACACTAAGGTAAGAACATCTTAATCATTGATTATCAATCCTAACAATAAACCCATGATTCTTAACATGATTCTTGTGACAAAATCCTAGGGTTGGAACATAATTCTTTCCAAAGGGATTCAAGCTATGGTTTGGGTGTTCTTCATTAGAAAAGTGAATTGTTAAACCTTGTTTTACAAATTAAGGTATGTCTCCCTTTTAAAATCACTTTTTGAAACTATTGTTGGAAGTATAAATTTTATTCAAGATTCTTTAAATGAATGAAAGGAAAAGCAATCTTTTCATGTTTCATGAACTCTAATTCATGTCTAAATGGTGGTCAATGTGTGTGAGGGGACAAACCCATATTAAATCTAGATTGTAACAAACCCTATATATGTATAAGATATTATGAATGGTTTCCTCTATGAGAGATGCTTAATAATGTTGGTTAAGAGTTGGTGATGACATTCCCATTGATGAATTGGGACATGGAAATCTTTTGTAAAGAAGTTATACGTTTTCAAAACTTTGATTGGAATGACTTATTCTTTCGATATGGCATAATGAACTTTAATATTGTTGATGGTGTGACTACTTTGAGACAAATTGTGAATCGGCTTCTATGCCATGGACTTTGTTGTTGTGTTTTCCTTGCTATTCGGGAGGAAGAGTAGCCACTATGGATCCTAGTGTATCAATTGCCTTGCCATTCGGGGGGAAGAGTGGCCACTTCCGGGTGCGCTACCTGGGGTGTATTAATTGCCTTGCTAATCGGGAGGAAGAGTAGCCACTGTGAACCCATATTCCGGTGTATTACGCAGTGTGCCTTGCTATTCGGGAAGAAGAGTAGCCACCGTGAATCCATATTCCTGTGTATTACGGAGTGTTGTTGATATTGAGTTGGGCCTATATGGGCGATTGTGATATCCATCTTTATTATGGAACTGGTAATTATGCCTGACCGATTTAAAGCATAATTGAAATCGGGATTTTGAAATGGCTTTATAAATTGTGTAACAAGTGATATTAAGAATCATAAAGTGGAATGACAGTTTTTATACTATCTTTTCGGAACTGATTTCTTTATGTATTATTATATTTTATTTTTATATTACTTATTGTCCCCGAGGCACTCACTGAGTACGAAGTACTCAGGTATACCATTGTTGTTTTTGATGGTATGTTAGGTAACAGAGGAGAGCAGGTTGTTGATACTTCAGGAGCTTAGAAAGGACTTGCTGTTGCTGCTGATTTGGTGAGCCCACACGTTCATTTGTGGGACACCCTTTTATTTTGTTCATTTATTATTGATTTTTGGGCTGCGTCCCGATGAGTCAAACCATTACCTCTTTATCCTAGAAGCTCCATAGTATACATTCTTGTGGGTAGTTGTTGAGTTTTGTTAACTCTTTGGCGTTTGTCACGTTTTGATTAACTTTTATGATATTAAAGACTTCCGCTGATTTAATTCACGTATTCATGATTTGTTACATTTAATTTATAAAGTGTTGGAGGAGAATGTTGAACCTGGCGGGTTCAAGTATTATTATTGTGTTGTTTAGGTTCTTCCGATGTTGTTCATGATTTCGGATGCCGGTCACGTCTAGGGTGGGTTTTGGGGCGTGACAGTTAGCCTACCCGTTGTGTTGTGACTTATCTTATTTTATTGTAGTTGGCTTGATGCCACGTGGATATAGTAGATATTGGATATTATTGAGATATCTTGATTATGATATGGTAGTATCTTACTTGTGATGTATGATTCGCCGACAGTGTTTTGTTATAGCTTATTGTGTAGCCTTTTCAAGATATTGTTGGTGTGACCATGTGCGGTACTTGTGATATTGATTTGATTATTGACATTGAACTCATACATTGAATGCATTCTCATCCTTCATGATATACTGTTGATACATTGATGATACTTGAGGAAACACTGTTATGAGCTGGCTAAGTTGGATGAGAGTGATGTGAGGACCGATATCCGATGGTTGTCCCGAAATAGAGGTTATGCGCTGCGATTGCCGAGGTTTTTGCCAGAATCGTGAGGTAGCAGTATCCGAGGTTGTTCCTGGAGCCGTGAGGTACATGGACTTCGCAGACCCCCCATGGGTTGTGCTACCGAGACGTAGAGATTTCTGTCCGGCGTAGCTGCTGCTGAGGGTCTTACAGGGGAAGCACGAGGACGTCCGCCGCCTTGGAGGTTCTTCCTTATCTATGTCTTATTTCATATTCTGAGACATATTCATACTTTGATATATTTTGTTACTTTCAGACTTGTAGTACCTTGTTAGAGGCTCTTGTATGGTTAGACCAGACTCTGGCTGGATTTGATGTATTTCCTTACTTCTAAACCTGTCTATCTATTATTATGTTAGACTTACGTATCTCTATTTCTTCCGCTTGGTTATTTATTTATTTATGTATTTGATATTGTTTGGATAAGGGTTCGCCAACAAATATGGGAAAGGTAGGTGCCCGAGCGACTTAGCTAGATTGGGTCGGGATAATTTGGTATCAAAGCCCTAGGTTACCCAATCAATAATACAAGAGCGTGTGTAGTCGAGTCTTGTGGATCGGTACGATGAGCTGCATACTTATCTGCAAAAGGCTATAAGACATTTAGGAAACTTCGAATTCTTTCATTCTCTCGTGCGACTTTATTCAAATTGGTATCTAGTCGATTTCAATTGGTATCTTAACCTTCTTACCTTGATCTCCCACGGAGGGTGGACACTCATCCATAAATTCTTATATGAATGGTTGATCTATGACGTGTGGTGGTTTGGTGCGAGATGTGTTATTCTGATTTTGAGACGTTATCTAGTTCAGTCTCCAGTTATGGCCTAAGGATTCGATTGTGTGGAGTCGTGATTAGACTAATTTATTTGGGGGGAATTTATAAGAAACGGGAAGGATAGTTTAGAGGGTTACAGGGTCTCTATGTTTCTGTGTTGGGTCGGTCGGAAGTGACAAAGTGCCTTGATGGCTTGACAACAATGGCTTGCTTGAGGACATGATCGGTTGGGAAAAATTTCAACTTCATTAATGTTTTATGATGGTATATGTGACACCGGTGTACCAATGGCGGGTCGACAATTCAGCAACGGTAGAGTATTAGACATCGGTATGTGAGAACAAGTGTAAATTCGGTGATGGCCATCGAATGTGGGCAAACGTATTGTGATCGTGGGTAACAAAGAAAAGAAGTTGACAATAAGTGCATGAAGGAAGATTTTGTGAAAAGTGTGTAGAGAGGTAAGACTTCTTAGAATATGTTAGACATGAGTACTTTTCATAAGATTGGGAAGGGAAAAATTGGTATCTGACATAGTTGTCAGGATAGGGTTGTGACTGGTGCTAAAAGTTATTCTTGACATGAGGTAGTTGATGTTAAAGGACTAATCGGTTATTAAGTGAATGCTGTGGGCACATCGTTTGATCGGTAAACTGACTGGGTTGTAGACTTCTGAGGAGCTAGTAAATGACTAAAAGATATGACTTCAATTATGGGTGTATGCGATGCGTAATGACTTGGGAAGTTACTGGTTGTTTCACTTAAATTTAAGGAGAAATATGGCTATTGTTTGGTGGTTCATTTGGCTTAGATGGATGATTTGTTTAGAGGATTGAGTGGATTTGAGTGTTGTTGGTTGGTAGTGATAAGAGATTTGAAATTAAATATAGGAACTGAGTGATTGCGACGAGGCATCCTGCTATCGGTTCAGGGAATTAAGGTTCGTAAGACTTGAGGTGAGGTAATATGGGTCCTTGAGTCGTGTTGGATTGCGGGAACAATATATCATGATTTACAGTATGGGATGTGACCGATGAGGTTGATTGGTGTCTTTGAGGTTAAGGGAAGGAAGGATATTGTTGAAGCAAGAGTTAGTGATGTGGGAGCTTGGTTGCGATTGGACAGTGTAGAGTGGGCTTTAGAGTTTATGGATGAGTTGTATGTTTGGTTATGTCATAGACTAATAGAGATTAGCGGTGGACTAAGTTTTGGAACCTTGTATTCATTGTGTAAATTTGACTAGATCCCGCTATTAATGGTGTTGTTGCTCGGCTCATATAATTGAATAAAAAGGGATTGGCGCGCGAGTGGTTAGAGGTGTTCAGATTTGATGATTGAGGTAAGAGGTGATTCTTCGAGGACTAGTAACGTTAACGATTTGAGTAAGGCATTAGAAAAACTGGGTACTTGTAATGGTAAATCTATGATGGGTTAACTGAGTTAAGTTAAGGATAACATTTCGGAATTCGAGTAAGGCAACTTGGGCAAGGATGTTTCAGTGAGATACATGAGGATATTAGTAAGACTATTATGCAATACGCGAGACTTAGAGAGTGTTCAGTTTAGAGTGGTAAGCGTTAAGGAAACTACAATGGATAGCGTTGTAGCCTACTATTACCTTCAAATGTAAGTCAGTTAGAATACAAGACTTATGATTATGGGGTAGACTACTGAGTGAGTTCAAGTAATGGTCAGACAATGGCGGTGTATGTGAACTGATAGAATTGGGGAACTCAAAAGTCAAGAAATGGTACAGTTGATTGAGAATCGATAACAAAAAGGTACATCTTGGGGATTTCTTGGGTCAATATGGACTGTGATGTTGTTTCCTTGCATAGTTCAGATGGGATGTGATTGCGTGAGCTTAAGGAATGAAGTCTACAAAAATGGACTAAGTGATATGAGGAAAATTCTGTGAGATTCTTGATCGGCAGCTAGTGATAAGCATATTTCAGTGAACCGATATGTTGAGATTTATAAGAAATGGCTTGGTGGTACACCGTTGGGAAAGTTCGGAACATTCTACAGTGGATGAGTTAGCGTGCTTTAAGAGAAGCTTTGCAAAATCCCTTTCATGTGAGGACTGGGTTATATTTTTGAGGTGAGACCCAACTCGTGCTAATAGAATATGATTGCAAGTAATATTGATAGGGCAGTTTCGGTAGAGTGGCAGTTGTAAGATTGGATACTTTCGGAACTATTATGGCATATCCAGGTGATACAGTGAGAGGTTCGATGGTTAAATAATTATTATATGAGGCTTCAGGGTTTGCGTCAAAAAGTTCAGGGTTGTATCGAATTTGCGTGTTGGGTAAGGGTTGAAGAAATATGAAGATTGGAATCGTAAGGTATAGCTCTTCGGCACCAAGTTGATAACTTGGATAGGACTCAACTTTTAGAGTCGAGGGTGTCAGACAGGATCTGTTATGTGTGGTATGACTTTGATTGTTTTCAAAATTCGAAGTCTGTTCTAATGACTATTGGTGATATTCGAGAGTTGTGCATTCATTCAGGGTCAGCATTGTTCGAGTTAAGCATAAGGTCTATGATTGTATTTCCAGGAAGATATTAAGGATTCAATATGTTTCGGCTCAGGTTTGAGGTATGACACATTTACTGAGCTTTTTCAGGGTTTCTAGTGGATTGATTATATTTTCTGACAACAGTTACTTAGGTAGAATAATGGTATACAATGAACTTAGTACAGATTTGAGAAGGAACTGTTGTGAGAGAGGTCATTATAGTGATTAGTTGGGTTCTGACGGACTTTACTCGGTGAGATATTTAGTGGTATGGTTCCTATATTATGATTTGAAGGTTTAAGAAGAGTTGGAACTATCCGAGTTAGTTGTCAGCAAGATTAGTTTTGATGGAATTGCGTAAGGATCTGCCATGAATCAAGGATTCTTTCTGCCCAGTGAGAGTTTTGGTATGTGTGTTCATATGTTTTTAAGAAATCGTGGTATGTGAAACAGCTTTAGTAAGTGTGAAAGATAGGATAGCGGAATCAGGGTATTTTATCTGTTCAGAATGGGCTATGGTTTGTGACCAATTTTCAGAGGATTGCGTTGGTTTGGGAAAGTGTTTGTGGGGCCTACTGATCGCGTTCATAGTTGCGGTTTTATCAAATCAGAGAAATTCGAGCAAAAGTAATTCATTTATTCGAGGATCAGTTGTGAGGGAAATTCGAATACGGGGATATGAGAGTTGAAGCTTGAGCTAAGTTTACAAAGTTCTGACTAGTAAAGTGAGCGAGTAGGTTTTTCTGAAGGTTACACCCATGTAGGGTGTCATGCGATATGGGAAGAAGGGTAAGTGATCCCGAGGTGTATTGGCATGTTTGAGACTATTCGTTTTTTTATCCTTTGTTCTATGAGTTAGTTTTTCACTAGGCCTGTCAGGTGTTCTTTCGGTCTTCCCGGTGTCTATGTTGAAGAAGTGCCATTCTGATGGTACCTATATCATTCGTTGGGAGTCAATTTTGTTCGATGAGAATCTTTCCCAGAAAGAGAAGCCCAATATGTGTTAAGATATCCCCAGTTGTTGCAGCTCAAGTATCTTTCCCCATTCTCTTCCTTGTCGCTCGAGGACGAGCGATTTTTTAATTTGTATCTGATGTACTGACCAGTTTGATCGTTATTGCGTTTTCGACCCTTTTGATACTTTTTTGAGCTTTATTTAGCTCATAATTTACCCGCAGGGAACGCTGACACGTTTCTCGAGGTGTTCGAATTTGATTTGGGTGACTTTTTGGGAAAATATGGATTGAAGCAAAAAAATGTTGACTCAAAGTTAACTTTTGGGTAAATGGACATTTTTTAGAAATTTGTCAACTCCCAGAGGTCCGGATGGTCATTTAGAACTTGTGTGCATATCTGATTCGATTCCCAATGCACTCGGGTGCATTTTGGGACTTGGGTTAGGAAGGTGGAATTGAGGTATCGGGGGTTGACTCGATCAACGAGACCTCTGTTGGGAATTCCAATGCCATGAGTGCATTCGTAGCATGTTTTTATGTCGGTCTGTGTATGTAGTTTGTGGGAATTCCAATGCCTAAGAAAGTGCATAGCATTGAGAAGAAGAATTGTTAGTCTCATAGATTACAAAATCATCGGGACCTTATATGGGCCGCACACTTTGTTGGTTCATGACCCAATCACTCCAGGAGAGGGAGTTACCACTGAAACCCAGATATGGCGGTACAATTTTACTATCTTTGAAGAATCATACACACGCCTCTTCGTGACTTTGGCTTCATTGAACAGAGTCAGGCCTGTGGAACCTGCCTACGAGCCTGCGCCGATTGGGCCCAATAGGAACAAGTTCTGCCGATACCATATCAGAGCTAGGGGACATGATATCGAAGAATGCCACGCCTTCAAGCTCGAACTCGAGAACATGATCAGGACCGGACAGATTTTGGTCCTACCTCCACCATGGTTCTGAGCAAAGAAAGGTCCAACAGAGGAAACAAGTCCGTAAGGACAACGACTTGCATGAATTATAAGAAATGTCACATCTTTTGCACAAATGTTTCCCCCACCCTCATAAAAATGTAAAGGAACCGTGCCGAACTGACATCCCGATGGAGGGATATGCGGGAAGCCCTAGTCAGGCCTGGTCTGGGGATGTCTGTAGCTAGGACTAGTCAAAAGGATATTTAGGGAAGATGTGTATCCTGATTTTGTAATCGAACTACGTAGGGCCTGATTTCCAATGGTGGGATACGTAGCCAGTCTACGTAAGACTCGGTCCCTTTCTATTTCAACTTTAAAATCCCCTCTCCGTCTGCCTGAATGACAAGGGTTAGGGCTCGTCATTTTAAGTCAATTGCAAGGCTACTAAACCAAGATCCGCCCGAACATAAAAGCCCATGATATCCCAGACTCTAGAACATCGGATCAAAGAGTACTCAAGCTACAATATATGACCTTATGTGCTATTTGCGTGTTAAATATCCATATTTGATATTGCGCTTTATAATTGATATGCGGAAACTAACTCTCTTCACCGTTGAGTTATTCTTATCTTATAGAAAGCGGTTGATTAGTGTGATATGAAAAACTGACATGTTTCACAAGGTCCAAAGCCGCGTTAGCATCCCTCTCTGACAAAGGGAAGGATAAAATGACTGGTACTCCCGAGGAAGCAAGGAACGAGCTCGCGCTCCACAATTGGGACGCCCAGGACTCGCAAGAGGTCGCTTCCCAAGAAAATGTAATTGCGACATTATTAACTACCGTCGCTACTCTCCAAGAGAAAGTAGCCAGGAGGGAGGCGACTGACTCAGAAAAGAGCACCGCTGCAAGGAAAAAGACCACTCCCCCTTCCCTGTGTTGAGTTCCGCAGTGCCCGACCATTTTCCCATTTATCCGCCAGGGACCATGCCCCCACCACTAAGCATTGCCAACCCAAACCATGCCAGCCCCTCTCACTGTACCCCTCCACCAGCTAAAAATGCTCAAGGCTGAGGGGCCATTCATCCGGTCCAAGCATATCAAGCCCCTTTGCCGGTATTTTACAATCAGGCCAGTCACCCGCAAGGGGGACAGAACGCTGCCACCCCATTCAACGTTTTCATCCCCCAGATGTCCTTCTTCACTCCCAATAAACCGAATGAATCCTCCCCGGGGCATAAAGAACCAGATCACTATGAGGAAATGGAGAGGGTTTGGAGAGTTAAACAGGATAAACGAGAGAAACACATGGAGAAAAAAATGGAGGAGTTGCTGGAAAGGTCAACCAGGTCTACAAGGAAGGCGACAGGCCTAAGGTATGAAGACCTATGCATGCACCCGGACCTAGATCTACCAGAAAGGTTCAAGATCCCGAAGTTTGAGATGTTTAATGGAACAGGGAACCCCAAAGAACACCTACGTTCATGCTGTGACCAGTTGGTCGGAGTAAAGAAAAATGAACCCTTGATCATGCGATTGTTCAGTCGCGGCTTGACAAGTGAGGTCGCGGAATGGTTCGCCTCACAGGACATGCAACAGTGGCTTCGTTAGGAAGACATAGCAGAATCCTTCATGGAGAGGTTTCGGTTCAACATCGAGACCGTGCCAGACCGCTACCACCTTGAAAAGGTCCAGCAGAAATCCACAGAAAATTACAGAGAATTCGCCAGTGGATGGAGGGCCGAAGCAGCCCGCGTGCAGCTGTACATGAATGAGGGGGAGCTCGTTTCCGTGTTTATTAGGTCACAAGAGCCGGATTTCTATGATAGGATGTTGTCAATGGCCGGAAGACCGTTTTCTGAGTTGGTAAAAATGGGAGAAGCGATAGAAGAATGCCTTAAGTCTAGAAAAATTGTCAGTATCTTCAACAAAGCATCTGGGCAGGCCGCTACAACGATCTTCCACAAGAAGAAAGAGAAAGTGGTAAGCATATCCCACATCTTCGACCAAAACCCAAAAGGACCCTTACTATCCCACTAAGCCTCACCTCTTCAAAATTGTTCCACCTCCCCGTACATCCCAGCTCCCGTGTATTACACCCAGCCGGCGTTTACCACAGATGAGCCAACATACCTAGCTCTGCCAGGCACCTGTGTATCCATTCCTGCTTACCAATCACCACCACAACAAACATACTAACTACCACCACAGCAAACATACCAACCACCACCCTAGGAAAACTACCGCCCACAACAAAATAACCCCCCGTAAGCCTATCAAACCTATAACTACTAAAATCAGCCACCTCCCTCTGCTTATAATACGCCACGCCCAACTTTTGAGAAGAGACCGGTAAGGGAATTTACAGCGCTCCTCGAGCCGAGGGCTAGGCTGCTAGAAAGGCTGCTGACTGCGGGATTGATCCAGAAAGCCCTGCCAAAGTTAGTGCAACCAAGGAGCCGGTTCTACTGGGCTGATCAAACTTGTGCTTACTACTCAGAAGGAATCGGGCACAGCACTGAAGATTACATAAACCTGAGGCACAAGATCCAGGATCTAATCGACAAAAGGGAAATTGTCTTGAAAACTGCAGCCCCTAACGTTAACATGAACCCATTACAAAATCACGAGAATGGTGGGGTCCACAAGATAGAGAGAGACGAGGACTGGGAAACTTGCTCCACACTGTCCCCCGGAATCACCCAGCCTCTGGAAGAGATGGTAGCTTCCCTCACACTCCAAGAGTGGCCCAAGTTTAGTTTCTTGATCCCCAGTCTGAAGGTTCCCAAAGTCATGTTCAGAACATTGATCCTAGCACCTTTGGTAACCCAGATAGTGCGAAAGGCTGCACCGGATCCGGAAAGGACGATCATCGTACATACCACAATGACCCAGGGCATGACCCGTTCAGGGAGATGTTACACTCCAGAAAAATTGGCCCAACACGCTGCATAGAAGAAAGCACGCAGAACAGGGCGATAACTGAGGGAGAGGCCAGAGATTTCTGGCTGCGTATGCAGCCCAAGGACTACTCATCGTCGAGCATCTGAAGAATATACTGGCGCAGATTTCGGTGTTTTCACTATTAGCTAGTTCATCGTCTCACAGACATGCCCTCATGAGGGTGTTGGGTGATGCACACATGCCTGCAGGAACTAGCAATGAGGATTTGTTCGGGCTAGTGGTCAATATCATTAGGGAGCACAGGATCTGCTTCTCTAAAGAAGAACTACCCGTTGAAGGGACCTCCCACAACAAGGCCCTCCATATAACCCTGGAATACCGTGATAAGGCGGTGGGAAGAGTATTGGTGGACAACGGGTCGGGCCTCAACATCCGTCCCGCTACCACCTTCATGCAACTTGGCTATGAGGTAGGAAAGATTCCCCAGAACGCGACCAACGTTAGAGGTTTTGACGGGGCCTTAAGTGCCTCCTTCATGACAGAGTTCTAGGTCATGGCGATCACCGCCAATTACAACATGCTCATAGGAAGGCCTTGGATCCACTCCACTGGTGCGGTACCGTCAAGTCTGCACCAGGCCATCAAATTCGAGTGGCAAGGATAGGAAATTATTGTGGCAGCTGAGAGGGATGTTCAGAAGCCGCCTTACAACACCATCTCCGCGATCGAAGGAAATTCTCCTTTATCAAATTTCCACATAAGGGGATACGCAGGGGCAACCCATGCAGCAAAAGGAGTCGATAACCCTATGCTATCCGTCTATCGAATGATTGCCTCTACACTACTGAGGAATGGTTTCAAAACAGGAAAAGGTCTAGGAAAAGACCTCGGAGGAACAATAGAACCTGTGCCGATCCCGGAGAAAAATTACTATTTTGGTCTAGGATATACTTTGAACTAGGATGAGCTCACGAGGGCAGTGAGAAGGAAACCCAGAACGGGGAAACTTCCTTGTCTGATCCCGGGTTTGTACCAGTCATTATCCAAAAAGATGCCGATGCTGAGTGAAGAGGAACCTGTCGAAATTCTCAGATCCTTGTTTCAAGAAGAGGGATGCTGCGCGGTCGCTGAAGAAAGTCAAGGGATGCCCAACATACATGGCCTGGGGCCGGAGGAACACCTGAACAATTGGACGTCCACCCCCTCTTGGTTCCTCGGTAGAGAGATGAATTTTTTCCTAAAAACTAAATATTTTTGCTAAAAAACGGCGATGTTGGCCGAGGCCCGAAAGATCGCCCCTTTTCCTAAAAAGGATTATTTTGTGATGTTTCACGGTGGGAATGGTCCAATGTTGTTCCAGACCAGGACCATAGTTGTAATCTGTTGTTTTGAATTAATGAAAGCCTCGTAAATCAGTGCCTTTCACCGAATAATAATACCTGTTTTTCTTGCTGACTAAAAAACAACAGCCGACAATCAGCCTAATTTACATCGCATCACTTTTTTCAGTAATAATCGTAATAAAATTTCCAAAAAAGTCATGGCATGTGGCGAAACAAGCGGAGAGGAGGACCAACATGAGTACGAAGAGTATGACGAATCTACGATGATGCCAGAAGGGCTGGCAGAAGAGTTGGAAGAGCTAGAAGAAAAAGAGAAGCCAAATATGCACGAAACTAAGGTGATCGACCTCGGTGAAGGAGGGAATGTCCAGGAGACGCGAATCACCGCCCACTTGGGAGCTCCGCAAAAACAAGAACTCATAGCTTTACTGAAAGACTATGTAGATGCCTTAGCTTGGTCGTATGCGGATATACCAGGGCTGAGCACCGAGATAGTGGCTCACATACTACCCATTAAGGAGGGGTTCGCCCTAGTCAAACAAAAAACGCGAACGTTCAAGATGGACATGAGTATCAGGATAAATGGCGAAGTCAAAAAACAGATCGAGTCCATAATAGTGGAAGTGACATCCTACCCTACTTGGGTGGCCAACATATGTGCCAGTGCCAAAATAGTACGGAAAGATCTGAATCTGTGTGGACTACTGAGACCTTAACCGAGCTAGTCCCAAGGATAACTTACCTCTCCTGAACATCCACAACCTGGTAGATAACCGCGCCAAACATGAATTGCAGTAATTTGTGGATTGTTTCGCTGGAGACCACCAAATACGCATGAGTAAAGTGGACGCCGAAAAGATAACTTTTATCACCCCTTGGGGAGTCTATCATTACACGGTGATGCCATTCGACCTCAAAAACACTGGTCCCATGTACATAAGGGATATGACAATTTGTTCCACGACATGATGCATCGAGAAATCGAGGTCTATGTGGACAATGTCATCATAAAGTCAAAAGAAAGCACGAAGCATACCGGATATTTGTGCAAGTTCTTCGATAGGCTTCGCAAGTTCCACCTAAAGCTAAATCCTGCTAAGTGCGCATTTGGAGTGCCCGCTCAAAAATTGCTGGGGTTCATAGTCAGCCGTAGGGGCATCGAATTGGATCCTACTAAAATCAAGGCAATCTAGGAATTACCGCCACCCAAAACCAAGAAGGAGGTCATGAGCTTCCTAGGAAGACTGAATTGCATTGGGCGATTCATAGCCTAATCCACCATGATCATAGAGCCATTCCTTAAGTTACTTAAGAAAGACACTCCCACGAACTGGCTGGTGGAATGCCAGGCGGCATTCGACAAAATCAAGAGTTATCTCTCCAATCCCCCCGTTTTGGTGCCACCCAGACAAGGGAGTCCTCTTTTACTATACCTATCAGTATCGAAGAACGCTTTCAGTTGCATACTGGCCTAGCATGACGAAGGAGGCAAAAAGGAGCATGCCATCTACTCTCTAAGCAAGAAGTTCACATCTTGCGAAGCGCGGTACATGATCATAGAGAAAACCTGTTGCACTCTGACATGGATAGCTCAGAAGCTAAGGCACTACTTATCATTGTTCACCACTTACCTCATATCCCAAATGGATCCTTTGAGATACATCTTTCGGCAACTGATGCCCGTGGGAAAGTTCGCTAAATGGAAGATGTTGCTGAGTGAATTTGACATCGTATACATAGCCCAAAGGCGGTTAAAGGAGAAGCCATATATCGCCATGCAAGGGCAAAGGATGAGCTGGATTCGGAATAAGGAATTCATTCAAGTAGCTGCTTGGCGAATTGAGGTATGTAAGGTGTTTGCTACTCCCTTTAACTTGGAAAGAATCTAAATTTAGCGCACCGATGCATGTGTCCAGATGATTCTACTCCATTCCTGTATCACTTCTTATAGATGTTCCTTATTGAATTCCTTACTTGTTTTCCCCAATTTGTTTAATATACTTCTCCAATGATTCTTATAGTATTATCATGTTTATCATCATTATGTTATTTCTTTGAGTTTGATACAAATTTCATAATTCATTCGGAGGTTACCGTCTTTATGGCACTCAGAAAGGCCCGATGTTAGTTCATTTGCTCCTCATGCATTATATATGTAAATGTATTCACTATTTTACTACACCTAGCCGAGCTAAAGTTGGTAGGGCAGCCATACAGATGTGCCCACCACTGCAGTGGGAATGTTATGATGTTTTCCTCGGATGCGGGATGATGATGATGACAAGATGATGATGCTACTATATGTATATTTGCATACGTTTTCAAACTCATGCATTGCATGTTGTACATTCTCAGAAGGCTCAAGTTTCCTTTATCCTTTTATATGCATGCCTTACTTACGCTATTGTTTCCTACCTTACATACTCAGTACTTTTATCTGTACTGACATCCCATTTCAGGGGATACTGCATTTCATTCTGTAGGTCCTGGCAGGTGTAGCGGAGCACCACAACCACTGTAGGACTTCTAGCTTTAGCGGGTGTCAACAAGTGGCACTGCTCCAGACTTTCAATCTTTTGGTATACTTATGCTATCATGATATATGTTCGCATACTATGGGTATTTCGGGGCCCTGTCCCGACTATTATGCTTTTGTAAGCTCATTCTTAGAGGCTCATAGACATTTTGGGTATATGTAGACGTTATGTACGACCTCGTCGGCCTTGTTTTTGTTTTTATATTCTCCTGATAGCCTTGCCGGCTTTATGACACGTATGATGTTTATAGCGGCCTTGTCAGTTCGCTTATGTACATATATATATGATGGATCATTGCATATTTCTATGATTGGGCCTTTTCTGCGTGCAGGTGTCTTTTGAGTCATATTTGAATCATTGTATATCGAATAACGGCTATATGATAATCATGGTAACTGTTACACCAGGTGGTATCCGGACTACAGGTCGGTGCCCGTCATGCCGCTTGCCGGGGTATGAAAATTTAAGAACGAGTTTCCACCATTCGTAAGAACATAAGACAAAGATATTAAGACACCAATTTGAATGAAGTACCACGAAAGGAATGGAAGAAATGGAAGTTTCCTAAATGTCCTATAGCCTCTCGCAGATAGATACGAAGCTCATTGTACCGATCCGCAAGACTCTACTAGATATGCTCTTGTACTTATAGACCGGGTAATCTAGGGGTATGATACCAACTTGTTACGACCCAAAATCGCTTAGTTGTCCGGGCACCTACCACTCCCACCTTGGTAGACGAACCCTTCCCTTACCTAACATACAATCTATCAATGCAGAAGAAAAATATAAATGCCAATAAGTGTCAAATTTCATATAAAGGTAATAAGTGCGGTACATAAACTACCCAAGGCATCAGGTTTGTATCAGTACAAGAGCTGCTACTCACTACGTAAGTCCACTATGTAAGTCCAAACCAATAGGTACAAATATCTAAATATTGCCATACAAGACTCCTAACAAGAGGAGGAATACTGTCCGGAAAGTAAAAGACAGATATAATTAAAAATTGAAACTCGGGCTGCAGATGTGGCAGTGGTTCAGCCTAAGTCTCCAAAGGAACTACCTTGAGGATCACTCATGAGGGCCTGGCGTGGATCCCATCTCAAACTATACACCCCAAAAAGGAGTGTAGCAAGGTAGCATTAGCACAAACAACATGTACTGAATAGGCATCATTGACCGACAACAGTTAGTTCATATATATAAAAGAAAGAGATCAACAAATAGGCAACTAAACTATCAAATATGATTATTAAGCAAATATAAGTAAACTCACGGCAATAAACACCACAATAGATCTCCGTAACCTCAAGTCCTAGCCTAGGAGAAAGTCTCTAATCCTTCAGTCCATCGATCACTATGTATTTATTAATCATGCATACGACAACTCAAGTCAATAATCAACCAACGAATCAATGCGGAAACACACCATTCAATACAATAAATACAACACAATCCAAGAATAGCCTCACAAGTACAGAAAGATCAACAGACGATCCATAGCCGATAGTGAAGCAGCTAGGTACAAGTCAGTCATGTTTCCCACAATTCTTCAGAATGATAACAAACACAAGTACAACCCACGAATCTGATCAATATATACCAAATGAGAAAATAATAACAATAATAAATGCTTATGCAATGCAATGCAATGATGCACACATGCTCCAGGCAGAATACCTCCTCGCCACGATAATCAGACCCATGGGGGACCCGCAAAGTCCATGTACCAGCTGCGGCGTTCAGCCATATATATATATATATATATATATATATATATATATATATATATATATATATATATATATACATATATGCATGCATGTATATATATGTTGTGGAACGTGCAACCCGATCCAATAAATGTTGTGAAACGTGCAACTCGGTCCAATATATGTATATATTTTTTGCGGCGCGCAAACCGATCTAAATATCTGAGTATGAATGATATCAATGCCAATGAAAATCTATCAACACCAATCGTGCCACACATGGACATATATCACAATATCACGAATAAGTCAAACCTTCCTCTTTGCAAGATAATACACAATAAGTGAGAGATATATGACTCCAATATCACACATATGGCATCAAGCCAATACGAAACTAGAGTCAACGATCAAATATGAAGTATGGAATGCATGTTGTACACTTCCTCAGCCTCAATTAGACACATCAATCACACAAGTCATCAAATTTATATTATAATTTGCAGATCAACATTCCAATTCTCAATGACAACATTCCTCTTTCATATGACAATGAAATAATAAGACGGAAAGGGGCAAGTATTTCAGTCACAAAAATATCACCCATAGTCAGTAGGGCGACCGGCCCAATTTCAACAATCATGGCGGTGAGCCCACATAGACAACAAACAATACCAACCTAAGAATATCCATCCCAACTTCATACCCGAAGGATTAACATTCTTTTTCTGTCAATAACTAACTTCTACATATGCTTTGATAACTGAAGTCTAACCGCAAGGTAAGCCGTAACCTACCTGGTAGTCTAGCGGGAGCCACGAACAATCAAACCTTCGCCTTGCCTTTTTGGAGAGCCTCCAAATACTCAAAGTCTATCCATAATCGAATTCTAAGTTATAAATAAAGAAGAACAATACCCATACTGCTATACTATTTTTCAAGTCAAAATAAACTAGGGAAAAAAGGGTAAAACGGGCCCACAAGGGTAAAATTGGTATTTCAAAAGTGAAATTGGTAACCTAAGGTTCTATAAGTTTAATTCCACCATTCAATTGCTAGATTAACTCAAGAATTGGTCAATTTCATCATTCAAGTGAAAACACCTATAAACCCTAACTTTCAATTCATCAACATAAATAGAAGGTTCAAGCCTATTAGTCACTAAATTATCAAATTCCATACTTAGATTAGTCAAATCCACTAACAAATCTCATTTAGAAAAGCTAAAACTAATTTAATGAAGTAAACACCAAAACCCATATTCCTTCTTAAATTCTATAGATTTTCTAGCATGGATTCAAGCTTAGGAAAGGTAAAGGAATGCATTCTAGGATAGAGAACTTACCCACAAGAGAAATCAGCCAAGAATCTCCTCAAATCGCTTAAAAGGTTCTTAGGAATAATAAATGATGTGATAGGCAATGAAGGGTTTTAACTGGCCAATTAAATAGAATCTAGACTCGTCATTCGCTGCAGTGGTTGTCCGTCCGCTACAGCGGGCCTGCCACAGCAGCCCACCCTTCGCTATCAGGAGTCCACCACATCGGATCCCCGTCCGCTATGGTCACTCACCATAAAACTCTACACACTCGCCATAGCGGACTAAGCCACGCTACAATGGATCCAATACGACGCATCTGGTGCCGCTATGACGGACACCAGAAATCTTCTGGTTATTCACTATCTCAATCCGAAAATACGACGATCACGCGAGACCTCCCAGATAAAAACCAGGCATGCAATCTCACATAAAAACGTGCTACAGGTTCACTCGTGGTCTCGAAATTTCCAACGGAGGTCTATTTGACTGGGTCAACACCCAATGGCCAAAGATCAACTTTAAAACCAATAACCCAAAAAGCTCCCAAGTGCCTCGAGAACCAAACTGAACATCCACCAAGTTATAATCGACCATCTGCACCTCTCAGAATCGACGAATTTTAAAAAAAGGTCCATTTTTCCCAAAAGTCAACTATGGTCAAACATATTTCATTTTAAGGCTTTATTTCACATAAGACATCATAAATCTCACCCGATCACATCAGGAACCGTACCACCCATCCTTACAGGTCAAAGTCGCACTAATAGAGCTCGGGAAAGGGTCAACAGGGTTAAATGTGTCAAAAGCACTATAATGACCAAATGGGTCATTACATCAGATACCAATTAAATAATCGTTCGTCCTGGAAAGATGAAAGAGAGTAAGAAAGTTGAAGCTAACTAACGAATCTCTAATAAAACAACACGAAAGCCTCCAAAGCACAAAGTAGGCCAATATCACTGCTCGCTCACCTTATCAGTCAAAACTTCATCTAACTTAGCTAAAAGATCTATTTTCACATTTCCATACTCGAATTTCTCTCATAATTGATCCCCAAGTAAAGAATAGCTTTTGCTGGAGTTCTCTGATTCGATATAACCATACCTTTGATTGCGATCAATAGGTCCCACAAACATTTCTTAAAACAGCACGAACCTTAAGATATAGACACAATCATAGCCCACTCTGAACCAGTCAAATACCTTGATTCCGCTAACCTTTCTTTCGCCCCTAGTGCCGTCCTTCTCGCGACGATTTCTTAAAAACACATAAACACAAGCCCGAAGCCATGACTTACTTTTGCCAGAAAATATTTTTTGCTTTATCAGAGCAATTCTAAGCAATTCCACCAAACTGATCTAACTCATAGCTGCCTTCGCTATTTCCAAGTCTTATTAAACCTTCAAATCACAGTACTAGAAGTATACCACTGAGTACCTCTTCGGGCGAAATTCGTGGGAAACCATCTGATCACTTTACAGATCTCTCGCAACCATAGTAACCCCTCAAACCATTACCAAGGACGTAACCATTATATCTATCTAAATAGTTGCTCTCGATAAAATGTTATCAATTCCACATCGGTAAATCTGCCATACCTCAAATCTGAACTGAACTCATCCAATCCGTGAAGGTGACCTGCGAGGAAACCAATAAGTCTACCTGGAATATAAATATGGTCCATCAAGCTCTAATCGAATAATGCTGCCCTGGAATGAATGCAAACCCCTTGAATACCACCAGTAGTCGCTCAAACTAACTCCAGATTTCGAAAACCAAATCACAGTCCTACTACACATCTGTGGCGGCCAATTCTAATCTTTTCCTCATGCAAAATCGATCATGTCTATCACTCTCAACTCCAAAGATAAGTCCTATCCAAGCTGTCAACTTAGCACCGAATAACTATACCTTATGTTTGTTATCTTTAGGTTTCTCAACCGTTACCCGATACGCAATTCTGATACACCCCAAACTTTTTAACGCAGAACCTGTAGACTCACGTAATAACCCTTTAACCATCGAATCTCCCATTTTAACACTTCGATGTGCCCATAACAATAAAGTATCAAATTTTATAACTACCGCTCTAAACCTCTGGAAACTGCTTCCACGTCCTTAATATCTCAAAGTGCTCACCCAAGCTATCAGTCAATATTACTTGCAACATAATACACTACCGGTCTCATCTCAAAAATATACTCTAGCCCTCACTTAATAAGGATTTCCATAATTCCTTTCTCTTAAACCACACTAACTCTTCCACTGAAGAGTGTTACAAAATTATCCAACTGTGTATCAATCAAGCCACTTGCATAAGCCTTAACATGTCAGTTACCTGAAATTTTCTTCTCACTAGTGGCGGATCACGAAAACTCATGGAACTCTTTTATATCACTTAGTCCATTTCTGTAGACTTATTTCTTTAAGCTTACTCAACAAACATACCTCACCTAAATTATTCAAGGCAACAACACCACAAACTATATAGCCCAAGATATTTCTGTAGATGTACCTTATTCTTAACGATTCTCGATCAACTATCCCTTTTCTTGACTTTTCAATTACTCAATTTCTAATCAGATCACAATTATCGTCACCGTTTAACCATTTCTCAAACCCACACTATAGAATACCGCATAATCATAAGTCTTGAAAACTAGCCGAGTCAATCCTGGAGATAGTAGTAGGCCACATACCCTACACATTAGAGTTCCCTTAACTCAATCAACTCTGAAACTGAATACTTCCTTAATCCAGCGTACCATATACACAGTCCTACTAACGTCCCCACGTACAGGTATGTGAGGATAACTATCTCCGTTAGGGAATGTTCATGATTCTCTCTACGCCTCATTAAAAATGCTTATCAGTAATTTGACTAAAAGTACGATTTAGCCCTAGTTTCTTAAATAGTTGTAGAACTGTTATCTTCTAGTGTCATAGTTTCATATTTTGTTCATGGTGATCATTTTGAATATCATGAACTCAGTACGTAATCATTATAGACTTGTGTATTGACATCTCATGAGTCTCAGTTAGTGTACAATCAGATGTTGGATTAAGTTCCATAATCAGAAACAATTATCATGCTATCAGCCATAGCCCGGTCTCAGTCTTATAAATTATTTAATGTTGAACACCTGTATCTATATTTTTAGGCCCTTGGCCAATGTTTATGCATACTTTTCTTGGGCCTGAGGCCAGAGTTTTGTGCATATTTATTTAGGCCCTAGGCCACAGTTTATATTTACAGTTATACAGGTGATTCTTTATTCAGAATAGGGAGTACTTCAGATCCTTGCCTTCCTGCTTTGTTCAGTTTCAGTTTCGGTACTGATATTTCTTATTTCAGTTGCTTTACATACCAGTACAATTCAAATGGGTTAATGTCTTTTTTATTTTCTTGGGGGCTTGCATCTCGCAATGCAGGAAACGATATACAGGTTGACAATCCAGCTAGCAAGGACTGTTAGTATCAGCTTCTTAGTGAGCCCCAGTTCCTTCGGGGCGTTATCCTACTTTAAGTCTTTCCAGTTTTAGACAGTTATATCTTCAAAATTCATTAGAGGCTGTATAGACATAGTTCAGTGAATCAAATATTAGCAGACTTTGAAGTATTAACCTTGTTGGCTATTTATTTAGATGTTTCAGACTTAAACAATAACTTCTGCATTTAATATAATTCAGTCAGACTTTTTAGTAGATCCACATGTCTTAGTCTTATTTCCTTATTTTAGCATGTTTTAATATGACATGTTGATTTAGCCAGCCTATGGGTTCACTCGGTCACATGCAGTCAGGCACCGGGTGCTGTATTATGTCTAGGCCATGGTTCGGGGCGTGACAAATCTTGGTATAAGAGCACTAGGTTCAAGTGTCTTAGGGGGTCTATGAAGCCGTGTCTAGTGGGGTCACCTTTATATGTGTGAGGGCTCCACACATATAAGTAGTTGACCACCAAGACTGTTACATCCCGTGTTTCCATGCGTTAGAAAGCGTGCGAGTTAAAAGACATTAGTAACAAAAAACGAGGTTATCCCTCGAGCTTATAGGTGGTTAGAGTGATGGTGCAGATTGGTCGAAAGGATTAGAAGTTAAACAAATCGAAGAAAATGAGTTTCGTCGACGTTCAATATTTATTTAAATGAAATACGGTCCAAGCTATAATACCCCATATTTTTGGACTAGAAAATTGAATCATCAAACATGAGCTAATTAAACCGAGCCCGGGAGAATTTGGTCATATTAAAGCATGCAAATCAAGAGCTCGAATAGGATGAAGTCCCAAAATGATTTAAGATGGAAAAGGGTGATGACGACAATTGGAATAATATTTTTTGTGTGTGGCAAAAGAGGCTATGGACTAGCATTATATTACATGGTCATGATAATGAGTATATAAAGTTTGGTATCAGAGCAGCTCGTCCAAGGGGTCGTCTGCAAAGTCATCTCTAGTACAGTCTTGTTTATGGATTGTTGCGTGTCACATTTATAAACAATACCCTACAGGGCATTTAGGATGGTTACTCTTCTTTCATAACTAAGATCGTGTGATAGAGCCAAGCCATAGGAAATGAGATTCTTTATACTAACCCTTGATTTTAGCAGAAGAACGGTATCAATAGAAGACAGCGATTGATGATATTGGAAGTAACAGAGGTAAGTCACTTCGTTAAGGCTTCGTTATTAGAATATGTATTTATATGATAATGTATTGGTTGTCATAGAGGTAAGTCAGTGTAAGTACACCAGAGGAATTGACTAAATGTATCTCTTGATTATAAGTTCAGTTATATGTTTATGAACTAAACAAATTGAATGAATCAGTACACAAGTAAGCAACAGTACTAAAGATGCATGTCGGGTAAGGTAAGAATATTGAGGTATGATTGAAATGTGAAGCTGAAGAATGAAAGGGAAAGTAAATAGGAAGGTATAACAGGGCAGATTGCTAAAGGATCAGGTACATCTCGAGATGTGATATATGAGGTAAGTTTCGACATCTTTGTACTTTTACTTGAAATTGGGAGCCCTGTGTGGCTGAGATATGTCGTGTATATATATATTAGCCTTGTGACACATTGTTGGTATTTGCTGCGTACATGTTTTGGATAGAAAGAAATATAGAGAAAAGTCTGCCGAAATTTTCCTAGAATGTCATAAGACATAAGCTTGTAATAGGTCCTAACGGGAAAAGGTGTTGTGTTACAGGTAATGGCAGGATGGGATTAAGGTAGGAGTATAGTTGACAACTACAAGAGATGAGTTAAATGTTGTTGAATTGATAGCAACGGTAATTATAAGATCAACATTGATATGGTAAAGAGAAATACTAGTGTAAATTAGGGACACTGGCAGTACTAAAACATCAAATAGAAGACAAAGGGTAACTCCAATAGAGTGTGATACTGAAGCATCGGTTGGATGGATAAGCACAAGTAGAATACGACAAGTCTATTAGCAAATAAAGTAACAACACGACTGAGACAGGGGTACGAAATACGAAGGGTTATAGCGAATGTGAATATATTGGTAAGACAACTTAGGTGGTAAGTGTAATAGGGCTGATCAGAAAGAGTAAGAGGTTAACTATGCTTACTTCACTAGGTTTATTCTATTTTATAAGCAGTCTTGCTAATGAGATCAATAAATGGCACTCTATAGAGTTGATTATGATAAGGATATACTGAGAACGTAGCAAGAACTGTAATACAAAGTAAGTAAAGTATAGCGAGGAAACGACTACAGATTTGCCATGCTCTGTATGAATAAAGAGTGAATGCAAGTGTGAAACCAATGAGAAAAGTGATATGGCAAGGTAGTAACGGTTTGTGATTTGTATAATCGAGATCACAAGTGATATCCTCGGTTGGATGTAAAAGACCAAGACTACGGAAAGATGAATAATGAAATAGAACGATTGTTAGGAGAAGAATCAACATCATAAGGACTAGAGGGGATGATCAGAATAAGTATGGGAAGAGAAAAATAGATTGTATAGAAGTAATATATTCTAAAGGACAAAGCGGTACTGAGTTAAGAATAGGGATCCTTTTGCGAGGAATAAAGCATTGATTATAAAACGAGAGGTAATAAGAAAAATTGAGGAGGAAAGAATGTAAAGGAATAAATTGGAAGGAAAAATGTGGCCATGAGTTATGAGTTTACCGCACAACGATAAAGCGATAAAGCAAGGCTATAATCAACGGCAAATACGATTTGATTATAATTTGTTTTGAAATCAACATTGAGTGCAACACAAGAGTAAAAGAGTATGAGGCATAAGGGGTATTAGTTGCACATGAGACTTAGATCCTTGAAAAAAAAGATGTCGGGTTTAAGGAAAAATGCATTGACGATTACTATAATCGATTACGGGAAAGAGAACTTGAGATGGGAAGAAAAACGAAAGAGGACGCAATAAGTTACTCTGAGTATCGAAGAATGGGATAAGTGACATTACATGGATGGTACGAATAGCTAGACATACTACTATTTCGAGTATTCTTATTGGACAGAAGTTGTTAATTGGAGCGGATGTAGACATTGACTCATAACTAACGGTTGAGCTAAGAAAAATATATCCTTGTTTGGATTGCTATGCTGGTTGTCTTAATTGATCACAAAACTGCAAGATGAGTATGTTAAGACTTCACACATGAATTACTATAGCTATAAATTATGGGAAATGGCATGAATAGGAGGAAGTATAATAAGGGAATTGAGGAAAAGGATACATGAATTCAAGAATGGAAGTGAGGTAACAGATTAGAGAATGGTATAAGTAAGACCCTTAAGGGGGGAAGCGAGTAAGGAAAATACAAGTGTAGAGATTGAAACGATGAATCCTAAGATGTGACGGGTATAAACTCTAAAACAAAAAGTGAGAGTTATGCAGAAATTAGTCTAATAGCTAGTAAATAAATGAACAAGAATCGAGCGGGTATCTAAGATTGTACCGAAAATCATTCGTGAAGACCGTGAACATCATGACATTAAAAGAAAATAACTCAAGGAATATTGTAAAGGATGGCAATGCTATACTGGAATAGAGGAAAAGGAATTGACAGTAGAGTCGTTTGTTAACGATATTGCAATTTATAAGTGAAAAAGTGGTATCACAAAGTGGTGTCATAAAGTTTTCCATAGTAGAATATAAGATGTGATAATCAAGGGACAAATAAAGGAAAGAAAAGAGTATGACGAGATAAGTTACAACAGATAGACATAAGAGTTTTAGTATGTATGAGATACTTAAAATAGAACGAACCAAAGGAAGGGAAGTTACGAATAAGATTAGATGTTTATACACGAATCACACAAGAACAGTTATGTAACCTGTAAGTATTTACATGTCGAGAATGAAACCAATTGGTTACTTAAAAAGAGAAGTAAGAGGTAAGCAAGAATAGTGTGTTTGTGATACTCCGGGTATGATATATATTTACATTTTACGGAGTCCTTTACTAAAGGGTCGGGTACGGTATATATTTACATTTCACCGAGTCCCTTATTAAAGGGCCGAGTACGGTATATATTTATATTTCACTGAGTCCCTTACTAAAGGGCCGGATACGGTATATATTTACATTTCACCGAGTCCCTTACTAAAGGGTGGGGTACGGTATATATTTACATTTCTAGTCATCGCCTTTGGGACTACATACATTGTTATTCTCTGCCTTTGGGGCTATCCATATTGCAGGTTGTTTCTCGTACTTTCATTATGACTTATATCTCATTCGTTATGATTACGGCTGCCTTACATACTCGGTACATTGTTCGTACTGACGTCCCTTTACCTGGGGGCGCTGTATTTCATGCCACACAGCCCCATATTGCTTAGCAGGAAAGTTATACAAGAGTTTGACCATAGGATGTCCCAGGCTATCAGCTGGATTGGTAAACTCGATTCTGTTCGGAGTGATGCCGGGCCAGAGTATTTCCTTACGAGTTGAGTCATATGCATTATGGGTAAGTTGGGGCCCTTTCCCAACTTATGTTTTGATATCATGATCTGCGTTAGAGACTTTTGCAGACAGAGTCATGTACACAGTATGTCAGTCTTTTAAGCGGCTATGTAAGCCCATGTATCATTATGCTTTACCTTACAGATTTCATATGATTACAGATATACTTGATTTGAGAAAGACGAAAAGAATGTTTTTAAAATGCTCTCATTATGCATTTCATTTCGTGATTTAAGTGTCCAGTGAGATTATGAGTATAACGAGAACCAGCAGGTTAGCTCGGCTCTAAGTAAGGGTCGGGTGCCCATCATGCGCTATCAAGATTGGGGTGTGACAAAGTGGTATCAGAGCAGTTCGTCATAGGGGTCGTCTGCAAAATCATGTCTAGTAGCGTCATGTTTATGGTGTGTTGAGCGCCACATTTATAAACTGGAGTCTATAGGGCATTTAGGATGGTTACTCTTCTTTCATATCTAAGATCGTGCGATGGAGCCAAGCCATAGGAAATGAGATTCTTTATGCTAACCCTTGACTTTAGCTGAATAATGGTATCAACAGAAGAAAGTGATTGATGATATTGGAAGTTACAGAGGTAAGTCACTTCGTTGAGGCTACGTTATCAGAATATTTATTTATATGATAATGGATTGGTTGCCATAGGGGTAAGTCTGTGTAAGTACAACAGAAGAATCGATTAAATGTATCTCTTGATGATAAGTTCAGTTATAAGTTTATGAACTAAACAAATTGAATGAATCAGTACACAGGTAAGCAACGGTACGAAAAATGCATGTCGGGTAAGGTAAGAATATTGAGGTATGATTGAAATGTAAAGCTTAAGAATGAAAGGGAAAGTAAATAGGAAGGTATAACAGGGCAGATCGCTAAAGGATCAGGTACATCTCGAGGTGTGATATATGAGGTAAGTCTCGACATCTTTGTACTTTTACTTGAAATTGGGAGCCCTGTGTGGCTGAGATATGTCGTATATATATATTAGCCCTGTGACGCAATGTTGGTATTTGCTGCGTGCAGGTTTTGGATACTAAGAAATATAGAGAAAACTGTGCCGAAATTTTCCTAGAATGTAAAAGACATAAGATATAAGCTTGTAATATGTCCTAACGGGAAACGATGTTGTGTAAAAGGTAATGGTAGGGCGGGATTAAGTTAGGAGTATCGTTGACAACTACAAGAGATGAGTTAAATGTTGTTGAATTAATAGTAACGATAATTATAAGATCGACATTGATATGGTAAAGCGAAACACTAGAGTAAATTAGGGAGACTTGTAGTACTAAAACATGACATAAAAGAGAAAGGGTAACTCTAATAGAGTGTGATACTGAAGTATCGGTTGGACGGATAAGCACAAGTAGAATACGACAAGTCTATTAGCAAATAAAGTAACAACACGACTGAGACAGGGGTACGAAATACGAAGGGTTATAGAGAATGTGAATACATTGGTAAGACAACTTAGGTGGTAAGTGTAATAGGGCTGATCAGGAACAGTAAGGGGCTAACTATGCTTACTTTTCTAGGTTTATTCTATTTTATAAGTCGGCTTGCTAATGCGATCAAGAAGTGGCACTCTATAGAGTTGATTATGATAAGGATATACTGGGAACGTAGCAAGAACTGTAATACAAAGTAAGTAAAGTATAGCGAGGAAACGACTAAAGATGTGCCATGCTCTGTATGTATAAAGAGTGAATGAAAGTGTGAAACCAATGAGCGAGACATAGGGCAGTAGATAAGAAAGCTTATAAGACCTTGTTAGGGGAAAGTCCAGCATAGAGGTTTCGCAATGATAGAAATGATATCAAGCAAAAGGAAAAAGGAAGTCACCTTGAAAAAGAAATCAGAGAAAAGTGATATGGCAAAGTAGTAACAGATTTGTATAATCGAGATCACTGGTGATATCTTCGATTGGATGTAAAAGACCAAGACTACAGAAAGATGAATAACGAAATAGAACTATTGTTAGAAAAAGGATCAACATAATAAGGACTAGAGGGGATGATTAGAATAAGTTTGGGAAGAGAAAAATGGATTGTATAGAAGTAATATATTCTAAAGGACAAAGCGTTACTAAGCTAAGAATAGGGTTCCTTGTGCGGGGAATAAAGGATTGATTATAAAACGAGAGGTAATAAGATAAATTGAGGAGGAGAGAATGTAAAGGAATAAGTTGGAAGGAAAAATGTGGCTATGAGTTATGAGTTTACCGCACGACGATAAAGCGATAAAGCAAGGCTATCATCAACGGCAAATACAATATGATTATGATTGGTTTTGAAATCAACGTTGAGTGCAACACAAGAGTAAAAGAGTATGAGGCATAAGGGTATTAGTTGCGCATGAGACTTAGATCCTTGAAAACAAAGATGACGGGTTTAAGGAAAAATGCATTGACGATTACTATAAGTCGATTACGGGAAATAGAGGAATTACTTGAGATGGGAAGAAAAGGGAAAAAGGATGCTATAAGTGAACTCCGAGTATCGAAGAATGGGATAAGTGACATTACATGGATTGTACGGATAGCTAGACATACTACAATTTCGAGTATTCTTATGGGACAGAAGTTGTTAATTGGAGCAGATGTAGACATTGACTCATAACTAACGGTTGAGCTAAGTAAAATATATCCTTTTTTGGATTGCTATGTTGGTTGTATAACTTGATCACAAAACTGTAAGATGTGTATGTTAAGACTTCACACATGAATTACTGTAGCTATAAATTATGGGAAATGGCATGAATAGGATGCAGTATAATAAGGAAATTGAGGAAAGGGATACATGAATTCAAGAATGGAAGTGAGGTAACAGATTTGAGAATGGTATAAGTAAGACCCTTAAGGGGGGAAGCGAGTAAGGAAACTGCAAGTGTAGAGATTGAAACGATGAATCCTAAGATGTGACGGGTATAAGCTTTAAAACAAAAAGTGAGAGTTATGCAGAAATTAGTCTAATAGCTAGTAAATAAATGAACAAGAATCGAGCGGGTATCTAAGATTGTACCGAAAATCATTCGTGAATACCTTGAACAACATGACATTAAGAGAAAGTAACTCAAGGAATATTGTAAAGGATGGCAATGCTATACTGGAATAGAGGCAAAGGAATTGACAGTAGAGTCGTTTGTTAATGATATTGCGATTTATAAGTGAAAATGTGGTATCATAAGGTTTTCCATAGTAGAATGTAAGATGTGATAATCAAGTGACAAATAAAGGAAAGAAAAGAGTATGACGAGATAAGTTACAACAGATAGACATAAGAGTTTTGGTATGTATGAGATACTTAAAATAAAACGAACCAAAGGAAGGGAAGTTACGAATAAGATTAGATGTTTAAATACGAATCACACAAGATCAGTTATGTAACCTGTAAGTATTTACATATCGAGAATGAAACCAATTAGTTACTTAAAAAGAGGAGTAAGAGGTAAGCAAGAATAGTGTGTTTGTGATACTCCGGGTACGATATATATTTACATTTCACGGAGTCCCTTACTAAAGGGTCGGGTACGGTATATATTTACATTTCACCGAGTCCCTTATTAAAGGGCCGGGTACGATATATTTATATTTCACTGAGTCCCTTACTAAAGAGCTGGATACGGTATATATTTACATTTCACCGAGTCCCTTACTAAAGGACGGGGTACGGTATATATTTACATTTCTAGTCATCGCCTTTGGGGCTATATACATTGTTATTCTATGCCTTTGGGGCTATCCATATTGCAGGTTGTTTCTCGTACTTTCATTATGACTTATATCTCATTCTTTATGATTATGGCTACCTTACATACTCGGTACATTGTTCGTACTGACGTCCCTTTGCTTGGGGGCGCTGTTTTTCATGCCACACAGCACCATATTGCTTTGCAGGAAAGTTATACAAGAGTTTGACTATAGGATGTCCCAGGCATTTAGCTGGATTGGTTAACTCGATTCTGTTAGGAGTGATGCCGGGCCAGAGTATTTCCTTACGAGTTGAGTCATATGCATTATGGGTAAGTTGGGGCCCTGTCCCAACTTATGTTTTGATATCATGTTCTGCGTTAGAGACTTTTGCAGACAGAGTCATGTACACAGTATGTCAGTCTTTTAAGCGGCTATGTAAGCCGATGTATCATTATTCTTTACCTTATAGATTTTATATGATTACAGATATTCTTGATTTGAGAAAGACGAAAAGAATGGTTTTGAAATGCTTTCATTATGCATTTCATTTCGTGATTTAAGTGTCCAGTGAGATTATGAGTATAACGAGAAGCAGCGGGTTCGCTCGGCTCTAAGTAAGGGTCGGGTGCCCATCATGCCCTATCAAGATTGGGGTGTGACAAAGTGGTGTCCGAGCAGTTCATCATAGGGGTCGTCTGCAAAGTCGTGTCTAGTAGAGTCTTGTTTATGGTGTGTTGCGCGCCACATTTATAAACTGGAGGCTACAGGGCATTTAGGATGGTTACTATTCTTTCATATATAAGATCGTGCGATAGATCCAAGCCATAGGAAATGAGATTCTTTATGCTAACCCTTGAGTTTAGCTGAATAATGGTATCGACAGAAGAAAGTGATTGATGATATTGGAAGTTACAAAGGTAAGTCACTTCGTTGAGGCTACGTTATCAGAATATTTATTTATATGATAATGGATTGGTTGCCATAGGGGTAAGTCTGTGTAAGTACAATAGAAGAATCGATTAAATGTATCTCTTGATGATAAGTTCAGTTATAAGTTTATGAACTAAACAAATTGAATGAATCAGTACACAGGTAAGCAACGGTACGAAAAATGCATGTCGGGTAAGGTAAGAATATTGAGGTATGATTGAAATGTAAAGCTTAAGAATGAAAGGGAAAGTAAATAGGAAGGTATAACAGGGCAGATCGCTAAAGGATCAGGTGCATCTCGAGGTGTGATATATGAGGAAAGTCTCGACATCTTTGTACTTTTACTTGAAATTGGGAGCCCTGTGTGGCTGAGATATGTCGTATATATATATTAGCCCTGTGACGCATCGTTGGTATTTGCTGCGTGCAGGTTTTGGATACTAAGAAATATACAGGAAACTCAGCCGAAATTTTCCTAGAATGTAAAAAAGATAATATATAAGCTTGTAATATGTCCTAACGGGAAAAGATGTTAAGTAAAAGGTAATGGTAGGGCGGGATTAAGTTAGGAGTATCGTTGACAACTAGAAGAGATGAGTTAAATGTTGTTGAATTAATAGTAACGATAATTATAAGATCGACATTGATATGGTAAAGAGAAATACTAGAGTAAATTAGGGAGACTAGTAGTACTAAAACATGACATAGAAGAGAAAGGGTAACTCTAATAGAGTGTGATACTGAAGTATCGGTTGGATGGATGAGCACAAGTAGAATACGACAATTCTATTAGCAAATAAAGTAACAACACGACTGAGACAGGGGTACGAAATACGAAGGGTTATAGCGAATGTGAATACATTGGTAAGACAACTTAGGTGGTATGTGTAATAGGGCTGATCAGGAACAGTAAGGGGCTAACTATGCTTAGTTTACTAGGTTTATGCTATTTTATAAGTAGGCTTGCTAATGAGATCAAGAAGTGGCACTCTATAGAGTTGATTATGATAAGGATATACTGAGAACGTAGCAGGAACTGTAATACAAAGTAAGTAAATTATAGCGAGGAAACGACTAAAGATGTGCCATGCTCTGTATGTATAAAGAGTGAATGCAAGTGTGAAACCAATGAGCGAGACATAGGGCAGTAGATAAGAAAGCTTATAAGACCTTGTTATGGGAAAGTCCAGTATAGAGGTTTCACAATGATAGAAATGATATCAAACAAAAGGAAAAAGGAAGTCGCCTTGAAAAAGAAACCAGAGAAAAACGATATGGCAAAGTAGTAACAGTTTGTGATTTGTATAATCGAGATCACTAGTGATATCTTCGATTGGATGTAAAAGACCAAGACTACAGAAAGATGAATAACGAAATAGAACGATTGTTTATTAAAAGGATCAACATAATAAGGACTAGAGGGGATGATTAGAATAAATTAGGGAGACTAGTAGTACTAAAACATGACATAGAAGAGAAAGGGTAACTCTAATAGAGTGTGATACTGAAGTATCAGTTGGATGGATAAGCACAAGTAGAATACGACAAGTCTGTTAGAAAATAAAGTAACAACACGACTGAGACAGGGGTACGAAATACGAAGGGTTATAGCGAATGTGAATACATTGGTAAGACAACTTAGGTGGTAAGTGTAATAGGGCTGATCAGGAACAGTAAGGGGCTAACTATGCTTACTTTACTTGGTTTATTCTATTTTATAAGTAGGCTTGCTAATGAGATCAAGAAGTGGCACTCTATAGAGTTTATTATGATAAGGATATACTGAGAACGTAGCAAGAACTGTAATACAAAGTAGGTAAAGTATAGCAAGGAAACGGCTAAAGATGTGCCATGCTCTGTATGTATAAAGAGTGAATGCAAGTGTGAAACCAATGAGCGAGACATAGGGCAGTAGGTAAGAAAGCTTATAAGACCTTGTTAGGGGAAAGTCCAGCATAGAGGTTTCGCAGTGATAGAAATGATATCAAGCAAAAGGAAAAAGGAAGTCGCCTTGAAAAAGAAATCAGAGAAAAGCGATATGGCAAAGTAGTAACAGTTTGTGATTTGTATAATCGAGATCACTAGTGATATCTTCGATTGGATGTAAAAGACCAAGACTACAGAAAGATGAATAACGAAATAGAACGATTGTTAGAAAAAGGATCAACATAATAAGGACTAGAGGGGATTATTAGAATAAGTTTGGGAAGAGAAAAATGGATTGTATAGAAGTAATATATTCTAAAGGACAAAGCGTTACTGAGCTAAGAATAGGGTTCCTTGTGCGAGGAATAAAGGATTGATTATAAAACGAGAGGTAATAAGATAAATTGAGGAGGAAAGAATGTAAAGGAATAAGTTGGAAGGAAAAATGTGGCTATGAGTTATGAGTTTACCACACGACGATAAAGCGATAAAGAAAGGCTATCATCAACGACTAATACAATATGATTATAATTGGTTTTGAAATCCATGTTGAGTGCAACAGAAGAGTAAAAGAGTATGAGGCATAAGGGTATTAGTTTCGCATGAGACTTTGATCCTTGAAAACAAAGATGACGGCTTTAAGGAAAAATGCATTGACGATTACTATAAGTCGATTACGGGAAATAGAGAAATTACTTGAGATGGGAAGAAAAGGGAAAGAGGACGCTATAAGTGAACTCCGAGTATCGAATAATGGGATAATTGAAATTACATGGATTGTATGGATAGCTAGACATACTACTATTTCGAGTATTCTTATGGGACAGAAGTTGTTAATTGGAGCGGCTGTAGACATTGACTCATAACTAACGGTTGAGCTAAGTAAAATATATCCTTGTTTGGATTGCTATGTTGGTTGTATTACTTGACCACAAAACTGCAGGATGAGTATGCTAAGTATGTTAAGACTTCACACGTGAATTACTGTAGCTATAAATTATGGGAAATGGCATGAATAGGAGGCAGCATAAAAAGGGAATTGAGGAAAGGGATACATGAATTCAAGAATGGAAGTGAGGTAACAGATTTGAGAATGGTATAAGTAAGACCCTTAAGGGGGGAAGCGAGTAAGCAAAATACAAGTGTAGAGATTGAAACGATGAATCCTAAGATAAGACGGGTATAAACTCTAAAACAAAAAGTGAGAGTTATGCAGAAATTAGTCCAATAGCTAGTAAATAAATGAACAAGAATCAAGCAGGTTTCTAAGACTGTACCGAAAATCATTCGTGTAGACCTTGAACAACATGACATTAAGAGAAAATAACTCAAGGAATATTGTAAAGGATGGCAATGCTACACTGGAATAGAGGCAATGGAATTGACAGTAGAGTCGTTTGTTAATGATATTGCGATTTATAAGTGAAAAAGTGGTATCACAAAGTGGTATCATAAGGTTTTCCATAGTAGAATGTAAGATGTGATAATCAAGGGACAAATAAAGGAACGAAAAGAGTATGACGAGATAATTTACAACAGATAGACATAAGAGTTTTGGTATGTATGAGACACTTAAAATAGAACGAACCAAAGGAAGGGAAGTTACGAATAAGATTACATGTTTATACACGAATCACACAAGAACGGTTATGTAACCTGTAAGTATTTACATGTCGAGAATGAATCCAATTGGTTACTTAAAAAGAGGAGTAAGAGGTAATCAAGAATAGTGTGTTTGTGATACTCCGGGTACGATATATATTTACATTTCACGGAGTCCCTTACTAAAGGGCCGGGTACGGTATATATTTACATTTCACCGAGTCCCTTACTAAAGGGCCGGGTACGGTATATATTTATATTTCACTGAGTCCCTTACTAAAGGGCCGGATACGGTATATATTTACATTTCACCGAGTCTCTTACTAAAGGGCGGGGTATGGTATATATTTACATTTCTAGTCATCGCCTTTGGGGCTACATACATCGTTATTCTCTGCCTTTTGGGCTATCCATATTGTAGGTTGTTTCTCGTACGTTCATTATGAATTATATCTCATTCTTTATGATTACGGCTGCCTTACATACTCGGTACATTGTTCGTACTGACGTCCCTTTGCCTGGGGGCGCTGTATTTCATGCCACACAGCCCCATATTGCTTAGCAGAAAAGTTATACAAGAGTTTGACTATAGGATGTCCCAGGCTGTTAGCTGGATTGGTAAACTCGATTCTGTTCGGAGTGATGCCGGGCTAGAGTATTTCCTTACGAGTTGAGTCATATGCATTATGGGTAAGTTGGGGCCCTGTCCCAACTTATGTTTTGACATCATGTTCTGCGTTACAGACTTTTGCAGACAGAGTCATGTACACAGTATGTAAGTCTCTTAAGCGGCTATGTAAGTCGATGTATCATTATGCTTTACCTTATAGATTTCATATGATTACAGATATACTTGATTTGAGAAAGACGAAAAGAATGTTTTTGAAATGCTTTCTTTATGCATTTCATTTCATGATTTAAGTGTCCAGTGAGATTATGAGTATAACGAGAACCAGCGGGTTCGCTCGGCTCTAAGTAAGGGTCGGGTGCCCATCATGCCCTATCAAGATTGGGGTGTGACAAAGTGGTGTCCGAGCAGTTCATCATAGGGGTCGTCTGTATAGTCGTGTCTAGTAGAGGTTTATTTATGGTGTGTTGCGTTACACATTTATAAACTGGAGGCTACAGGGCATTTAGGATGGTTACTCTTCTTTCATATCTAAGATCGTGCGATAGAGCCAAGCCATAGAAAATGAGATTCTTTATGCTAACCCTTGATTTTAGCTGAATAATGGTATCGACAGAAGAAAGTGATTGATAATATTGGACGTTACAGAGGTAAGTCACTTCGGTGAGGCTACGTTATCAGAATATTTATTTATATGATAATGGATTGGTTGCCATAGGGGTAAGTCTGTGTAAGTACAACAGAGGAATTGATTAAATGTATCTCTTGATGATAAGTTTAGTTATAAGTTTATGAACTAAACAAATTGAATGAATCAGTACACAAGTAAGCAACGGTACGAAAAATGCATGTCGGGTAAGGTAAGAATATTGATGTATGATTGAAATGTAAAGCTTAAGAATGAAAGGGAAAGTAAATAGGAAGGTATAACAGGGCAGATCGCAAAAGGATCAGGTGCATCTCGAGGTGTGATATATGAGGAAAGTCTCGACATCTTTGGACTTTTACTTGAAATTGGGAGCCCTGTGTGGCTGAGATATGTCGTATATATATATTAGCCCTGTGACGCATTGTTGGTATTTGCTGCGTGCAGGTTTTGGATACTAAAATATATAGAGGAAACTCTGCCGAAATTTTCCTAGAATGTAAAAGAGATAAGATATAAGCTTGTAATATGTCCTAACGGGAAAAGATGTTGAGTAAAAGGTAATGGTAGGGCGGGATTAAGTTAGGAGTATCGTTGACAACTACAAGAGATGAGTTAAATATTGTTGAATTAATAGTAAAGATAATTATAAGATTGACATTGATATGGTAAAGAGAAATACTAGAGTAAATTAGGGAGACTAGTAGTACTAAAACATGACATAGAAGAGAAAGGGTAACTCTAATAGAGTGTGATACTGAATTATCGGTTGGATGGATAAGCACAAGTGGAATACGACAAGTCTATTAGCAAATAAAGTAACAACAAGACTGAGACAGGGGTACGAAATACGAAGGGTTATAGCGAATGTGAATACATTGGTAAAACAACTTAGGTGGTAAGTGTAATAGGGCTGATCAAGAACAGTAAGGGGCTAACTATGCTTACTTTACTAGGTTTATTCTATTTTATAAGTAGGCTTGCTAATGAGATCAAGAAGTGGCACTCTATAGAGTTGATTATGATAAGGATATACTTAGAACGTAGCAAGAACTGTAATACAAAGTAAGTAAAGTATAGCGAGGAAACGGCTAAAGATATGCCATGCTCTGTATGTATAAAGAGTGAATGCAAGTGTGAAACCAATGAGCGAGACATAGGGCAGTCGATAAGAAAGCTTATAAGACCTTGTTAGGGGAAAGTCCAGCATAGAGGTTTCACAATGATAGAAATGATATCAAGCAAAAGGAAAAAGGAAGTCGCCTTGAAAAAGAAATCAGAGAAAAGTGATATGGCAAAGTAGTAATAGTTTGTGATTTGTATAATCGAGATCACTAGTGATATCTTCGATTGGATGTAAAAGACCAAGACTACAGAAAGATGAATAACGAAATAGAACGATTGTTAGAAAAAGGATCAACATAATAAGGACTAGAGGGGATGATTAGACTAAGTTTGGGAAGAGAAAAATAGATTGTATAAAAGTAATATATTCTAAAGGACAAAGCGTTACTGAGCTAAGAATAGGGTTCCTTGTGCGAGGAATAAAGGATTGATTATAAAAAGAGAGGTAATAAGATAAATTGAGGTGGAAAGATTGTAAAGGAATAAGTTGGAAGGAAAAATACAAGTGTAGAGATTGAAACGATGAATCCTAAGATGTGACGGGTATAAACTCTGAAACAAAAAGTGAGAGTTATGCAGAAATTAGTCTAATAGCTAGTAAATAAATGAACAAGAATCGAGCGGGTATCTAAGCCTGTACCGAAAATCATTCGTGAAGACCTTGAACAACATGACATTAAGAGCAAATAACTCAAGGAATATTGTAAAGGATGGAAATGCTATATTTGAATAGAGGAAAAGGAATTGACAGTAGAGTCGTTTGTTAATGTTATTGAGATTTATAAGTGAAAAGGTGGTATCACAAAGTGGTATCATAAAGTTTTCTATAGTAGATTATAAAATATGATAATCAAGGGATAAATAAAGGAAAGAAAAGAGTATGACGAGATAAGTTACAACAGATAGACAAAAGAGTTTTGGTGTTTATTAGATACGTAAAATAGAACGAACCAAATGAAGGGAAGTTACAAATAAGATTAGATGTTTATACACGAATCATAAAAGAACGGTTATGTATCCTGTAAGTATTTACATGTCGAGAATGAAACCAATTGGTTACTTAAAAAGAGGAGTCAGAGGTAAGCAAGAATAGTGTGTTTGTGATACTCCGGGTACGGTATATATTTACATTTCACTGAGTCCCTTACTAAAGGGCCGGGTATGGTATATATTTACATTTCACCGTGTCCCTTACTTAAAGGCCGGGTACGGTATATATTTATATTTCACCGAGTCCCTTACTAAAGGGCCGGGTACGGTATATTTTTACATTTCACTGAGTCCCTAACTACAGTGCCGGATACCGTATATATTTACATTTCACCGAGTCCCTTACTAAAGGGCGGGGTACGATATATATTTACATTTCTAGTCTTCGCCTTTGGGGCTACATACATTGTTATTCTCTTCCTTTGGGGCTATCCATATTCCAGGTTTTTTCTCGTACTTTCATTATGACTTGTATCTCATTCTTTATGATTACGGCTGCCTTACATACTCGGTACATTGTTCGTACTGACGTCCCTTTTCCTGGAGGCGCTGTGTTTCATGCCACACAGCCCCATATTGCTTTGCAGGAATGTTATATAAGAGTTTGACTATAGGATGTACTAGGCTATCAGTTGGATTGGTAAACTCCATTCTGTTCGGAGTGATGCCGCGTCAGAGTATTTCCTTACGAGTTGAGTCATATGCATTATGGGTAAGTTGGGGACCTGTCCCAACTTATGTTTTGATATCATGTTCTACGTTAGAAACTTTTGCAGACAGAGTCATGTACAGAGTATGTCAGTCTTGTAAGCGGCTATGTAAGCCGATGTATCATTATGCATTACTTTATAGATTTCATATGATTACAGATATACTTGATTTGAGAAAGACGGAAAGAATGTTTTTGAAAAGCTTTCATTATGCATTTCATTTCATGATTTAAGTGTCCAGTGAGATTATGAGTAAAACGAGAACCAGCGGGTTCACTCGGCTCTAAGTAAGGGTCGGGTGCCCATCATTCCCTATCGGGATTGGGATGTGACAAAGACATTCAGGATTTGTTTCACTTCTTTGATACTTTAGTTCGTGCAGTTAGAGCAGTTCTTTTAAGAATTCTTCTAACTCGTGTGAATTACGTATTTCAGCAATGACTCTGAAAAAAAACCACAACAAGAGGAATACAACAACTAGCCAGAGGGCTACCGCTGATGTAGCTACAGAAGAGAACCCTCAGGCTAAGACGGCTGCCCTAGCTAATGCTACAGCTATACCTCCCAATGCTTTGGACGTGGATTTTAAAGGAGCTATTTAGCTGCTCACTCATATTTTTGCAAATTAGGCCTAGCAATAAGAAACTGCCCCTAGCCCAGGTGCTAGTAGTGGGTCGAACAGTTCTAGGACTCAGGAGTTTCTGTGGATGAAGCCGCCAGTGTTCACAGGGTCTATGATGCACCGTTTTTTATCTCCCTAAATGACGTTAACTGAAACAAGTATGTTATGATTCAAATGTAACACTTGCTCTATATTGTAGATGATGTAGTTCCAGAAGGAACTTTATAGGATTCCGCTCTACCAACGAATCACTTATAAGGTAAAGAATATAGTTGAACTTTCCGAGAGGCAACGTAGTGGGAAATGTTATTATGTTATTGTATGACTATATGTTATCAATTATGGTATTTTGTATGGCATATATATTGGGTTTTGCTGCATGCAGGCATTGGTAGTACCAATTTACAAGGGAAACACTGCCAAAATTCCCAAAAAAATGTGCATAAATAAGTATACCTCACATTCTCTAAGCATTCAAGGATGAATGTTCTTAAAGGGAGGAGAATGTTACATCTCGACTTCCGAAAAGCTAGTATGTCTTGTAATGCCCGTAAAATGAAAGTTTCTTTGAGCTCATGAGATATACGAGCCATGATGATTGAGTTTCAAGGGATTAAATACTTTTTGGATATGCGATTCCATGTATACAAGGTTTAAGTTCAGGTGTAGCAATTATCAGAGGGATTAGAAGTTAAATGAATCGAAAGAAATCTAGATGGAAAGGAGATAACATGACGCCTCAACTTGATGAACCGTAAACATGAAGGACGGTTTGTCAACTCCCTATCGTCAACCCACCATCAGAGCCACCCTCTGAGACTGCCCTCTGATGGGCAACTTGACGGTGCACATTGACGAACCATCGAACAACTCGACAGTAAGTCATTGTGGACGTTGAGTTGAGGCGGTGGCAACTGACTTTCACAAGTATAACTAGGCCCTCCCTTGTTATTTTAATCATTTTTCAAGGTCCAGAAACTTCACAATAGATACATATATTCTCCTAAAGTTCATACATCAATCTTTATGATAGTTGTTGAAATCTAGTGTCAATTAAGTTCGGGAAGTATGTATAACCTCGTAGGGCTCAATTCCATCTTGATCGCTGTGGTAAGGTGGAAACCTCGGATCTAAATTTGTACTAAGAGTCAACTAGGCCAATTAAGGTAAGGATTCTTTCTTTATTACCAATAAAATTAAGTTAATTTGAAGTTATATTTGTTAGATTGTCGCGTGTTAAGTCAAATAGGGGGAAAGAAGGCATAACCATCTTATGGGATGTTGTTAATGGAATTATGTTATTATTGAATTGGATGAAATTCCTTAGATGTTGGTTTTATTGTTGGTGCGATTATGGGAACGTAATATAAACAGAGGAAATGCTGCCCGGATTCCCATAACCCCAAATAGTCTCAAAGATACACCACATATGCGTTAGTATACGAACAATTATGGTCTAATTAAGGTCGTATATCTCCATGTAGGGGCAACGGATGATAGGGATTCTCGAATAAGGAATTCCTTCAAGTACCGGCTCGACGAATTAAGGTATGTAAAGTGTTTGCTACTCCTTTTTCCTTGGCAGAAATCTAAATTTAGTGCACCAATGCATATACTCTGATGATTCTACTCCATTCATGTATCACTTCTTATAGATGTTCTTTATTGAATTAATTACTTGTTTTCCCCAATTAGTTTGATATACTTCACCAATGATTCTTGAAATATTAACATGTTTATCATAATTAAGTTATTTCTTTCAGTTCAATACCAATTTCATAATTCATTCGGAGGTTACAGACCTTACGTCATTCCAAAAGGCCTAATGTTAGTTCATTGGCTCCTCATGCATTATGTATATATATGTATTCACTATTTTACTACATTGCACCGTGCTATAGTCGGCCAAGAAGGCACTTAGATGTTCACACCATTGCAGTGGGCATATTATGGCGTTTCCATGGATGCGGGATGATGATGAAGACACGATGACGATGCTACTATATGTATGTTTGCATATGTTTTAAAACTCATGCATTGCATGTTGTACGTTATCAGATGGATCATGTTACTTCTATCCTTTTATATTTATTCCTTACTTACATTATTGTTTCCTACTTTACATACTCAGTACTTTTATCCGTACTGACTTCCCATTGCATGGGACGCTGCATTTTGTGTTGCATGTCCTGATAGGTATAGTGGAACCCCACAGCCACAGTAGGACTTCCAGCTTCAGCAGGTGTCAGCAAGTGCTACTACTCCGGACTTGCTATCTTGTGGTATACTTATTTTATCATGATATATGTTTATATGCTATGGGTACATCGGGGCCCTGTCTCGACTATTTTTCTTTTGTATGTTCATTCTTAGAGGCTCATTAATATTTTGGGTATATGTAGATGTTATGTACGGCCTCTTCGGCCTTTTTTGGTTTTGATGTTCTCCTGATAGCCTTGCCGGCTTTATGACTAGTATGATGTTTATAGCTGCCTTGTTGGCTCGCTTATGTACATATATAAATATGATGGATCATTACATATTTCTATGATTGGGCCATTTCTGCGTGTAGGTATATTTTGAGTCATATTGAGTCACATTATATCGAATAATCGCTATATGATAATCATGGTAACTGTTACACCAGGTGTTATCCCGCCTATAGGTAGGTTCTTGTCATGCCCCTTGCTGGGGTGTGACAAACTTGGTATCAGAGCAGGTCAGTCCTAGGGATGTTTACGAGTCGTGTCTAGGAGAGTCCTCGTTATCGGTATTTTATGCACCATATCTATATCAAAATGCTACAGGGCATTTATGAAGTCACTTTTCTTCATTTTTTAGATCGTATGATAGAGCCAAGTTAAGAATGCAACTATCTAATCTTTCCCTATTTAATTTTTAGCGATGCCTCCGAGAAAGAAGAAAGTCAGCAAAATACTATACACTGCTGGGGAAGGTACTTGCCAAGTACCCCCGACTGAGTTAGGCCATAGCGAGGCTCATATCGCCACTCCCTCGCATGCTACCCCTATTCCTCCAGTTGCCGAAGAGCATGGTAGGGCTCCAGTCCCTCCGGCTCCTCAGCCTCTAGCTCCTCCCCCTGTGGCTCCTGATCAGGACTTGCGAGATGAATTCCGGTTATTGACTTGATTGATAGCCGCTCAGACTCAACAGCACGATGGCCTATCGGATAAGGCTGTCAGTTCTAGCGTTCGTGATTTTCTTAATTTGGATTATTCGGTCTTCACGGGGTCAAACTCGAAGAAGAACCCCTAGGAATTTATAGATCAAATGGGTCGTGCTTTGAGGGCAATACATGCCTCTGATACAGAATCAATATAGTTGTCTTCTTATAGATTGTGGGATGTGGAAGCAGTATGGTATGAATCTCGGTTACAGTCGGGGGGCCAGAATGCACCTCCAGCAGTATGGTCCGAGTTCACCAAGACCTTCTGGGCTCATTATTTGACCGCCGAGATTCACTAGGGTTGATGAGTTCCTATCGCTTCGCCAGAATAATATGAGTGCTCGAGAATATAGTTTGAAGTTTAACTCTTTGGCCAGATATGCCCCGGCAGTTGTTGCTGAAATGGAAGATAGGGTACATCATTTTCTGATAGGGCTTGGGCCCCACCTGATTAATAGTTGTATGACGGCCTCACTTCAGGACGGTATGGATATTGAGTTACACCCCGTAATAGTCCGTGTTACATGACTTAAGACAAGAATGAACGAGTTAAGAAAGTTCAAGGAAAGCTAATCAAGCTAGTAAGAATATTGTTATATATAGGGTTGCCTTAAGTATCCCGAGGTGACATGGTAACCTAAAGGATTTGAAATCGTGTTATGAGTGCGTATACAAGGTAATGTGACAGCCCTTTTAAAGTATTTGAGATTATTAGTAATGATATAGAAGATGGACAAAAGATATGAATATACTTTTGCGATTAGAGTTTCGCTGAAGCTTTGTGAGTTCTCTAGTTATGTTTGAGGTTATTGTGATTCTCCGAACCCTTTGAGACATTCGTATGGATTGTTATGGATGTATATGAGTATGTATATGTATGTATAAGAGGTTACATGAGGGTTGGAAGAGGATTAGAAGTTAAACGAATCTAAACAAAATGAATCGGAACAACTTCAGTGAAAATCTCGGACCAGATTTTTAGGCCATATTGTTGGAGGCATATCTCCAGAATAAGATGAGTTTTGGGCTAAAACAAAAGCCTAAAAGGAAATTCAAGAAGTCTAGTTTCTAACTAAACAAACCACTCGGCAATATGATATTGGGATAAGGAGCTATGGACGACGCAAGTTGGGCTGGCGGGGCAGTAAGTTGAGACCCAACCCAAGCATTTATATTTCGGCCCAAGCATTTATATTTCGGCCCATGAGGCCCATTAACTTTAATATATATGGACATTTCATTTGAGGGTTGTTCATTTTCATCTATGAACTTCCAAAAATATTAGAGAGAGAGGGAGAGAGCTTCTAGGCTAAGAAAGCCATTTTGGTCAAAATCCGAGCCCCAAATCTTGAGGCTCATGAAGCGAAAAGCATTATACGTCGCGTTGCCTTCAGTTTGAGCTAAAAATCAGCCAAAAGGAAGAGTGTTGACGTGGTTGCTGCATACTTAAGGTAAGATTAAGGTCCCTTTTTCATTGTTAATAAGTTTATTTAGAGTTTTAACGGATTAGAACGGATAAAATAGCGTTATAAACTGGTTAGTTATTTTGTTGAGATTTATGGATCGGGGGTTGTTTTAGTTTGATTAAATGGATGGAATCAGCTGAGTTATGATGTATATTAATGGTTGGTATTGTTGTTGATGTTGTTGATGATTCAAATAAATTGGATTTTTGAGGTTGTCCAGTTTATAGAGGAAATGCTGCCTGAATTTCATGAAGTTCCGTTTGTATACTAATTAGATAGTAAGTGGTATAAATGGTCTAACCGTGATATTATCGTCGTGATTGTAGACATACAGACTCGAGGAGTAGACGTTGGGTGATTAGGTAGATTGTCAGGTATGTAAAGCTATCCCTTTTTTTTGGCATGAATTACATAAAACGAGCGGACGATGAACGTACATAATTTCCATGAATTCTAGTTCTCAGTGGTACTTGACATGACAGTTGTCTTTGATTCTCAAAGTGTTGGTTCATTCTAATTATTCTATTGAGTCTCAGATGATGATTTAATTTGTATATGGTTGCTCCTGATATTCTATTAGTGCATAACGTTATTACATTATTTCGCCGAGTCACGGGCCGGGTACGTAATCGTGCATAGTTTTATTGCATTGTTCACCGAGTCCCTCACTAGAGGGCCGGGTACGGTATATATATGAATATTTCACCGAGTCCCTCACTAGAGTGTCGGGTACGGTACATATATGATTATTTCACCGAGTCCCATAATGGGCCAGGTACGGTGTACTATATAGATATGCATCACTCTCATTTCATAAGGCACAGGTGCATTGGTATCTTTGATTATCATACTTGTCTCCTGTCATCTTTTACTCAGTCATGGTATTCTTTATTGTAATTCATGCTTTACTTACTCAGTACATTTTTCGTACTGACCCCCCTTTCTTCGGGGGCTGCTTTTCATGCCCGCAGGTACAAACACTCAGTTTGGCGATCCTCCAGCCTAGGGATTCTGCTCAGCTATTTGGAGAGCTCCATTATTATGGAGCTTGAGTTATTTTGGGTACAGATCCTTTGATATAGACTTGACTTATGCATATCCAGGGGTACGGCGGGGCCCTGTCCCGTCATATTTCACTATTATACTCTTAGAGGTCTGTAGAGATGTGTGGGTTGCATATGGGCTTTGGTCAGCTATATCGACGTAGTCCGTTTTGGATATTCCTATATATAGTGGCAGCCTTGTCGGCTTGCTTATTTTGTTATGTTTTGGATAGCTGTGACTCCTCAGGAGACAGGTTCATTCTGATATGTGATGTTATGCGTCTATAGCTTGATTTTACAAATTTCCATATTATCCTTAGTTCCAGTCTGATTACATTTAGCAGGTTCGCATACGAGTGTCCAGCTCGGGCACTGGTCATGGCCCATCGGTTTGGGTCGTGACAGAAGTGGTGTTATATCCCGTACTTTCGCGTATTCGGGAAAAATTCGAGATAATTTTGATTTATAAGGAATAAGGCCATATGTTGAATTTAATTAATATATGTGTGTGTTGTTTATGAAAATATGGATGTGGAAACACGGAGGGAGGCCAAGGGCAAAAATTGGAATTTCGGGAATTACAAAACGAGAATTATCATTAATTGGGCTCAAAATAAAGGATGAAAATTTTGGCCCAACAAGAGAGGGGTGGCCGGCCAACTAGGGCCCAACCCACCACTTTAATTAATTTTCCATGTGCAAATTATATAAGGATCATTATCATATAGAAACTTCAAGAAGTTAACAAGGAGATAAACAAGACAAACAAGAGCAAGAGAATTGAGGGCATTCGGCCCTCTTGCCCCATTTTCACCTCCCAAAAATTATGATCCAAAAATTATTCTCTTGTGGTTTTACCACTAATTTAAGGGTCCTCTACAACATGGTGCAATTGTTTTGGAAGAAGGAGCACTTATTCCTTCAAGTTGACCTCATATTCAAGTGAAGAAGATTAGGGAAAAAGGTAAGAATTCATTCATTTTTATGATGTTATGTAGGTTTGTTTGTGTTGTAGTGTGTAGAAATAAGTTGAAAGTATGGAAAAATGGAAGATTTCAAAGTGGGTATGGAATATGGTTTATGGTCGTGTGTGTGCATACGATGTGTGTTTATGGTGAATTGAATGCATGTTGTATTCTAGTTGTGGTTGTGGTGAAATGCACATTGGAAATGAAAGTTGAATGAATTTAATAGAAGTTGGAAATATAGAGATGTAGCCGTGTGGTACCTTAGTGGAATGGGAATGATTGAATTTGATTAACATGTTAGTTGTGTTATTGTGATTCTTGCAATGTAAATGAAAGTAAAATGATATGAGTTTGCATTGAAATGGAATGTAGAAGCTTATGTCGTTTCGGTACGATTTTATGACATTATGAAAAATGAAGTTGTTAGGTTGCAAATTATGATGATCATTGATAGATTAGGAAGATGGAAACATGTTATGAATATGTATGCCAAAGGTTAGAAGCTTTGGATGAATTACGACTTTATCGGGAAGTTTGTATATTATGTATATCTTGTGAATACCTTGTGGACATGATATGAAATGCTTCCAAATTGTGTTGTAATGATCTTGATTACTAATGAATATGAGAATGTTGATATTGATTGGAAATGCGAAGTTGGGATGAAGGTTGCCATATTATGTTGGAAGGATACTAGTTGTGTTATATTGTGTCATATAGTGATTGTTGTTGTTATTGTTGATATTGTTGTTGGGCTGTTGTTGATTGTTTTGGCCGAGTTGAATTCTCGGGGATGCTATATGTATAGGGGAGATGCTGCCCAAATTTCTGTAGAAAAGTGTTAGCTTTAGATTTAAGCCTAAAGCCTTATGGTTAACATTTGGTAAATGTGACCATTTGCAGATTATGGACGAAACGGGAAGTGAACTTAGAAAGGCGTAAGGTGCGTAAAAGGTATGTAAAGCCACCCCGATTCTTCTTTTGGCATGTCCTAGATGTACTAGGATCGGATTCACGCCTCGGAGCATATGCTGCTCATCGGAATCCGCGTCTGAAATTGTCACATTTTCGTTCAATAGAATTGAACCCTTTTAGTATGCTTTAATGAAAAATTATGCAAAATTTCTCCAAATCACTTAGGAAGTTATGGAATGCCCTAGGACCTCTGTAGGTGACCCCATAAGCTTAATACACGTAATTTGAGCCCGCCGCTTTGGTTGTCCCGAGGTGGGCCCGCTATATCCGATTCTACCCTTATGGTCCTTTGTAACTTGATGTCAAGCAATTTTTAAGGAAACGTCTTATCTACTTTTCCAACTACTAATGATGCTTATTCGGGGTACTATATTGAGTCCCTGTAAAGGTACGATATTTTGTATTGCATTTAGTTCCACTATTCCCGCTTTGCTCTCTTATTGTACTATTGCCTTATTTTCGAACAATATAAAATGAAACGTTTTAACTATCCTTTTAACTACTAAGGAAAATTGTTTTAATGATTCCCTCGAGTCTGGTAAACTATTTTGGAATATGATAATGACCCCAGAAGGATTATTCTTCCGTAACTCATTATGACATACGACATACACCTACTATGATTCTGTCCGACTTCATTGATTTGATTTGTCATTTCGATATGCCTCATCCAGTCTCTGGAAATCTGTGATATTTCTTTGTTGCATTTAGTCTCTCACTACTCCATTCGTGGATGCCCCAATGTTTCCCACACTGAGCCTGGGCCAGGATATGTTATCAAGCGTATTCCTCTGCATTGTTCGCCGTGCCTCGACGTGAGGGGGCAGGTATATATGTACATGGGTTTGGGGAGTATGATGTGCCATGTACATACTCTGATATGATATGATATGATCTGATATGGCCATTTGATATGCTATGTTATGACGGGGTTATCCCCTACTCTGTTCCTTATGTATGGTGGCACCAGTGTCGGGGGGTGGCCACGTTCCGTTTGCCGAGTCCCTTTGGCAGGGGCCAGATATGATACGATATATGTTTCTGTACATACTCCTCATGTTTTGAAAATATGCCTCTGATACTCTGGACGTCATACTCACTTCTCTGTAAGTTCTGTTTCGGTTATGATCTGTTCTGTAATGGGACCAGGTACGACATATGTTTTTCAACAAATACTAATTATGCCTTGTGAACAGTATTTTGTTAATCTGGATATGCTGTCCATTTTCCGTACCTTCTGCTTGACTATGACTTTTTTTACTACGTTCTGTGCTTTACATGCTCAGTACATATTTCGTACTGACCCCCTTTCTTCGGGGGCTACGTTTTCATGCCGCGTAGTTACAGAAGACAGATTTGCTGATCGCCTGCCTAGGACATCTAATCTGCTATATCGGGAGCGCTCTTTTGTTCAGAGCCTGTATGTTGGTACAGTCTGCCGCTATGTTGTATATATGTATGCGATTCAGGGGTATGACGGGGCCCTGTCCCGTCTTATGAATTTTGTTATGATCTGAAGAGGTCTGTAGACATACTTGTGTGGGTTCTGTATATGTTTGGGTACGATATGATCTGTGACAGCCTCATCGGCTTCCATGTACGGTGTCGGTTCATTTATGGTTATTATTAACGCCAAGCGACTTCTATATTTGAAAATATCCTGTCGTTTGCTAATTTGGGTTATCGGGTACGTTTGAGTGTCCAGCACGGACACTAGTCGCGGCCTACGGAGTTGGGTCGTGACAGAAGTGGTATCAGAGCGGTTCGTCCTCGGAGTGTCTACAGACCATGTCTAGTACAGTCCTGTTTATCGGTGTGTTGTGCACCACATCTATAAACAGGAGGCTACAGGACATTTAGGTGTTACCTTTCTTTGATTCTTAGATCGTGCGATAGAGCCAGCTGTAGGAAATGAATTCCTTTCTTTACTAACCCTTAATTGCAGCTGGTGAATGGTATCGACGTAAGACAGCGCCTGCTGATATTGGAAGCTACACAGTACTCCGGTAAGCAATGGTATGAGAGATGTATGCTGGGTAAGGTATCCTGAAGTACGATTAAAACATGAAGTCGAACATTAAAAAGAGAAACAAACATGGAAAGTGTAGCAGGTGCAGTTCGAGTTGGGCATGTGAGGTAAGCCTCGAAATTCTGATACTTTTATTTGAAATTGTTAGCCCCGTGTGACTATGATGCGATATGATATGATATGTATATACGTATATGTGTTGGCCCTGTGAGGCATGGTTGGTATTTCCTGTGTACAGGTTTTGGGATAGTAAGAAATACAGAGGAACCTCTGCCCAAATATTTCCAGAAATATAAACAGGAAAATAAGATATAAATTCTTAATATGTTTTGAAAGTCGATACCGATAGGGTAAATCTCTTATGTTGGGTTAAAAGTTTAAGAGATACCCTCCATGTCATTCGTAAGAAGCGTTATCCTCATATGAAATTTTTTATCTCGAGAAGCATATACGAGTAGCAAATTCGCAATTTATTTGGAGGGACCAGAAATATGTTTTAACCCCATTTTGTTTTAGCATAGCCCTTGTGAAGGGCAAACATATGCGGAAGGGCAAAAATGTCCGACGATCAAGTTCCCTCTAATTGGAAGAATACAAAGTGTATGACAAGCAGTCGAGAATTGAGCGGTTCGCTCACGACTCATATATATATATAAACGTGGAGGTAATTAGGTGAATTAAGTCCTAAAAGATTCCGCGAAGTTCGTCGGACTCTAGCTTCTTTTGCTGGTGGTCGGAAAATGCCTTACAGTAACATTTTATCAGTTTCGTCGACTGATTGGAGATGGAATTCGTGGAATACATGACGGTAAATATTGAGGGTTTACGCGGTAACCATGTAGTCAGAAAAATAAAAGAATTCTCGCTAGGTCGGGGTGGGACCCGCTATGAGAACATTTTGAAATGCTGTCAAGACCCCGACCTGTCTTAAATTACGTGACAAAGGCTGTGCGGGGAAATCGATGTGATTATACCGGTCTTAACGTGCCTAAATTCATTAAAGTTGTAAGGTTAAGCGTGCCAGGGCCAGAGCAATTCTGGGATGGGTGACTCCCTGGGAAATGTGCAAATATTTTTGCAAACATAGGTATAAAATACGAATAGGAAATTCTGGGTAACCGAAAAGAATTAGGATATGTGGAATGGCTAGAAACTTCATAGGGGTCACACGAGCTGAGACGGATTGGATTACTAAAAAGGGAAGAAGAAGCACCGCAGCTCTGAAATTAGAGTAAATTTGAACGAGTGATTGAAGACGTATTGTAAAAGAAATGGTAATGATATATATATGTATGTGTAGGGCCCCCCATTTATGACTACGTCGATTGATTGGTGAACCCTAATAGTCGGTGTTGTAAGACACGGAAAACATTAACTGGATAGAAGTTACGAGAAAAGGGGAAAGGTGTGGTACCAATGTTACGAAATAGATTGATACTTATTTTGCTACCGGTTGAGATTGGAAGATTCTAGTGCAGTGATGTTTGGAAAGAAAAGAGAATAATTGAGTAGGAAGGAAGGAGATCAAAATCTCAAAAAGGAAGGAAAAAAAATGATGATGAATGACGAACCGTAAGAAACGTAATTAAGTAGAGCCTCTAAAAGAGTCGACGGGAAAAGCGCGAAGTTAATTGCGAAAGCAAACTAAAATGAAATAGCGCAGGGCCAAGGAAAACTTATGGCATGAAATGATGAATCATGTGAATATCGAATAATTCGATTACCGAGAAAATAGAACGACAGATAAGGAATGGGTATGAAGGGAGTATGTGATTATTATGAGATAAGCAACTACCTTAACTATATCACTTGAGTGCCAACTATCGGATAAGATTGTGTACTATGTAATTATGATTCTATTAAGGTCTCGTATGGAGAAAATCAAGTTGTAGGTTGGAAAGAAAAGATATGGCGGCATTACTTACATGGGGTCCGCGTTGATATCTATATGGACCCTAAGAGCCCCCAGTATATATATTTTAAGAAAAAGGAGTTGAATTCGTGGCAGAGAAGATGGTTCGAATTATTGAAAGATTATGATGTTAATATTTTGTACCACCCTAGAAAAGCTAACGTTGTGGCATACGCACTTAGTCGTCAATCTATGGACGGTACATTCAGAAACAAAGAATTGGTTTGTAAAACTCATCAGTCAGCTAGCCTTGGAGTCCGTTTGGTCGATTTAGAAGATATTGAAATTTTTGTCCGAGAAGTTGCTGAATCATCGATTATGGAAGAGGTAAAACAGCGCCAGTTCGAGCATTCTATTCCGGTATGGTACAGAGATACAACCTTTGATAAGGAAAGGACCCATTTTGAGGTCTCACCCGGTAGGGTATTAGTATACAGAGGCAGATTATGTGTGCCTAAGGTTGCAGGGCTGCGACGGCCAATTATGTGCGAAGCGCATAATATTCGGTATTCTGTTTATCCTGAATCCACTAAAATGTACCATGACCTCAGATGTCTATATTGGTCGGATGGCATGAAATGGGATATCGCAGAGTTCGTCGTCCAGTGCCCAAATTGTCAGCAGGCCAAAATTGAACATCAAAAGCCGGGTGGACTGTTGCAGGAAATGGAAATTCTGACCTAGAAATCGGAGATAATTCATAGGGACTTCATTACAGGTTTGCCTCGCACGCCACGGAAGTATGATTTCCATATGGGTTATTGTGGATAGGCTGACAAAACAATCAGTCCATTTTCTTCCCGTCAGAACCACTTATTTAGCTGAGGATTATGCCAGGCTAGGTATTAAAGACATAGTGAGGCTCCGCAGAGTTCCTATATCTATCATCACTGACAGAGGTGCTCAATTTACGACTAATTTCTGGAGATTTGTTTTCAGGAAGGATTAGGGGCTCAGGTAAGTCTGAGCACAGTATTCTATCTTCAGAGCGACGGACAGGCCGAGCACACTATACAGACGCTAAAAGATATGTTGCGGGCATGTATTATTGAACTCAGAGGTAGCCGGGACGATCATCTGCCGTTGATCGAGTTTGCTTATAATGACAGCTACGATTCTAGCTTAATACGAGGCTTCGTATGGCAGAAAATGCAGGTCACCGATCGGCTGGTTCGATTTCGGCGAAACAGAGTTAATCGGTCCCGATATGATCCAGCAGGCCGTTGATAAGGTGAAACTCATCTGAGAAAGACAATTAGCAGCCCAGAGTCGACAGAGATCGTATGCTGACAAACGGCGTCGACCCTTAGAGTTCCAGGTCGGCGATTGGGTATTTTTGAAAGTATCGCCTATGAGAGGCGTAATGCGATTCAGCAAAAAGAGTAAGTTCGGTCTGCGATATATCTGACCATATCAGATTGTTCGAAGAATTAAGAATGTCGTTTACGGGCTAGACCTACCATCTGATTTGGAAGCGGCACATCTGGTACTTCATGTATCCACGCTCCGCAAATGTGTCAGTAATTCTCCCAGAATACTTCCACCAAAAGATATTCCAGTGACGGAAGAGTCGTCTAATGAAGAACAATCTATAATTAGTCTGGATCGCCAGGTGCAGGGATTACGCGCTAAAGATATACCCCCTATCAAGGTCTTGTGGCATAACAATAATGGGGAAGCAACGACCTTGGAAGTAGAGGACGGAATGAAGAAAAAGTGTCCTCACTTGTTTCTTATGCCCACCGGTAATCTAAATTCCTTATTTCAAGGACGGATGTGTATTGATTGTGTTGACCATAAAAAGAAACTCTCCCGAACTTTTTACGGACCCTATAAGACTAATCTAACATTCGAGGACGAATGTTCTAAAGGGGGGGAGGATGTTATATCCCGTACTTTCGCGTATTCGGGAAAAATTCGAGATAATTTTGATTTATAAGGAATAAGGCCATATGTTGAATTGAATTAATATATCTGTGTGTTGTTTATGAAAATATGGATGTGGAAACACGGAGGGAGGCCAAGGGCAAAAATTGAAATTTCGGGAATTAATTTCGGGAATTACAAAACGAGAATTATCATTAATTGGGCTCAAAATAAAGGATGAAAATTTTGGCCCAACAAGAGAGGGGTGGCCGGCCAACTAGGGCCTAACCCACCACTTTAATTAATTTTCCATGTGCAAATTATATAAGGATCATTATCATATAGAAACTTCAAGAAGTTAACAAGGAGATAAACAAGACAAACAAGAGCAAGAGAATTGAGGGCATTCGGCCCTCTTGCCCCATTTTCACCTCCCAAAAATTATGATCCAAAAATTATTCTCTTGTGGTTTTACCACTAATTTAAGGGTCCTCTACAACATGGTGCAATTGTTTTGGAAGAAGGAGCACTTATTCCTTCAAGTTGACCTCATATTCAAGTGAAGAAGATTAGGGAAAAAGGTAAGAATTCATTCATTTTTATGATGTTATGAAGGTTTGTTTGTGTTGTAGTGTGTAGAAATAAGTTGAAAGTATGGAAAAATGGAAGATTTCAAAGTGGGTATGGAATATGGTTTATGGTCGTGTGTGTGCATACGATGTGTGTTTATGGTGAATTGAATGCATGTTGTATTCTAGTTGTGGTTGTGGTGAAATGCACATTGGAAATGAAAGTTGAATGAATTTAATAGAAGTTGGAAATATAGAGATGTAGCCGTGTGGTACCTTAGTGGAATGGGAATGATTGAATTTGATTAACATGTTAGTTGTGTTATTGTGATTCTTGCAATGTAAATGAAAGTAAAATGATATGAGTTTGCATTGAAATGGAATGTAGAAGCTTATGTCGTTTCGGTACGATTTTATGACATTATGAAAAATGAAGTTGTTAGGTTGCAAATTATGATGATCATTGATAGATTTGGAAGATGGAAACATGTTATGAATATGTATGCCAAAGGTTAGAAGCTTTGGATGAATTACGACTTTATCGGGAAGTTTGTATATTATGTATATCTTGTGAATACCTTGTGGACATGATATGAAATGCTTCCAAATTGTGTTGTAATGATCTTGATTACTAATGAATATGAGAATGTTGATATTGATTGGAAATGCGAAGTTGGGATGAAGGTTGCCATATTATGTTGGAAGGATACTAGTTGTGTTATATTGTGTCATATAGTGATTGTTGTTGTTATTGTTGATATTGTTGTTGGGCTGTTGTTGATTGTTTTGGCCGAGTTGAATTCTCGGGGATGCTATATGTATAGGGGAGATGCTGCCCAAATTTCTGTAGAAAAGTGTTATCTTTAGATTTAAGCCTAAAGCCTTATGGTTAACATTTGGTAAATGTGACCATTTGCAGATTTTGGACGAAACGGAAAGTGAACTTAGAAAGGCGTAAGGTGCGTAAAAGGTATGTAAAGCCACCCCGATTCTTCTTTTGGCATGTCGTAGATGTACTGGGATCGGATTCACGCCTCGGAGCATATCCTGCTCATCGGAATCCGCGTCTGAAATTGTCACATTTTCGTTCAATAGAATTTCACCCTTTTAGTATGCTTTAATGAAAAATTATGCTAAATTTCTCCAAATCACTTAGGAAGTTATGGAATGCCCTAGGACCTCTGTAGGTGACCCCATAAGCTTAATACACGTAATTTGAGCCCGAGGTGGGCCCGCTATTTCCGATTCTACCCTTATTGTCCTTTGTAACTTGATGTCAAGCAATTTTTAAGGAAACGTCTTATCTACTTTTCCAACTACTAATGATGCTTATTCGGGGTACTATATTGAGTCCCTGTAAAGGTACGATATTTTGTATTGCATTTAGTTCCACTATTCTCGCTTTCCTCTCTTATTGTACTATTGCCTTATTTTCGAACAATATAAAATGAGACGTTTTAACTATCCTTTTAACTACTAAGGAAAATTGTTTTAATGATTCCCTCGAGTCTGGTAAACTATTTTGGAATATGAGGATGACCCCAGAAGGATTATTCTTTCGTAACTCATTATGACATACGACATACACCTACTATGATTCTGTCCGACTTCATTGATTTGATTTTTCATTTCGATATGCCTCATCGAGTCTCTGGAAATCTGTGATATTTCTTTGTTGCATTTAGTCTCTCACTACTCCATTCGTGGATGCCCCAATGTTTCCCACACTGAGCCCAGGCCAGGATATGTTATCAAGCGTATTCCTCTGCATTGTTCGCCGTGCCTCGACGTGAGGGGGCAGGTATATATGTACATGGGTTTGTGGAGTATGATGTGCCATGTACACACTCTGATATGATATGATATGATCTGATATGGCCATTTGATATGCTATGTTATGACGGGGTTATCCCCTACTCTGTTCCTTATGTATGGTGGCACCAGTGTCGGGGGGTGGCCACGTTCCGTTTGCCGAGTCCCTTTGGCAGGGGCCGGATATGATACGATATATGTTTCTGTACATACTCCTCATGTTTTGAAAATATGCCTCTGATACTCCGGACGTCATACTCACTTCTCTGTAAGTTCTGTTTCGGTTATGATCTGTTCTGTAATGGGACCAAGTACGACATATGTTTTTCAACAAATACTAATTATGCCTTGTGAACAGTATTTTGTTAATCTGGATATGCTGTCCATTTTCCGTACCTTCTGCTTGACTATGACTTTGTTTACTATGTTCTGTGCTTTACATGCTCAGTACATATTTCGTACTGACCCTGTTATATCCCGTGTTTTCACAAGACGAAAAAAAAAAAAAAAATTTAAAATTTGAAATATCTTTTATTTGTGAGAAACAAGGTCAAATTTGATTTTATTTGACATAGAAGTCATGCATGAAAGAATATTAATGTGGGAGTGTCGAAGAAGGCTAAGGGCAAAATTGGAATTTTGGAAATTAGTTTCGGGAATTACTAAACGAGATTTATAAGACTTTGGGCTCAAAAAAATTGATGAAAAACTAGGCCCAACAAGAGGGGGTGGCCGGCCACAAGGCCAAGCCCACCCCACAATTTTAATAATTTATCATGTGCTTAATTGGTATAAGAGGCCTTATCACTTTGAATGTTCATGAAGCAAGATAGAAAGAACACAACAAACAAGAGTGGAGAAAAAGAAGAAGCTTACGGGTTTGCCATGGAAATTTACACCCCCCAAAATCTTGTTCCAAAAATTGTTGTCTTGTGATTTTTCTACTAATTCAAGGTCCCTTTATAACTTGGTGTGGTTGTCTTGGGGGAAGAAGCACTTGGTGCTCCAATTTGATCACTTATCCAAGTGAAGAAGATTAGAGAATAAGGTAAGAATTCATCTCTTTTTTTATGGTGTTATGATGTTTTGTTTGTGTTGTAGAGTGTGGGAATGAGTTGATTGTATGGAAAAATGGAAGATTTCAAAGTGGGTAAACCCTATGGTATGTGGCCGAGTGAATATATGTATTGTATAGCCATAATGTGTTGAATTCATGTTATATTCTAGTTGTGGTTGTGATGAAATGCATATTGGAATTGGAAGTTGAATGAATTTAGTTGAAGTTGATAAAAGAGCCTATGGCCGTGTGGTATGTTGAACTTGGAATGGAAATGGATGAAGTTTTTTAGTGTGTTATTATGATTCTTTCAATGTAAATGGAAGTAAGATGAGATAAGTTTGTATTGAAATGGAATGTAGAAACTTATGTCGTTTTAGTATGATTTTCCGACATTAAGAAAATGAAGTTATTTGGTTGTTAATTGTGATGATCATTGATGAATTTGGAAGTTGGAAGCATGTTATGAATATGTATGCCAAAGATTAGAAGTTTTGAATGAATAATGACTTTGGCGGAAAATTTGTATATTATGTATATCGTGTGAATATTTTGTGGAAATGATAGGAAATGCTTCTAAATTATGTTAGGATGATCTAGATTGATAAAGAATGTGAACCCATTGAGATTGGTTTGAAATTGAAGTTGAAATGAAGATTATGGCATTATGTCGGCAAGTAGAACTAGTTGTGCCATATTGTGTTTCTAATGTTTGTTGTTGATGTTGATGTTGTTGTTTGGGTTTTTGTTGATGGTTTTGAGCCGAGTCGAATTCTCGGGGGTGCTATATGTATAGGGGAAGTGCTGCCAAAATTTCGGTAGACAAATATGCATTAAGTTGAATTTATGGCATCCATAACTCACAATTGGTAAATGTGACCATTTGAAGATTTTCGACGAAACGGGAAGTGAGCTTGGATAGGCCTAAAAAGCTCAAAAGGTATGTAAAGCTACCCCGATTCTTCTTTTCGCATGCCCTAAGTATGTTAGGATCGGATTCGGGCGTAGAAAGACTTTCTGCCCCTCGGAATCCGCAAGTGAAAATATCAATTTTTCTTTCAGTAAGATTGAACCCTTTTTGTACTCTTTCTTGAAAACTTAGCAAACTTTTCCCGAATTACTTTGGAAATTATAGAATGTCTGTACAACCTTCGTAGATGACCCCATAAGCTTAAAAATGCGTAATTCGGGCCCACCGCCTTGTTTGTCCCTAGGTGGGCCCGCTATTCCCGGTTTTGCCCTTAAGGTACTTAAGTCCTCTTTTCGAGCGATTTTTGAAGGAAACGTTTTGACTACCATTCTAATTACCCAACAAATATTGTTTTGAATACTCCATTGAGTTGATAAATTGTTTTAACACTCGGAACGGTTTCAGAAAGGTTATATTTCTGTAATTTATTATGATATCCGAAACTCATTTATTTTGATCCCCACTATTCCCGCTTTGCTATTATATCACACTATTGCCTTATTTTCGAACAATATAAAAATGAAATGTTTTGACTGTCCTCCTAACTACTGAAGAGAAATTATTACAATGATTCCCTCGAGTCTGGTAAACCATTTTGAGATATGAAAATGATTTCAGTAGTACTATTTTCCGTGATTCATTATGACATATGACGTACATTTACTATGATTCCGTCCGACTCCATTGATTTGATTTGTCATTCGATATTCCTCATTGAGTCTCTGGAAATCTGTGATATTTTAATTGCATTTAGTCTCTCACTACTCCATTCGTGGATGTCCCAATGTTTCCCACACTGAGCCCGGGCCAGGATATGTTGTCAAGCGTAATCACTTGCATTGTTCGCCGCGCCTCGATGTGAGGGGGCAGGTATATATGTACATGGGTTTGTGGAGTATGATGTGCCATGTACACATTCTGATATGATCTGATATGGCCATTTGATATGATATGTTATGCTACGGGGTTATCCCCTACTCTGCTCTATTCCTTATGTATGGTGGCACCAGCGTCGGGGGGGTGGCCACGTTCTGTTTGCCGAGTCCCTTTGGCAGGGGCCGGCTATGATATGATATATGTTTCTGCACACACTCCTCATGTTTTAAAATATGCATCTGATACTCCGGACGTCACACTTACTTCTCTGTAAGTTCTGTTTCAGTTATGATCTGTTCCGTAATGGAACCAGGTACGACATATGTTTTTTAACAAGTACTATTTATGCTTTGTGAACAGTATTTTGCTAATCTGGATATTCTGTCCATTTTCTGTATCTTCTGCTATGACTATGACCTTGTTTGCTACGTTCTGTGCTTTACATGCTCAGTACATATGTCACGACCCGACTAGGGGCCGTGACAAGCACCCGATACTTGTACCGAGCACCCCTTAGCTATCCTGTATAAACAGTGCCATTTTTTTTTCTAAACATTAACATTTGCAGTAAACTTTCTAATATCGCGTTACACCAGAACGCGAACCATTCGGAATAAAATACATTAAACTGTACATAGCTGACTGTGTATATCTGTCTACGAGCCTCTAGACATAGTACATTTATACAGAGAAAGGGCCGAGTACTGTCGCGCCCGAAAATACATACACAAAATAGTACCGATGATATAAGGCTCCGGAACAACTGAAGCGCTGTCGAATGCTGCTGATAGGGCGCTAGGAATCTGGTCCGTATACCTGTTGACCTGCGCGGCATGAAACGCAGCGTCCACAAGAAGGGACGTCGGTACGAATAATGTACCGAGTATGTAAGGCATGGAAAATAATGCAAGCAGTAACATAAAGTACGATCAATAATATTATCACAGAGCCATAGGGCGTATAACGAGGCAAGAACGTAACCTGTACATAGGAAGGCCCCTCTTTAGGCCGACTGTCATGTAGGCTTGTCTTTTCATCTTTGAAACGTTTCTTTTCATAGTCATAGGAATCAACATTTTTATATTACTTATTCTCGTGTACAGAAAACAGTACATTTCAGTAACGGTATCTTTTGCTCACATTTACAGACGCCGAATACAATCGGCTCTCCCAACCCCCTCGGTGTCCCTTATTCATGTATACAGAAAACAGTACAATTCAGTAGACAGTATCTTTCATTTACACTTAGAGACGCCGAATACAATCGGCTCTCCCAACCCCCTCCCCAACGATGACCCAACATATTACATCACATATGCATCACACATTATATATATATATATATATATATATATATATATATATATATATATATATATATATATATATATACAGACGCCGCGTACGGCTCATCCCATATCCCGCGTCCGGGCATCCCGCGTCCAGGATGGAATCCAGCTGAATCAGGTGGTGATATAACAGTGGCCCTTCCCTTTTTCCCCACATACACTTACATATACATTTACTCATCTTTTATGCATATACATGTATTATATACATTTACTTTACCATATATATATACATACCCATACACGTATACCCGTTTTATGTACCTATATCATATGAGCACACAAGAGAGCCAAGGAAAATCATGTATCCATCGGAGTGACATAAGGTCGGTGACCTCCGATTACATTACGGAATGCTAGTGATAGCTTTGTCTCACCTTGAAGGAACAAGTATTTTAAGGCGAAACTATCAACGGAAAATAGTGTTACAGTAACCGAAAATGAAATCTTAGGTATTTTAGAAAATAAAGTTATAACTAGAAAATATAAATATGATTCAACAATTAGTTTATCGCTTTCATGTTTATATGAAGTACTTGGCTTAGTCGTAGAGTCGTTCCGGTCGTACTTATCACTTGGTGACGAAATTGGGATCAAAGGCTCCCTTTGGATTCACTTCAAGTACGTTAACCAAGATTATAGGAAGATCTAAGAGTAACGGGCCCACCTCGGGCCGGATGAGGTAGCGTATACAATTTACCCATCTTGCGTGTCATAGCGTTACTTGTATGAGTCTTAGGGTAATCGGGTCCCACTTAGGCAAGTTATGGGGGTCTAGAAGGTCTTTTCATCATTTTGCACACTTTTTACTTCAATTCAATTGAACGAAAAGTTGAAAACTTTAGGTGCGGATTCCGGGGATTAGGGTTGTCCCCGAGACTTGTACCCGACTTCGTTTAGTTAAGACATGCCATAGAAATAAAGGTGAAGCCTTACATACCTCTTTCCGCTCCTTTAGCTACTCCAAATTCGAGTCACAATCTCGTCAAAATCTGCGATTTGGGCATTTTTACCAAAACTCTCATTAGCATACTTAGAGTTAACACCTTAAGGAAACAATTGGCTACCGAAATTTCGGCAGCATTTCCTCTGTAAATACACCATCCTCGACATTCAATATAACCAAATTCTTGACAAACACAATCCGGGAATTCAAACCCGGCCAAACTATTATCATAGCTCAATAATCACACTAGTGATTCACACATTTAATTCAAGACACGTGATATCAATTTGCTACTTTCTTCAAAACTTTCCAACTTCAATAAACACGATAGCAACCTTGTAATATATATTTCCTCAACATCATACTAATACCATTACTTACTATCCATGCAAGAACATTGTCCTCCAATATACATAATCTCCCACTTACCAATACTTCACCAAGGTCACCAAACCTTTATTTGCGATATGAAATCTACGACACAACAACTACAACATCGAATATAACTTGCTCATTATTCTTCATTCTTCAACACATATACATTGCCATACATACAATATACACGGCCATGTACACATAATAAAATTAATATACCTCACGGCCATACACAACATCAATATTCTCCAACTCATTCAACTTTCATTTTCTACATATCATTTACAAACATAACAACCAAATACTAGTTAAAACAATTGAAGCATGGCTTCTACACATACATATAGGTACACGGCCACATATCATAATTCTCTCTTTCATGAATTTCATCCATTTTTTTCATACTACAACACATATAAACCATGTATAACACATAAAACAAGGTTAGAATTTTACCTTTATTCTTCAACTTCTCACTTGCTTATCTCTTGGAAACTTATATGATTTTGAATCTTTCTTGCTCCAACAACAACTCTACCTTGATAAGCACCCTTTGCTTGGTAGGAAATGATTTTTGGAAAAATTTTATCAATTTTTCCTTGGAATTTCTACTATGGCCGAATGGCCTTGGGGTTTTTCCCTTCTTTCTTTTGTTCTTGCTTCTCCTTGAATTCTCTAGAAGTTAATAAGATAAAGATGACTAAGTCATCTTATTTATTGACCAAGTTGAATCCCTTATGGGCTTGGACCCTATATGGCCGGTTGGGCCCTTAATTTTTGTCCAAAAAGGACTTTCAAGCCCACTTATATTTTTGGCTAGTTTATGTAATTCATGAAATATTTTTCCAACTTCCAAATTTTCCCTTCGTCTCCCTCCATATTTCCACGAGTCATATTGCGAATTTCTTTTTATGCCCTTGACCTTTCTCAATATTTTCACTTCTAAATTTTTATAAACAACTTGTACACCAAACAAAATCAAAATTATAATACTGTGTCGGTTCCTTTATGCTAATTACTAACGTCAAGTGATTTTTAAATTTGAAATATTCTGTTATTATGCTAAACTGGGTTATTGGGTACGTTTGGGTGTCCAGCACGGACATTAGTCGCGGCCTACGGAGTTGGGTCGTGACAAAAGTGGTATCAGAGCGGTTCGTCCTCGGAGTGTCTACAGACCGTGTCTAGTAGAGTCTTGTTTATCGGTGTGTTGTGCACCACATCTATAAACAGGAGGCTACAGGACATTTAGGGTGTTACCTTTCTTTGATTCTTAGATCGTGCGATAGAGCCAACTGTAGGAAGTGAATTTATTTCTTTACTAACCTTTGATTGCAGCTGGAGAACGGTATCAACGTAAGGCAGCGACTGCGGATATTTGGAGCTACACAGTACTCCGGTAAGCAATGGTATGAAAGACGTATTGTTACATCCGACATTTTTCGCTTATTCGAAAAATTCAAGATAAATTGACTTGTGATGAATAAGGCCACAATTGGACCTTACTTGGTATGAATGTGTAGGTCATGAATTCAATGGTGTGGAATTACGAAAGGTGGCCAAGGGCAAAATTGGAATTTTGGAAACTTGCCTTATGAATTACAAGATGTAACCACCAATTTGGGCTCAACAAAATTAATAAAACAAGACCCAAAAGGGAAGGCCCAACTAGCCATGCTATGTAAAAAAAAGGGGCCCAAGCCCATGATTTTAATTAGGTAATATTATATATGGTTATACATATCCATAGAAGGTTCAAGAAAGCAAGAAAAATCAAGGAATAGAGAACAAGACCATTTCGGGTTTGAGAGGAGAAAAAGAAAGAAAAGAAAGAAAATTCTTGGAGCCTAATCCTTGAGTTTAAAATTCAATTCTTGTGGGAATACTACTAAGTGCAAAGTCCTCTACAACTTGGTACAATTAGTTTGGCAAGAGGACAAGTTTAGTGCAAAGTGAAGAACTTGAAGAAAGGTAAGGATTTTATGCTTTTGTTATGTTATGGAAGGTATATGTATGTTGTAGTATGTGTGAATGAATGAAAAACATGGAAATTTTGTGTGTTGAAAAGTATGCTTGTTGGCCGAATACATGTACATGTATTACATGTCTTGGATGATTTGAATTCATGTTGTAATTTAGTTGTAGTGTGGTGGAAATTGTATTAGAAATGAAAGTGGAATGAATTAGTGAAAATTGAAGAATGTAGGAGGTGGCCATGTGGTATGGTTATGTGTTGATGGAGTATGAATTTGATCTTGTTTGTATGTTAAGTGTGTTATGGTGAAGTGAATGGAAAGATAACAATCCTTGTTGTCTTGGAAAAATGGTTATCAAGTTGTTGTAGGAAAGTATGCAACTTTGTTATGGTTTATGTAAAAATGGAAATGAAAGTATCAAGAGGCAAATTATGATTATTGTTGATGAATTTGGAAGATGGAAATGTGTAATTAACTTGTATGTTGAAAGTTAGGAAAAATTGGATAAGTAGTGGCTTAATGGAAAGTTGGTATGTTTTGCATATCTTGTGTATATTGTGTGGAAATGGTATGATATGCCTCCGACGTATGTTGTGATGATTTTGATGGTTGATGAATATGAAAATGATAAGTTTGGTTTGGAAATGTAAGTTTGAAACGAAAGATGTTTCGTTATGTCGAAAGATGGCTAGTGATGCCATAGTGTATGTTTTAATGTCTATTGTTGTTTTGATGTCATTCTGGGTTGTTGTGTTGATGAATTGAGCCGAGCTAAGTCTCGGGGATGTCTTATATACAGAGGAAATGCTGCCGAAATTTCGGTAGGCAAGTATGTGTTAAGTTGGATTATTGAAAAGTTTGAAACTAACAAATGGTAAACTTGACCATTTCTAGATTTTTGACGAAATTGGGATTGATGCCAAGCGAGCGTAAGGCGCTATCGAGGTATGTGAAGCATTCCCCTATGTTCCTAGGCATGTTCTGGATGTGGTACGCTCGGCCGCGAGCCTTAAGTACGACTCCGTTCCCCGGAATTCGAGACGGAAAACCGCTCCAATTCCTTCAATTCAATTGAAGCTATTTTCTTACAAATTGCCTTTAAAGTGAATTTTTGTACAAAACTTCCTTAAACGGAGTCGGAACACTTCCAAACGACTATGGATGACCTCATAAGGTCTATTAAAAATAATTTACCTATGTAGCCTCGAGTTGGTCCGAGGCGGGCCCACAAGGCCCGATATCTTCTGTAAAATTTTAAATACTTTCGTTTTGGTCCGATTTTCTCTAAAAACTTCTGGACTATTATTTTGTGTATGATATGGCTATTTTTGTGTAATTTATACAACATGATTTCTGAACATCTGAGAATCCAATTCTGATAATAATCTGTCGTGCCTTCCTAACTAGGATATAGGCGCGTACTATGCATACTATCCGGATATTCTGATTTTGGCTCGCCGTTTGGCACCCTTCAGTTTGATTGAGTCTGTATGTTGAGTCTGTATGTAAGTAGTTTCTCATTTATCGGTTGGTGTCTGTCCCAATGCATTCTTTCACTGCGACTGATGTTGTGATAGACGGAAGGTTTTACTAAACCGAATATATGAAGCGAAGAAGGGACGACGATCTGAATGTTGTCAAGGGATAGAAAAGCCCCGATTACATTATAGTTTATTCTGGTATGACGATGTCTGAAAAAGAAAATGAGTATGGATGGTAGGAGAGATGAAAGATAAGAAGTGTGAATAAGCGGAATCCTTGGAAGAGTCGATAAGCGACACGCAAGACGATCTGTATGACCACTTGGCGAACAAGTTTACGAATAAAGGGAAATTTTCATAAATTATTGGAGCCTTAATAGGAGTGATCTGATTCTAATTCAGATTCTATCTGTTATACTTCTACACTTCCGATTCTGATAGGGCTCCGTCTACCACGCCTCTATGCTTATGAACTCGATTATGTTTCCAATCTGATAAATCTTTGTATGTCTGATTCTGAATATGTTCCTGGTTGACACACCTCTGTATGATCGATTCTGAATACGTTTCTGTCTGACATATCTCTGTACGATTAACTCTGATTACGAATCTGTCTGACACACCTCTGTATGTCTGACTCCGGATATGAATCCGTCTGATATGCCTCTGTACGTCTGATTCCGATCGCACGTCTGTCTGATACATCTCCGTATGTCTGATTCTGATTACGACTCTGTCCGATACATTTCTGTCTGTCTAACTTTGGTTACGATTTTGTGTGATACAATTCTGTACGTCTGATTCTGATTTCGAATCTGTCTGGTATCTTTCTGTTCGTCTGACTCCGATCTCAGGTTTGTCTGACATACTTCCGTACATCTGACTTCGACTACGAATCTGTCCGATACATTTCTGTATGTCTGATCCTGACTACGAATCCGTCCGCCATGGTTTAGTACGTCTGCCTCCGACTACGAATCAGTCCGATATGCTTCTACGCGTCCGGTTCTAGTTCTGAATCTGTTGGTATGAAGTGTCTGGTATGAAGAGGGATTACGATAACGTGGTAGGGAACTCAGGAGTGTAACAAGAAATGATACGGACTATGATGTCTGGAAAGCGTTCGTCTGTTACAAGAATATAGCTATGGTTCGACGATTATGTGGGGTACGAGAAAATATATTATGAAGGCATTTGAATTAGTGATGTGAAAAATTACCCCATAATGTTGGTAAAGAAGCCATGTCGGAAAGTCAGCAAAGGACGACTATAAAGAGAACCCTCCCGGAGTAGTATGACGCCCCATAAGGTCAATTTAACATTCGAGGACGAATGTTTTTAAAGGGGGGGAGGATGTTACATCCGACATTTTTCGCTTATTCGAAAAATTCAAGATAAATTGACTTGTGATGAATAAGGCCACAATTGGACCTTACTTGGTATGAATGTGTAGGTCATGAATTCAATGGTGTGGAATTACGAAAGGTGGCCAAGGGCAAAATTGGAATTTTGGAAACTTGCCTTATGAATTACAAGATGTAACCACCAATTTGGGCTCAACAAAATTAATAAAACAAGGCCCAAAAGGGAAGGCCCAACCAGCCATACTATGTAAAAAAAAGGGGCCCAAGCCCATGATTTTAATTAGGTAATATTATATATGGTTATACATATCCATAGAAGGTTCAAGAAAGCAAGAAAAATCAAGGAATAGAGAACAAGACCATTTCGGGTTTGAGAGGAGAAAAAGAAAGAAAAGAAAGAAAATTCTTGGAGCCTAATCCTTGAGTTTAAAATTCAATTCTTGTGGGAATACTACTAAGTGCAAAGTCCTCTACAACTTGGTACAATTAGTTTGGCAAGAGGACAAGTTTAGTGCAAAGTGAAGAACTTGAAGAAAGGTAAGGATTTTATGCTTTTGTTATGCTATGGAAGGTATATGTATGTTGTAGTATGTGTGAATGAATGAAAAACATGGAAATTTTGTGTGTTGAAAAGTATGCTTGTTGGCCGAATACATGTACATGTATTACATGTCTTGGATGATTTGAATTCATGTTGTAATTTAGTTGTAGTGTGGTGGAAATTGTATTAGAAATGAAAGTGGAATGAATTAGTGAAAATTGAAGAATGTAGGAGGTGGCCATGTGGTATGGTTATGTGTTGATGGAGTATGAATTTGATCTTGTTTGTATGTTAAGTGTGTTATGGTGAAGTGAATGGAAAGATAACAATCCTTGTTGTCTTGGAAAAATGGTTATCAAGTTGTTGTAGGAAAGTATGCAACTTTGTTATGGTTTATGTAAAAATGGAAATGAAAGTATCAAGAGGCAAATTATGATTATTGTTGATGAATTTGGAAGATGGAAATGTGTAATTAACTTGTATGTTGAAAGTTAGGAAAAATTGGATAAGTAGTGGCTTAATGGAAAGTTGGTATGTTTTGCATATCTTGTGTATATTGTGTGGAAATGGTATGATATGCCTCCGACGTATGTTGTGATGATTTTGATGGTTGATGAATATTAAAATGATAAGTTTGGTTTGGAAATGTAAGTTTGAAACGAAAGATGTTTCGTTATGTCGAAAGATGGCTAGTGATGCCATAGTGTATGTTTTAATGTCTATTGTTGTTTTGATGTCATTCTGGGTTGTTGTGTTGATGAATTGAGCCGAGCTAAGTCTCGGGGATGTCTTATATACAGAGGAAATGCTGCCGAAATTTCGGTAGGCAAGTATGTGTTAAGTTGGATTATTGAAAAGTTTGAAACTAACAAATGGTAAACTTGACCATTTCTAGATTTTTGACGAAATTGGGATTGACGCCAAGCGAGCGTAAGGCGCTATCGAGGTATGTGAAGCATTCCCCTATGTTCCTAGGCATGTTCTGGATGTGGTACGCTCGGCCGCGAGCCTTAAGTACGACTCCGTTCCCCGGAATTCGAGACGGAAAACCGCTCCAATTCCTTCAATTCAATTGAAGCTATTTTCTTACAAATTGCCTTTAAAGTGAATTTTTGTACAAAACTTCCTTAAACGGAGTCGGAACACTTCCAAACGACTATGGATGACCTCATAAGGTCTATTAGCAATAATTTACCTATGTAGCCTCGAGTTGGTCCGAGGCGGGCCCACAAGGCCCGATATCTTCTGTAAAATTTTAAATACTTCCGTTTTGGTCCGATTTTCTCTAAAAACTTCTGGACTATTATTTTGTGTATGATATGGCTATTTTTGTGTAATTTATACAACATGATTTCTGAACATCTGAGAATCCAATTCTGATAATAATCTGTCGTGCCTTCCTAACTAGGATATAGGCGCGTACTATGCATACTATCTGGATATTCTGATTTTGGCTCGCCGTTTGGCACCCTTCAGTTTGATTGAGTCTGTATGTTGAGTCTGTATGTAAGTAGTTTCTCATTTATCGGTTCGTGTCTGTCCCAATGCATTCTTTCACTGCGACTGATGTTGTGATAGACGGAAGGTTTTACTAAACCGAATATATGAAGCGAAGAAGGGACGACGATCTGAATGTTGTCAAGGGATAGAAAAGCCCCGATTACATTATAATTTATTCTGGTATGACGATGTCTGAAAAAGAAAATGAGTATGGATAGTAGGAGAGATGAAAGATAAGAAGTGTGAATAAGCGGAATCCTTGGAAGAGTCGATAAGCGACACGCAAGACGATCTGTATGACCACTTGGCGAACAAGTTTACGAATAAAGGGAAATTTTCATAAATTATTGGAGCCTTAATAGGAGTGATCTGATTCTAATTCAGATTCTATCTGTTATACTTCTACACTTCCGATTCTGATAGGGCTCCGTCTATCACGCCTCTATGCTTATGAACTCGATTATGTTTCCAATCTGATAAATCTTTGTATGTCTGATTCTGAATATGTTCCTGGTTGACATACCTCTGTATGATCGATTCTGAATACGTTTCTGTCTGATATATCTCTGTACGATTAACTCTGATTACGAATCTGTCTGACACACCTCTGTATGTCTGACTCCGGATATGAATCCGTCTGATATGCCTCTGTACGTCTGATTCCGATCGCACGTCTGTCTGATACATCTCCGTATGTCTGATTCTGATTACGACTCTGTCCGATACATTTCTGTCTGTCTAACTTTGGTCACGATTTTGTGTGATACAATTCTGTACGTCTGATTCTGATTTCGAATCTGTCTGGTATCTTTCTGTTCGTCTGACTCCGATCTCAGGTTTGTCTGACATACTTCCGTACATCTGACTTCGACTACGAATCTGTCTGATACATTTCTGTATGTCTGATCCTGACTACGAATCCGTCCGCCATGGTTTAGTACGTCTGCCTCCGACTACGAATCAGTCCGATATGCTTCTACGCGTCCGGTTCTAGTTCTGAATCTGTTGGTATGAAGTGTCTGGTATGAAGAGGGATTACGATAACGTGGTAGGGAACTCAGGAGTGTAACAAGAAATGATACGGACTATGATGTCTGGAAAGCGTTCGTCTGTTACAAGAATATAGCTATGGTTCGACGATTATGTGGGGTACGAGAAAATATATTATGAAGGCATTTTGAATCAGTGATGTGAAAAATTACCCCATAATGTTGGTAAAGAAGCCATGTCGGAAAGTCAGCAAAGGACGACTATAAAGAGAACCCTCCCGGAGTAGTATGACGCCCCATAAGGTCAATTTAACATTCGAGGACGAATGTTTTTAAAGGGGGGGAGGATGTTACATCCGACATTTTTCGCTTATTCGAAAAATTCAAGATAAATTGACTTGTGATGAATAAGGCCACAATTGGACCTTACTTGGTATGAATGTGTAGGTCATGAATTCAATGGTGTGGAATTACGAAAGGTGGCCAAGGGCAAAATTGGAATTTTGGAAACTTGCCTTATGAATTACAAGATGTAACCACCAATTTGGGCTCAACAAAATTAATAAAACAAGGCCCAAAAGGGAAGGCCCAACCAGCCATGCTATGTAAAAAAAAGGGGCCCAAGCCCATGATTTTAATTAGGTAATATTATATATGGTTATACATATCCATAGAAGGTTCAAGAAAGCAAGAAAAATCAAGGAATAGAGAACAAGACCATTTCGGGTTTGAGAGGAGAAAAAGAAAGAAAAGAAAGAAAATTCTTGGAGCCTAATCCTTGAGTTTAAAATTCAATTCTTGTGGGAATACTACTAAGTGCAAAGTCCTCTACAACTTGGTACAATTAGTTTGGCAAGAGGACAAGTTTAGTGCAAAGTGAAGAACTTGAAGAAAGGTAAGGATTTTATGCTTTTGTTATGTTATGGAAGGTATATGTATGTTGTAGTATGTGTGAATGAATGAAAAACATGGAAATTTTGTGTGTTGAAAAGTATGCTTGTTGGCCGAATACATGTACATGTATTACATGTCTTGGATGATTTGAATTCATGTTGTAATTTAGTTGTAGTGTGGTGGAAATTGTATTAGAAATGAAAGTGGAATGAATTAGTGAAAATTGAAGAATGTAGGAGGTGGCCGTGTGGTATGGTTATGTGTTGATGGAGTATGAATTTGATCTTGTTTGTATGTTAAGTGTGTTATGGTGAAGTGAATGGAAAGATAACAATCCTTGTTGTCTTGGAAAAATGGTTATCAAGTTGTTGTAGGAAAGTATGCAACTTTGTCATGGTTTATGTAAAAATGGAAATGAAAGTATCAAGAGGCAAATTATGATTATTGTTGATGAATTTGGAAGATGGAAATGTATAATTAACTTGTATGTTGAAAGTTAGGAAAAATTGGATAAGTAGTGCCTTAATGGAAAGTTGGTATGTTTTGCATATCTTGTGTATATTGTGTGGAAATGGTATGATATGCCTCCGACGTATGTTGTGATGATTTTGATGGTTGATGAATATGAAAATGATAAGTTTGGTTTGGAAATGTAAGTTTGAAACGAAAGATGTTTCGTTATGTCGAAAGATGGCTAGTGATGCCATAGTGTATGTTTTAATGTCTATTGTTGTTTTGATGTCATTCTGGGTTGTTGTGTTGATGAATTGAGCCGAGCTAAGTCTCGGGGATGTCTTATATACAGAGGAAATGCTGCCGAAATTTCGGTAGGCAAGTATGTGTTAAGTTGGATTATTGAAAAGTTTGAAACTAACAAATGGTAAACTTGACCATTTCTAGATTTTTGACGAAATTGGGATTGACGCCAAGCGAGCGTAAGGCGCTATCGAGGTATGTGAAGCATTCCCCTATGTTCCTAGGCATGTTCTGGATGTCGTAGGCTCGGCCGCGAGCCTTAAGTACGACTCTGTTCCCCGGAATTCGAGACGGAAAACCGCTCCAATTCCTTCAATTCAATTGAAGCTATTTTCTTACAAATTGCCTTTAAAGTGAATTTTTGTACAAAACTTCCTTAAACGGAGTCGGAACACTTCCAAACGACTATGGATGACCTCATAAGGTCTATTAGCAATAATTTACCTATGTAGCCTCGAGTTGGTCCGAGGCGGGCCCACAAGGCCCGATATCTTCTGTAAAATTTTAAATACTTCCGTTTTGGTCCGATTTTCTCTAAAAACTTCTGGACTATTATTTTGTGTATGATATGGCTATTTTTGTGTAATTTATACAACATGATTTCTGAACATCTGAGAATCCAATTCTGATAATAATCTGTCGTGCCTTCCTAACTAGGATATAGGCGCGTACTATGCATACTATCCGGATATTCTGATTTTGGCTCGCCGTTTGGCACCCTTCAGTTTGATTGAGTCTGTATGTTGAGTCTGTATGTAAGTAGTTTCTCATTTATCGGTTCGTGTCTGTCCCAATGCATTCTTTCACTGCGACTGATGTTGTGATAGACGGAAGGTTTTACTAAACCGAATATATGAAGCGAAGAAGGGACGACGATCTGAATGTTGTCAAGGGATAGAAAAGCCCCGATTACATTATAATTTATTCTGGTATGACGATGTCTGAAAAAGAAAATGAGTATGGATGGTAGGAGAGATGAAAGATAAGAAGTGTGAATAAGCGGAATACTTGGAAGAGTCGATAAGCGACACGCAAGACGATCTGTATGACCACTTGGCGAACAAGTTTACGAATAAAGGGAAATTTTCATAAATTATTGGAGCCTTAATAGGAGTGATCTGATTCTAATTCAGATTCTATCTGTTATACTTCTACACTTCCGATTCTGATAGGGCTCCGTCTATCACGCCTCTATGCTTATGAACTCGATTATGTTTCCAATCTGATAAATCTTTGTATGTCTGATTCTGAATATGTTCCTGGTTGACATACCTCTGTATGATCGATTCTGAATACGTTTCTGTCTGACATATCTCTGTACGATTAACTCTGATTACGAATCTGTCTGACACACCTCTGTATGTCTGACTCCGGATATGAATCCGTCTGATATGCCTCTGTACGTCTGATTCCGATCGCACGTCTGTCTGATACATCTCCGTATGTCTGATTCTGATTACGACTCTGTCCGATACATTTCTGTCTGTCTAACTTTGGTCACGATTTTGTGTGATACAATTCTGTACGTCTGATTCTGATTTCGAATCTGTCTGGTATCTTTCTGTTCGTCTGACTCCGATCTCAGGTTTGTCTGACATACTTCCGTACATCTGACTTCGACTACGAATCTGTCCGATACATTTCTGTATGTCTGATCCTGACTACGAATCCGTCCGCCATGGTTTAGTACGTCTGCCTCCGACTACGAATCAGTCCGATATGCTTCTACGCGTCCGGTTCTAGTTCTGAATCTGTTGGTATGAAGTGTCTGGTATGAAGAGGGATTACGATAACGTGGTAGGGAACTCAGGAGTGTAACAAGAAATGATACGGACTATGATGTCTGGAAAGCGTTCGTCTGTTACAAGAATATAGCTATGGTTCGACGATTATGTGGGGTACGAGAAAATATATTATGAAGGCATTTGAATCAGTGATGTGAAAAATTACCCCATAATGTTGGTAAAGAAGCCATGTCGGAAAGTCAGCAAAGGAAGACTATAAAGAGAACCCTCCCGGAGTAGTATGACGCCCCATAAGGTCAATTTAACATTCGAGGACGAATGTTTTTAAAGGGGGGGAGGATGTTACATCCGACATTTTTCGCTTATTCGAAAAATTCAAGATAAATTGACTTGTGATGAATAAGGCCACAATTGGACCTTACTTGGTATGAATGTGTAGGTCATGAATTCAATGGTGTGGAATTACGAAAGGTGGCCAAGGGCAAAATTGGAATTTTGGAAACTTGCCTTATGAATTACAAGATGTAACCACCAATTTGGGCTCAACAAAATTAATAAAACAAGGCCCAAAAGGGAAGGCCCAACCAGCCATGCTATGTAAAAAAAAGGGGCCCAAGCCTATGATTTTAATTAGGTAATATTATATATGGTTATACATATCCATAGAAGGTTCAAGAAAGCAAGAAAAATCAAGGAATAGAGAACAAGACCATTTCGGGTTTGAGAGGAGAAAAAGAAAGAAAAGAAAGAAAATTCTTGGAGCCTAATCCTTGAGTTTAAAATTCAATTCTTGTGGGAATACTACTAAGTGCAAAGTCCTCTACAACTTGGTACAATTAGTTTGGCAAGAGGACAAGTTTAGTGCAAAGTGAAGAACTTGAAGAAAGGTAAGGATTTTATGCTTTTGTTATGTTATGGAAGGTATATGTATGTTGTAGTATGTGTGAATGAATGAAAAACATGGAAATTTTGTGTGTTGAAAAGTATGCTTGTTGGCCGAATACATGTACATGTATTACATGTCTTGGATGATTTGAATTCATGTTGTAATTTAGTTGTAGTGTGGTGGAAATTGTATTAGAAATGAAAGTGGAATGAATTAGTGAAAATTGAAGAATGTAGGAGGTGGCCGTGTGGTATGGTTATGTGTTGATGGAGTATGAATTTGATCTTGTTTGTATGTTAAGTGTGTTATGGTGAAGTGAATGGAAAGATAACAATCCTTGTTGTCTTGGAAAAATGGTTATCAAGTTGTTGTAGGAAAGTATGCAACTTTGTTATGGTTTATGTAAAAATGGAAATGAAAGTATCAAGAGGCAAATTATAATTATTGTTGATGAATTTGGAAGATGGAAATGTATAATTAACTTGTATGTTGAAAGTTAGGAAAAATTGGATAAGTAGTGGCTTAATGGAAAGTTGGTATGTTTTGCATATCTTGTGTATATTGTGTGGAAATGGTATGATATGCCTCCGACGTATGTTGTGATGATTTTGATGGTTGATGAATATGAAAATGATAAGTTTGGTTTGGAAATGTAAGTTTGAAACGAAAGATGTTTCGTTATGTCGAAAGATGGCTAGTGATGCCATAGTGTATGTTTTAATGTCTATTGTTGTTTTGATGTCATTCTGGGTTGTTGTGTTGATGAATTGAGCCGAGCTAAGTCTCGGGGATGTCTTATATACAGAGGAAATGCTGCCGAAATTTCGGTAGGCAAGTATGTGTTAAGTTGGATTATTGAAAAGTTTGAAACTAACAAATGGTAAACTTGACCATTTCTAGATTTTTGACGAAATTGGGATTGACGCCAAGCGAGCGTAAGGCGCTATCGAGGTATGTGAAACATTCCCCTATGTTCCTAGGCATGTTCTGGATGTGGTAGGCTCGGCCGCGAGCCTTAAGTACGACTCCGTTCCCCGGAATTCGAGACGGAAAACCGCTCCAATTCCTTCAATTCAATTGAAGCTATTTTCTTACAAATTGCCTTTAAAGTGAATTTTTGTACAAAACTTCCTTAAACGGAGTCGGAACACTTCCAAACGACTATGGATGACCTCATAAGGTCTATTAGCAATAATTTACCTATGTAGCCTCGAGTTGGTCCGAGGCGGGCCCACAAGGCCCGATATCTTCTGTAAAATTTTAAATACTTCCGTTTTGGTCCGATTTTCTCTAAACACTTCTGGACTATTATTTTGTGTATGATATGGCTATTTTTGTGTAATTTATACAACATGATTTCTGAACATCTGAGAATCCAATTCTGATAATAATCTGTCGTGCCTTCCTAACTAGGATATAGGCGCGTACTATGCATACTATCCGGATATTTTGATTTTGGCTCGCCGTTTGGCACCCTTCAGTTTGATTGAGTCTGTATGTTGAGTCTGTATGTAAGTAGTTTCTCATTTATCGGTTTGTGTCTGTCCCAATGCATTCTTTCACTGCGACTGATGTTGTGATAGACGGAAGGTTTTACTAAACCGAATATATAAAGCGAAGAAGGGACGACGATCTGAATGTTGTCAAGGGATAGAAAAGCCCCGATTACATTATAATTTATTCTGGTATGACGATGTCTGAAAAAGAAAATGAGTATGGATGGTAGGAGAGATGAAAGATAAGAAGTGTGAATAAGCGGAATCCTTGGAAGAGTCGATAAGCGACACGCAAGACGATCTGTATGACCACTTGGCGAACAAGTTTACGAATAAAGGGAAATTTTCATAAATTATTGGAGCCTTAATAGGAGTGATCTGATTCTAATTCAGATTCTATCTGTTATACTTCTGTACTTCCGATTCTGATAGGGCTCCGTCTATCACGCCTCTATGCTTATGAACTCGATTATGTTTCCAATCTGATAAATCTTTGTATGTCTGATTCTGAATATGTTCCTGGTTGACATACCTCTGTATGATCGATTCTGAATATGTTTCTGTCTGACATATCTCTGTACGATTAACTCTGATTACGAATTTGTCTGACACACCTCTGTATGTCTGACTCCGGATATGAATCCGTCTGATATGCCTCTGTACGTCTGATTCCGATCGCACGTCTGTCTGATACATCTCCGTATGTCTGATTCTGATTACGACTCTGTCCGATACATTTCTGTCTGTCTAACTTTGGTCACGATTTTGTGTGATACAATTCTGTACGTCTGATTCTGATTTCGAATCTGTCTGGTATCTTTCTGTACGTCTAACTCCGATCTCAGGTTTGTCTGACATACTTCCGTACATCTGACTTTGACTACGAATCTGTCCGATACATTTCTGTATGTCTGATCCTGACTACGAATCCGTCCGCCATGGTTTAGTACGTCTGCCTCCGACTACGAATCAGTCCGATATGCTTCTACGCGTCCGGTTCTAGTTCTGAATCTGTTGGTATGAAGTGTCTGGTATGAAGAGGGATTACGATAACGTGGTAGGGAACTCAGGAGTGTAACAAGAAATGATACGGACTATGATGTCTGGAAAGCGTTCGTCTGTTACAAGAATATAGCTATGGTTCTACGATTATGTGGGGTACGAGAAAATATATTATGAAGGCATTTGAATCAGTGATGTGAAAAATTACCCCATAATGTTGGTAAAGAAGCCATGTCGGAAAGTCAGCAAAGGACGACTATAAAGAGAACCCTCCCGGAGTAGTATGACGCCCCATAAGGTCAATTTAACATTCGAGGACGAATGTTTTTAAAGGGGGGGAGGATGTTACATCCGACATTTTTCGCTTATTCGAAAAATTCAAGATAAATTGACTTGTGATGAATAAGGCCACAATTGGACCTTACTTGGTATGAATGTGTAGGTAATGAATTCAATGGTGTGGAATTACGAAAGGTGGCCAAGGGCAAAATTGGAATTTTGGAAACTTGCCTTATGAATTACAAGATGTAACCACCAATTTGGGCTCAACAAAATTAATAAAACAAGGCCCAAAAGGGAAGGCCCAACCAGCCATGCTATGTAAAAAAAAGGGGCCCAAGCCCATGATTTTAATTAGGTAATATTATATATGGTTATACATATCCATAGAAGGTTCAAGAAAGCAAGAAAAATCAAGGAATAGAGAACAAGACCATTTCGGGTTTGAGAGGAGAAAAAGAAAGAAAAGAAAGAAAATTCTTGGAGCCTAATCCTTGAGTTTAAAATTCAATTCTTGTGGGAATACTACTAAGTGCAAAGTCCTCTACAACTTGGTACAATTAGTTTGGCAAGAGGACAAGTTTAGTGCAAAGTGAAGAACTTGAAGAAAGGTAAGGATTTTATGCTTTTGTTATGTTATGGAAGGTATATGTATGTTGTAGTATGTGTGAATGAATGAAAAACATGGAAATTTTGTGTGTTGAAAAGTATGCTTGTTGGCCGAATACATGTACATGTATTACATGTCTTGGATGATTTGAATTCATGTTGTAATTTAGTTGTAGTGTGGTGGAAATTGTATTAGAAATGAAAGTGGAATGAATTAGTGAAAATTGAAGAATGTAGGAGGTGGCCGTGTGGTATGGTTATGTGTTGATGGAGTATGAATTTGATCTTGTTTGTATGTTAAGTGTGTTATGGTGAAGTGAATGGAAAGATAACAATCCTTGTTGTCTTGGAAAAATGGTTATCAAGTTGTTGTAGGAAAGTATGCAACTTTGTTATGGTTTATGTAAAAATGGAAATGAAAGTATCAAGAGGCAAATTATGATTATTGTTGATGAATTTGGAAGATGGAAATGTATAATTAACTTGTATGTTGAAAGTTAGGAAAAATTGGATAAGTAGTGGCTTAATGGAAAGTTGGTATGTTTTGCATATCTTGTGTATATTGTGTGGAAATGGTATGATATGCCTCCGACGTATGTTGTGATGATTTTGATGGTTGATGAATATGAAAATGATAAGTTTGGTTTGGAAATGTAAGTTTGAAACGAAAGATGTTTCGTTATGTCGAAAGATGGCTAGTGATGCCATAGTGTATGTTTTAATGTCTATTGTTGTTTTGATGTCATTCTGGGTTGTTGTGTTGATGAATTGAGCCGAGCTAAGTCTCGGGGATGTCTTATATACAGAGGAAATGCTGCCGAAATTTCGGTAGGCAAGTATGTGTTAAGTTGGATTATTGAAAAGTTTGAAACTAACAAATGGTAAACTTGACCATTTCTAGATTTTTGACGAAATTGGGATTGACGCCAAGCGAGCGTAAGGCGCTATCGAGGTATGTGAAGCATTCCCCTATGTTCCTAGGCATGTTCTGGATGAGGTAGGCTCGGCCGCGAGCCTTAAGTACGACTCCGTTCCCCGGAATTCGAGACGGAAAACCGCTCCAATTCCTTCAATTCAATTGAAGCTATTTTCTTACAAATTGCCTTTAAAGTGAATTTTTGTACAAAACTTCCTTAAACGGAGTCGGAACACTTCCAAACGACTATGGATGACCTCATAAGGTCTATTAGCAATAATTTACCTATGTAGCCTCGAGTTGGTCCGAGGCGGGCCCACAAGGCCCGATATCATCTGTAAAATTTTAAATACTTCCGTTTTGGTCCGATTTTCTCTAAAAACTTCTGGACTATTATTTTGTGTATGATATGGCTATTTTTGTGTAATTTATACAACATGATTTCTGAACATCTGAGAATCCAATTCTGATAATAATCTGCCGTGCCTTCCTAACTAGGATATAGGCGCGTACTATGCATACTATCCGGATATTCTGATTTTGGCTCGCCGTTTGGCACCCTTCAGTTTGATTGAGTCTGTATGTTGAGTCTGTATGTAAGTAGTTTCTCATTTATCGGTTCGTGTCTGTCCCAATGCATTCTTTCACTACGACTGATGTTGTGATAGACGGAAGGTTTTACTAAACCGAATATATGAAGCGAAGAAGGGACGACGATCTGAATGTTGTCAAGGGATAGAAAAGCCCCGATTACATTATAATTTATTCTGGTATGACGATGTCTGAAAAAGAAAATGAGTATGGATGGTAGGAGAGATGAAAGATAAGAAGTGTGAATAAGCGGAATCCTTGGAAGAGTCGATAAGCGACACGCAAGACGATCTGTATGACCACTTGGCGAACAAGTTTACGAATAAAGGGAAATTTTCATAAATTATTGGAGCCTTAATAGGAGTGATCTGATTCTAATTCAGATTCTATCTGTTATACTTCTACACTTCCGATTCTGATAGGGCTCCGTCTATCACGCCTCTATGCTTATGAACTCGATTATGTTTCCAATCTGATAAATCTTTGTATGTCTGATTCTGAATATGTTCCTGGTTGACATACCTCTGTATGATCGATTCTGAATACGTTTCTGTCTGACATATCTCTGTACGATTAACTCTGATTACGAATTTGTCTGACACACCTCTGTATGTCTGACTCCGGATATGAATCCGTCTGATATGCCTCTGTACGTCTGATTCCGATCGCACGTCTGTCTGATACATCTCCGTATGTCTGATTCTGATTACGACTCTGTCCGATACATTTCTATCTGTCTAACTTTGGTCACGATTTTGTGTGATACAATTCTGTACGTCTGATTCTGATTTCGAATCTGTCTGGTATCTTTCTGTACGTCTAACTCCGATCTCAGGTTTGTCTGACATACTTCCGTACATCTGACTTTGACTACGAATCTGTCCGATACATTTCTGTATGTCTGATCCTGACTACGAATCCGTCCGCCATGGTTTAGTACGTCTGCCTCCGACTACGAATCAGTCCGATATGCTTCTACGCGTCCGGTTCTAGTTCTGAATCTGTTGGTATGAAGTGTCTGGTATGAAGAGGGATTACGATAACGTGGTAGGGAACTCAGGAGTGTAACAAGAAATGATACGGACTATGATGTCTGGAAAGCGTTCGTCTGTTACAAGAATATAGCTATGGTTCGACGATTATGTGGGGTACGAGAAAATATATTATGAAGGCATTTGAATCAGTGATGTGAAAAATTACCCCATAATGTTGGTAAAGAAGCCATGTCGGAAAGTCAGCAAAGGACGACTATAAAGAGAACCTTCCCGGAGTAGTATGACGCCCCATAAGGTCAATTTAACATTCGAGGACGAATGTTTTTAAAGGGGGGGAGGATGTTACATCCGACATTTTTCGCTTATTCGAAAAATTCAAGATAAATTGACTTGTGATGAATAAGGCCACAATTGGACCTTACTTGGTATGAATGTGTAGGTCATGAATTCAATGGTGTGGAATTACGAAAGGTGGCCAAGGGCAAAATTGGAATTTTGGAAACTTGCCTTATGAATTACAAGATGTAACCACCAATTTGGGCTCAACAAAATTAATAAAACAAGGCCCAAAAGGGAAGGCCCAACCAGCCATGCTATGTAAAAAAAAGGGGCCCAAGCCCATGATTTTAATTAGGTAATATTATATATGGTTATACATATCCATAGAAGGTTCAAGAAAGCAAGAAAAATCAAGGAATAGAGAACAAGACCATTTCGGGTTTGAGAGGAGAAAAAGAAAGAAAAGAAAGAAAATTCTTGGAGCCTAATCCTTGAGTTTAAAATTCAATTCTTGTGGGAATACTACTAAGTGCAAAGTCCTCTACAACTTGGTACAATTAGTTTGGCAAGAGGACAAGTTTAGTGCAAAGTGAAGAACTTGAAGAAAGGTAAGGATTTTATGCTTTTGTTATGTTATGGAAGGTATATGTATGTTGTAGTATGTGTGAATGAATGAAAAACATGGAAATTTTGTGTGTTGAAAAGTATGCTTGTTGGCCGAATACATGTACATGTATTACATGTCTTGGATGATTTGAATTCATGTTGTAATTTAGTTGTAGTGTGGTGGAAATTGTATTAGAAATGAAAGTGGAATGAATTAGTGAAAATTGAAGAATGTAGGAGGTGGCCGTGTGGTATGGTTATGTGTTGATGGAGTATGAATTTGATCTTGTTTGTATGTTAAGTGTGTTATGGTGAAGTGAATGGAAAGATAACAATCCTTGTTGTCTTGGAAAAATGGTTATCAAGTTGTTGTAGGAAAGTATGCAACTTTGTTATGGTTTATGTAAAAATGGAAATGAAAGTATCAAGAGGCAAATTATGATTATTGTTGATGAATTTGGAAGATGGAAATGTATAATTAACTTGTATGTTGAAAGTTAGGAAAAATTGGATAAGTAGTGGCTTAATGGAAAGTTGGTATGTTTTGCATATCTTGTGTATATTGTGTGGAAATGGTATGATATGCCTCCGACGTATGTTGTGATGATTTTGATGGTTGATGAATATGAAAATGATAAGTTTGGTTTGGAAATGTAAGTTTGAAACGAAAGATGTTTCGTTATGTCGAAAGATGGCTAGTGATGCCATAGTGTATGTTTTAATGTCTATTGTTGTTTTGATGTCATTCTGGGTTGTTGTGTTGATGAATTGAGCCGAGCTAAGTCTCGGGGATGTCTTATATACAGAGGAAATGCTGCCGAAATTTCGGTAGGCAAGTATGTGTTAAGTTGGATTATTGAAAAGTTTGAAACTAACAAATGGTAAACTTGACCATTTCTAGATTTTTGACGAAATTGGGATTGACGCCAAGCGAGCGTAAGGCGCTATCGAGGTATGTGAAGCATTCCCCTATGTTCCTAGGCATGTTCTGGATGTGGTACGCTCGGCCGCGAGCCTTAAGTACGACTCCGTTCCCCGGAATTCGAGACGGAAAACCGCTCCAATTCCTTCAATTCAATTGAAGCTATTTTCTTACAAATTGGCTTTAAAGTGAATTTTTGTACAAAACTTCCTTAAACGGAGTCGGAACACATACAAACGACTATGGATGACCTCATAAGGTCTATTAGCAATAATTTACCTATGTAGCCTCGAGTTGGTCCGAAGCGGGCCCACAAGGCCCCATATCTTCTGTAAAATTTTAAATACTTCCGTTTTGGTCCGATTTTCTCTAAACACTTCTGGACTATTATTTTGTGTATGATATGGCTATTTTTGTGTAATTTATACAACATGATTTCTGAACATCTTAGAATCCAATTCTGATAATAATCTGTCGTGCCTTCCTAACTAGGATATAGGCGCGTACTATGCATACTATCTGGATATTCTGATTTTGGCTCGCCGTTTGGCACCCTTCAGTTTGATTGAGTCTGTATGTTGAGTCTGTATGTAAGTAGTTTCTCATTTATCGGTTCGTGTCTGTCCCAATGCATTCTTTCACTGCGACTGATGTTGTGATAGACGGAAGGTTTTACTAAACCGAATATATGAAGCGAAGAAGGGACGACGATCTGAATGTTGTCAAGGGATAGAAAAGCCCCGATTACATTATAATTTATTCTGGTATGACGATGTCTGAAAAAGAAAATGAGTATGGATGGTAGGAGAGATGAAAGATAAGAAGTGTGAATAAGCGGAATCCTTGGAAGAGTCGATAAGCGACACGCAAGACGATCTGTATGACCACTTGGCGAACAAGTTTACGGATAAAGGGAAATTTTCATAAATTATTGGAGCCTTAATAGGAGTGATCTGATTCTAATTCAGATTCTATCTGTTATACTTCTGCACTTCCGATTCTGATAGGGCTCCGTCTATCACGCCTCTATGCTTATGAACTCGATTATGTTTCCAATCTGATAAATCTTTGTATGTCTGATTCTGAATATGTTCCTGGTTGACATACCTCTGTATGATCGATTCTGAATACGTTTCTGTCTGACATATCTCTGTACGATTAACTCTGATTACGAATTTGTCTGACACACCTCTGTATGTCTGACTCCGGATATGAATCCGTCTGATATGCCTCTGTACGTCTGATTCCGATCGCACGTCTGTCTGATACATCTCCGTATGTCTGATTCTGATTACGACTCTGTCCGATACATTTCTGTCTGTCTAACTTTGGTCACGATTTTGTGTGATACAATTCTGTACGTCTGATTCTGATTTCGAATCTGTCTGGTATCTTTCTGTACGTCTAACTCCGATCTCAGGTTTGTCTGACATACTTCCGTACATCTGACTTTGACTACGAATCTGTCCGATACATTTCTGTATGTCTGATCCTGACTACGAATCCGTCCGCCATGGTTTAGTACGTCTGCCTCCGACTACGAATCAGTCCGATATGCTTCTACGAGTTCGGTTCTAGTTCTGAATCTGTTGGTATGAAGTGTCTGGTATGAAGAGGGATTACGACAACGTGGTAGGGAACTCAAGAGTGTAACAAGAAATGATACGGACTATGATGTCTGGAAAGCGTTCGTCTGTTACAAGAATATAGCTATGGTTCGACGATTATGTGGGGTACGAGAAAATATATTATGAAGGCATTTGAATCAGTGATGTGAAAAATTACCCCATAATGTTGGTAAAGAAGCCATGTCGGAAAGTCAGCAAAGGACGACTATAAAGAGAACCCTCCCGGAGTAGTATGACGCCCCATAAGGTCAATTTAACATTCGAGGACGAATGTTTTTAAAGGGGGGGAGGATGTTACATCCGACATTTTTCGCTTATTCGAAAAATTCAAGATAAATTGACTTGTGATGAATAAGGCCACAATTGGACCTTACTTGGTATGAATGTGTAGGTCATGAATTCAATGGTGTGGAATTACGAAAGGTGGCCAAGGGCAAAATTGGAATTTTGGAAACTTGCCTTATGAATTACAAGATGTAACCACCAATTTGGGCTCAACAAAATTAATAAAACAAGGCCCAAAAGGGAAGGCCCAACCAGCCATGCTATGTAAAAAAAAGGGCCCAAGCCCATGATTTTAATTAGGTAATATTATATATGGTTATACATATCCATAGAAGGTTCAAGAAAGCAAGAAAAATCAAGGAATAGAGAACAAGACCATTTCGGGTTTGAGAGGAGAAAAAGAAAGAAAAGAAAGAAAATTCTTGGAGCCTAATCCTTGAGTTGAAAATTCAATTCTTGTGGGAATACTACTAAGTGCAAAGTCCTCTACAACTTGGTACAATTAGTTTGGCAAGAGGACAAGTTTAGTGCAAAGTGAAGAACTTGAAGAAAGGTAAGGATTTTATGCTTTTGTTATGTTATGGAAGGTATATGTATGTTGTAGTATGTGTGAATGAATGAAAAACATGGAAATTTTGTGTGTTGAAAAGTATGCTTGTTGGCCGAATACATGTACATGTATTACATGTCTTGGATGATTTGAATTCATGTTGTAATTTAGTTGTAGTGTGGTGGAAATTGTATTAGAAATGAAAGTGGAATGAATTAGTGAAAATTGAAGAATGTAGGAGGTGGCCGTGTGGTATGGTTATGTGTTGATGGAGTATGAATTTGATCTTGTTTGTATGTTAAGTGTGTTATGGTGAAGTGAATGGAAAGATAACAATCCTTGTTGTCTTGGAAAAATGGTTATCAAGTTGTTGTAGGAAAGTATGCAACTTTGTTATGGTTTATGTAAAAATGGAAATGAAAGTATCAAGAGGCAAATTATGATTATTGTTGATGAATTTGGAAGATGGAAATGTATAATTAACTTGTATGTTGAAAGTTAGGAAACATTGGATAAGTAGTGGCTTAATGGAAAGTTGGTATGTTTTGCATATCTTGTGTATATTGTGTAGAAATGGTATGATATGCCTCCGACGTATGTTGTGATGATTTTGATGGTTGATGAATATGAAAATGATAAGTTTGGTTTGGAAATGTAAGTTTGAAACGAAAGATGTTTCGTTATGTCGAAAGATGGCTAGTGATGCCATAGTGTATGTTTTAATGTCTATTGTTGTTTTGATGTCTTTCTGGGTTGTTGTGTTGAAGAATTGAGCCGAGCTAAGTCTCGGGGATGTCTTATATACAGAGGAAATGCTGCCGAAATTTCTGTAGGCAAGTATGTGTTAAGTTGGATTATTGAAAAGTTTGAAACTAACAAATGGTAAACTTGACCATTTCTAGATTTTTGACGAAATTGGGATTGACGCCAAGCGAGCGTAAGGCGCTATCGAGGTATGTGAAGCATTCCCCTATGTTCCTAGGCATGTTCTGGATGTGGTAGGCTCGGCCGCGAGCCTTAAGTACGACTCCGTTCCCCGGAATTCGAGACGGAAAACCGCTCCAATTCCTTCAATTCAATTGAAGCTATTTTCTTACAAATTGCCTTTAAAGTGAATTTTTGTACAAAACTTCCTTAAACGGAGTCGGAACACTTCCAAACGACTATGGATGACCTCATAAGGTCTATTAGCAATAATTTACCTATGTAGCCTCGAGTTGGTCCGAGGCGGGCCCACAAGGCCCGATATCTTCTGTAAAATTTTAAATACTTCCGTTTTGGTCCGATTTTCTCTAAAAACTTCTGGACTATTATTTTGTGTATGATATGACTATTTTTGTGTAATTTATACAACATGATTTCTGAACATCTGAGAATCCAATTCTGATAATAATCTGTCGTGCCTTCCTAACTAGGATATAGGCGCGTACTATGCATACTATCCGGATATTCTGATTTTGGCTCGCCGTTTGGCACCCTTCAGTTTGATTGAGTCTGTATGTTGAGTCTGTATGTAAGTAGTTTCTCATTTATCGGTTCGTGTCTGTCCCAATGCATTCTTTCACTGCGACCCGGGCCAGGTTCTGTTATCGTGCATATTTCTCTGCATTGTTCACCGCGTCCCTCGGCGTACGGGCCGAAATCTGTATGTCTGTATGATATTATGATCTGTGTATGGGGATGGCGGCCAGGATGGCATATGATCTGATCTGATTCTGTCTGTCCACCGCGTCCCGTACTAAGAGGGCCGGGTTCTGTTACCGCGCCCCCAGACACGACCGGGATCTGTATGAATGTATGCGTGTGCCATCTGTATTTATATAAGCACATGCCTCTGTATGATTCTGTATGACTCTATACTACTCTACATGCATAATTCTGTCCGACATACTTCTGTCTGTCCGTCTGAATTACGACTATGTCTGTATGTCCGTATGGCTTCTGATTCTGTATGTCCGTATGGCTTCTGATTCTGTATGTCCGTATGGATTATGATTCCGTCTGTCTGTCCGAACCATAATTCTGTTTATTTGTATGGAACACGATTCTGTATGTCTGTCTGGATCATGACTCTGTCGGTCAGTCTGATTTATGGTTCTGTCCGTTATATTTCTGTGATTCCGGTTCGGACTATGCCTATATCTGTTATATTTCTGCTTTACATACTCGGTACATTTTTCGTACTGACCCCCGTTTTTCGGGGGCTGCGTTACATGCCCGCAGGTATAGACGCGCCAGGTGATACGCCGCCAGTATAGGTTTCTGATCCAGCTGTTTTGAGGAGCTCATTTGATCCGGAGCGTATATTTTTGGTATATATCTTCTATTTTCTGTACACTCTGTATGTATGGATATTCTGGGTACGGCGGGGCCCTGTCCCGTCATATGATTCTGTATGTCTATAGAGGCCTGTAGATAGATGTGTGGGTTACGGGTTTCGTCTGTATGTTAGCCTTATCGGCTTATCTGTAAATGTCTGTATGTTCAGGTATATATATATATATGGTCGCGCGCGTGCCGTATTTGTACCGGCCTACTTCTGTAACTTCTGTTTTGAAAAAGAAAAAAAAAATCCGTATGATTCGAAAGTCAGTCGGGTAGGTATGTACGGGTACCCAGTTAGGGTACCAGTCGCGGCCCACGGGGTTGGGTCGTGACACGTATGCTGGGTAAGATATTCTGAAGTGCGATTAAAACATAAAGTTGAACATGGAAAAGAGAAACAAATATGGAAAGTGTAGCTGGCGCAGTTCGAGTTGGGCATGTGAGGTAAGCCTCGGCATTCCGATACTTCTTATTTGATGTTGTTAGCCCCGTGTGGCTATGATGCGACATGATATGATATGTAAATATGTATATGTGTTGGCCCTGTGAGGCATGGTTGGTATTTCCTGTGTACAGGTTTTGGGATAGTAAGGAAATACAGAGGAACCTCTGCCCAAATTTTCTAGAAATACGAAAAGGAAAATGAGATATAAATTCTCAACCTGTCTTGGAGGTCGATACCGATAAAGTAAATCTATTATGGTGGATTAAAAGTTAAGAGGTACCCTCCATGTCATTTGTAAGAAGCATTACCCTTATCGGGAAAATTTTACTTCGAGAAAGCATGTACGAGTGGCGAATTCGTAATTTACTTGGAGGGACCAGAAATATGTTCTAACCCCATTTTGTGTTAGTATAGCCCACGTGAAGGGCAAAAATGTCCGACGATCAAGTTTCCTCTAACTGAAAGAATACAAGCGTATGACGGGCAGTTGAGAATTGAGCGGTTCGCTCTCGACTCAGAAACACATAAATGAGTATGGGGGTAATTATATGAACTAAGTATAAAAATTCCGCGAAGTTCGTCGGACTTCAGTTTCTCATGCTAGTGGTCGTAAGATGCCTTACCGTAGCATTTTTTTTTTCAGTTTCCATAGATTAAGTGGAGATGGAATTCGTGGGATAAAAATTTAAACTTGTGGGCTGTCTAGAATTATGTATATATACGTGGAGGTAAGTATTGGAGACGTACAAGGGGCGACACAGTGACGATACGGTCAGAAAAGTAAAAGAATTCTCGCGAGGTCGGGGTGAGACCCGCTACGAGAACGTTTCGAAAAGTCGTTAAGACCCCGATATGTCTTAAATTACGTGACAAAGGCTGTGCGGGACAATCGGTGTAATTATACTGGCCTTAACGTGCCTAAATTCATTAAAGTTGTAAGGTTAAGCGTGCTAGGGTCAGAGCAATTCTGGGACTGGTGACCCCTTGGGAAATGTACAAAATTTTCGCAAACCTAGATATGAGAGACGAATAGGAAATTATGGGTGACCAAAAGGGAATTAGGATACGTGGAATGGCTAGAAGTCGTATAGGGGTCACACGAGCTGAGACGGATTGGATTGCTAAAAAAGCGAAGAAGAAGCACCGCAGCTCTGAAATTAGAGTAAATTTGAACGAGTGATTGAAGATGTATTGTAAAAGAAATGGTAGTGATATATATATATGTTTGTGTAGGGCCCCCCATTTATGACCATGTCGATTGATTGGTGAACCCTAATAGCCAGTGTTGCAATATACGGAAAGCATTAACTGGATAGAATTTACGAGAAAAGGGGAAAGATGTGGTACCAATGTTACGAAATAGATTGATACTTATTTTGTTACCGGTTGGGATTGAAAGGTCCAAATGTCAGAAGAAGTGAACCGTGAGCTACATAATTAAGCAGGTCCTCTAGAAGAGTCGACGGGCAAACCACGAAGTTAATTGCGAAAGCGAACTGAAATGAAATAGCGCAGGGCAAAGAAAAACTTATGGCATGAAATGATGAATCATGTGAGTATCGAATAATCCGATCACTGAGATAATAGAACGATAGATAAGGAATGGGTTTGGAGGAAGTATGTGATTACTATGAGATGAGCAACTACCTTAATCATATTACTCGAGTGCCAGCTATCAGATAAGACTTTGCACTATATAGTTGTGATTCGGTTAGGGTTTCGTACGAAGAAAATCAAGTTATAGGTTAGAACGAAAAGATTTGGATATGGTATGAGTATAACCCTAAAGAGGGGGAGCGAATGAAAGTAAGTAAAGTAAGTATAAATGAAAACATCTGACATATAGAATATTGAAGCGATAAAGGATTGGCCTATGCCTTCGACATCGACGGAAATATGTAGTTGTCTGAGAATGGTCCGATTATAGCCTATGTTCCCCGGCAGCTCAGACCGCCCGAGAGAAAGTTATTTCGTTCCTGATCTGGAATTAGCTACGGTGATTCATGTTTTAAAGATATAGCGGCGTTACTTAGACGGGGTCCGCGTTGACAATTATACGGACACTAAGAGCTTTCCGAATATATATTTTAGGAGAAAGGGGCTGAATGTGCGGCAGAAAAGGGGGCTCGAATTATCGAAAGATTATGATGTTAATATTTTGTGCCACCCTAGAAAAGCTAACGCTGAGGCAGGCGCTCTTAATTGTGAATCTATGGACGGCTTGACCGGCGTACATTCTGAAACAAAGAGTTGGTTTGTAAAATTCTTTGGTCAGCTAGCCTTGGAGTTCGTTTGGCTGGTTCTGAAGATATTAGGATTTCGTCCTAAGAAGTTACTGAATAATCGATCATGGGAAAAGTCAGTTTGAGGACTCTATTCTGGTATGGCACAGAGATACGACCTTTGACAAGGAAAAGACCCAGCTCGAGGTTTTACTGGATAAGTATTGTTATACCAGGGCAGATTATGTGTGCCCGACATCATAAGGCCCGTTGATCAGTGCCCAATTGTTAACAAGTTATAATTGCGCATCAGAAACCGGGTGGACTGTTTCAGGAAATGAAAATTCTGACTTGGAAGTGGGAAATAATTATTATGGATCTCGTTACGAGTTTTCCTCGTGCTCCACGAGAGTATGATTTTCATATGTGGTATGGTTGATAAGTCGGAAAAAAAAAAGAATCAGTCCATTCTCTCCCCGCCAGGACCACTAATTCAGTTGAGGATTATGCTAGACTATATGTATTAAAGGAAGAGCTAGGTCTATTGTCACTGACAAGGTACTCAGTTATGACTAATTTCGGGAGATGTGCTTTCAGCAAGGATTAGGGGCTCAGTTAAGTCCAAGCACAGTATTCCATCCTCAGAGTAGCGGACAGGCCGAGGGCACTATACAGGCGCTAGAAGATATGTTGCGAGCCTGTATTATTGATTTCGGAGGTAGCCGAGACGATTATTTGCCGCTGATCGAGTTTTCTTAAAATAACCGCTACCATTCTAGCTTAATACGAGGCTTTGTATGGCAGAAAACGCAGGTCATCCATCGGCTAGTTTGATATGCCCAGATATGATCCAATAGACAATTGATAAGGTGAAACTTATCCGAGAGAGGCGATTGATGGCTTAGAGTCGACATAAGTCATATTCTGATAAACGACATCGACCCTTGGAGTCCAGGTCAGTGATTGAATATATTTGAAAGTATCCCCTACGAAAGGCGTAATGCGACTGGGTAAAAACAGTAAGCCCAGTTCGCGACATATCGGACTTAATCAGATTATTCGAAGAATTGAGAATGTCGCTTACGGGCTAGACCTACCATCTGATTTGGAAGCGGTACCTCTGGTACTTCATGCATCTATGCTCCGCAAATGTGTCAGTAATCCTCCCAGAATATCTCCACCAAAAGATATACCCTTATTAAGGTGTTGTGGCAAAACAATAACGGAGAAGGAATGACCTTGGAAGTAGAGAGCGGAATGAAAAAGAAGTGCCCTCACTCGTTTCCTACGCCCATAGGTAACCTAAATGCCTTGTCTGGTTATGTTCGAAGGCGAATACGTATCCATTGTGCTACTCATAAGAAGAAACTCCCCCAAAGTATTTTCAGACCCTATAGGATTAATTTAACATTCGAGGACGAATGTTCTAAAGGGGGGGAGGATGTTATATCCCGTGTTTTCACATGATGAAAAAAAAAAGAAAATTTGAAAATTTGAAATATCTTTTATTTGTGAGAAACAAGGTCAAATTTGATTTTATTTGACATAGGAGTCATGCATGAAAGAATATTAATGTGGGAGTGTCGAAGAAGTCTAAGGGCAAAAATTGGAATTTCGGAAATTAGTTTCGGGAATTACTAAACGAGATTTATAAGACTTTGGGCTCAAAAAAATTGATGAAAAACTAGGCCCAACAAGAGGGGGTGGCCGGCCACAAGGCCAAGCCCACCCCACAATTTTAATAATTTATCATGTGCTTAATTGGTATAAGAGGCCTTATCACTTAGAATGTTCATGAAGCAAGATAGAAAGAACACAACAAACAAGAGTGGAGAAAAAGAAGAAGCTTACGGGTTTGCCATGGAAATTTACACCCCCCAAAATCTTGTTCCAAAAATTGTTGTCTTGTGATTTTTCTACTAATTCAAGGTCCCTTTATAACTTGGTGTGGTTGTCTTGGGGGAAGAAGCACTTGGTGCTCCAATTTGATCACTTATCCAAGTGAAGAAGATTAGAGAATAAGGTAAGAATTCATCTCTTTTTTTATGGTGTTATGATGTTTTGTTTGTGTTGTAGAGTGTGGGAATGAGTTGATTGTATGGAAAAATGGAAGATTTCAAAGTGGGTAAACCCTATGGTATGTGGCCGAGTGAATATATGTATTGTATAGCCATAATGTGTTGAATTCATGTTATATTCTAGTTGTGGTTGTGATGAAATGCATATTGGAATTGGAAGTTGAATGAATTTAGTTGAAGTTGATAAAAGAGCCTATGGCCGTGTGGTATGTTGAACTTGGAATGGAAATGGATGAAGTTTTTTAGTGTGTTATTATGATTCTTTCAATGTAAATGGAAGTAAGATGAGATAAGTTTGTATTGAAATGGAATGTAGAAACTTATGTCGTTTTAGTATGATTTTCCGACATTAAGAAAATGAAGTTATTTGGTTGTTAATTGTGATGATCATTGATGAATTTGGAAGTTGGAAGCATGTTATGAATATGTATGCCAAAGATTAGAAGTTTTGAATGAATTATGACTTTGGCGGAAAATTTGTATATTATGTATATCGTGTGAATATTTTGTGGAAATGATAGGAAATGCTTCTAAACTATGTTAGGATGATCTAGATTGATAAAGAATGTGAACCCATTGAGGTTGGTTTGAAATTGAAGTTGAAATGAAGATTATGGCATTATGTCGGCAAGTAGAACTAGTTGTGCCATATTGTGTTTCTAATGTTTGTTGTTGATGTTGATGTTGTTGTTTGGGTTGTTGTTGATGGTTTTGAGCCGAGTCGAATTCTCGGGGGTGCTATATGTATAGGGGAAGTGCTGCCGAAATTTCGGTAGACAAATATGCATTAAGTTGAATTTATGGCATCCATAACTCACAATTGGTAAATGTGACCATTTGCAGATTTTCGACGAAACGGGAAGTGAGCTTGGATAGGCCTAAAAAGCTCAAAAGGTATGTAAAGCTACCCCGATTCTTCTTTTGGCATGCCCTAAGTATGTTAGGATCGGATTCGGGCGTAGAAAGACTTTCTGCCCCTCGGAATCCGCAAGTGAAAATATCAATTTTTCTTTCAGTAAGATTGAACCCTTTTTGTACTCTTTCTTGAAAACTTAGCAAACTTTTCCCGAATTACTTTGGAAATTATAGAATGTCTGTACAACCTTCGTAGATGACCCCATAAGCTTAAAAATGCGTAATTCGGGCCCACCGCCTTGTTTGTCCCTAGGTGGGCCCGCTATTCCCGGTTTTACCCTTAAGGTACTTAAGTCCTCTTTTCGAGCGATTTTTGAAGGAAACGTTTTGACTACCATTCTAATTACCCAACAAATATTGTTTTGAATACTCCATTGAGTTGATAAATTGTTTTAACACTCGGAACGGTTTCAGAAAGGTTATATTTCTGTAATTTATTATGATATCCGAAACTCGTTTATTTTGATCCCCACTATTCCCGCTTTGCTATTTTATCACACTATTGCCTTATTTTCGAACAATATAAAAATGAAATGTTTTGACTGTCCTCCTAACTACTGAAGAGAAATTATTACAATGATTCCCTCGAGTCTGGTAAACAATTTTGAGATATGAAAATGATTTCAGTAGTACTATTTTCCGTGATTCATTATGACATATGACATACATTTACTATGATTCCGTCCGACTCCATTGATTTGATTTGTCATTCGATATGCCTCATTGAGTCTCTGGAAATCTGTGATATTTTAATTGCATTTAGTCTCTCACTACTCCATTCGTGGATGTCCCAATGTTTCCCACACTGAGCCCGGGCCAGGATATGTTGTCAAGCGTAATCATCTGCATTGTTCGCCGCGCCTCGATGTAAGGGGGCAGGTATATATGTACATGGGTTTGTGGAGTATGATGTGCCATGTACACATTCTGATATGGCTATTTGATATGATATGTTATGCTACGGGGTTATCCCCTACTCTGCTCTGTTCCTTATGTATGGTGGCACCAGCGTCGGGGGGGTGGCCACGTTCTTTTTGCCGAGTCCCTTTGGCAGGGGCCGGCTATGATATGATATTTGTTTCTGCACACACTCCTCATGTTTTAAAATATGCATCTGATACTCCGGACGTCACACTCACTTCTCTGTAAGTTCTGTTTCAGTTATGATCTGTTCCGTAATGGGACCAGGTACGACATATGTTTTTCAACAAGTACTATTTATGCTTTGTGAACAGTATTTTGCTAATCTTGATATTCTGTCCATTTTCTGTATCTTCTGCTATGACTATGACCTTGTTTGCTACGTTCTGTGCTTTACATGCTCAGTACATATTTCGTACTGACCCCCTTTCTTCGGGGGCTGCGTTTTCATGCCGCACAGGTACAGAAGATATATTTGCTGACCACTTGCCTAGGACATCTATTCTGCTACATTGGAAGCGCTCTTTTGTTCAGAGCCTGTATGTTGGTACAGCTTGCCGCTATACATATATATATATATATATATATATAGGTTATTCAGCGGTATGACGGGGCCCTGTCCCGTCTTATGATTCTGTTATGATTTGTAGAGGTGTGTAGACATACTTGTGTGGGTTCTGCATATGTTTGGTTATGATACGATCTGTGAGAGCCTCATCGGCTTCCATGTACTGTGTCGATTCCTTTATGCTAATTACTAACGTCAAGTGATTTTTATATTTGAAATATTCTGTTATTATGCTAAACTGGGTTATTGGGTACGTTTGGGTGTCCAGCACAGACATTAGTCGCGGCCTACGGAGTTGGGTCGTGACAGACCCCCTTTCTTCGGGGGCTGCGTTTTCATGCCGCGCAGGTACAGAAGACAGATTTGCTGATCGCCTGCCTAGGACATCTAATCTGCTATATTAGGAGCGCTCTTTTGTTCAGAGCCTGTATGTTGGTACAGTCTGCCGCTATGTTGTATATATGTATGCGATTCAGGGGTATGACGGGGCCCTGTCCCGTCTTATGATTTTTGTTATGATCTGAAGAGGTCTGTAGACATACTTGTGTGGGTTCTGTATATGTTTGGGTACGATATGATCTGTGACAGCCTCATCGGCTTCCATGTACAGTGTCGGTTCATTTATGGTTATTATTAACGCCAAGCGACTTCTATATTTGAAAATATCCTGTCGTTTGCTAATTTGGGTTATCGGGTACGTTTGAGTGTCCAGTACGGACACTAGTCGCGGCCTACGGAGTTGGGTCGTGACAAGTGGTATCAGAGTAGTTCATCCTCGGAAGTGTCTACAGACCGTATCTAGTATAGTCTTGTTTATCGATGTGTTGTGCACCACATCTATAAACAGGAAGCTACTGCACATTTAGGATGATATCTTTCCTTCTTACTCTAGATCGTGTGATAGAGCTATGTTATCAGGATAATCCCTCTCTAATGAATTGTGGTGTTTTCAGCTATGCCTCCAAAGAAAGCGACAGTTGCCTAGAAGGGCAAATCCGTAGCAGGGGATGCTAGTCAGACTCGGAGAGTTACTAGGGCCCATGCCTAGTCTATGCCTGAGATGGTAGTCCAGTCGGCGAGCTCTGCTATATTGCCACCTCCAGGGGAGCTTGGAGCAGCAACAACTCCAGTTCATGGGGCAGCACCGCCGCCAGCTCCCGAGACCCCAGTACCTGAGCCTCCAGCTCCTCAGCCAGGGGCGGAAGATTGGGCCATGAGAGATGCAGTTCAGTTGTTGACCAAATTAGTGGCAGGGCAGGCTCGCAGGCATAGACCACTAGTTGACTATGCTGATAGGTCTGATAGTTTGAAAGTTCGTGACTTCTTGAATTGTAATCCTCTAAAGTTTTTCGTTTCAAATCCCGTGAATGATCCACAAGAGTTTATTCGGTATATTTAGCGTACATTGAGGATAATAAGGGCTTCTGAGACTGATTCTGTTGAGTTGGCTTCATATCGATTGCGGGACGTAGCTATTAATTGGTATGAATCTTGGGAGTTATCTAGGGACGAGAATGCTCGTCCAGCGGTATGGGATGAGTTTGTGAGGTCTTTCTTGGCCACTTCCTGCCTCCAGAAATAAGGCGAGCTAGAGTTGATAGGTTCTTACATTTGAGGCAAAATGGCAGGAGCGTTCGAGAGTATAGTCTTGAGTTTGATTCGTTGGCTAGGTATGCGCCGACTAATGTAGCTGATATGGCGAATATGCATCGTTATGTGATGGGACTAGATCGTTATTTGATTGATGGTTGTATGGCAGTGGCTCTTCAGCCAGGTATGGATATTGCTCGGGTACAGGCATACGCACAGGTAGTAGAGGATCGACACAAGGGATGTCAGCCAGATAGAGATCATGATAGAGGCCAGCATAAGAGGGCTAGAGCGACGGGTTATCTTGGTGAGTTTCTAAGTGGGCAGCCTCAACAACATCTTAGATATTCTTCCCAGCCAGCACAGAGTGCACCCCCACAGTTCACATGTAGGAGATTCGACCGCACAGGGTATTCAAGAGCCGGTCAGGGCTCCTAGGAATCAAGTTCACAGATGAGCAGGGGTTCGAGTTAGTCGAGGCCAGCTTTGCCTTGGTGTTCTCGGTGTGGTAGGCCCCATTTTGGGGAATGTCGTTGGGTTACAGGTGCTTTTTTTTCTTGCAGCCATCAAGGCCATATGATGAGAAAGTGTCCCTATGGAGGTGGTGCAGATGGTATGGCTTAGCCTACTGGATCGGTTGCTGGTTCTTCTTTTTCTGTAGCTATGTGCCCCACGGGGCAGGGTATTCATGCGCCAGCAGGCCGTGCTAGAGGACGTGGCGGAGCTTATAGTTCTAGCGGTCCTTCGAACCACATATATGCTTTGGCTAGTAGGCAGGATCAGGAGGCGTCACCGAATGTGGTTACAGGTATATTATCAATTTTCTCTCGGGATGCATATGCATTGATAGATCCAGGTTCCACCTTATCATTTATATCCCCCTTTGTTGCTAGTAGAATCGGAATAGAACCTGAGTTGATAGAACCATTTGAGGTAGCTACACCTGTAGGAGGTTCTGTCATAGCTAAGCAAGTATATAGGAATTGTTCGGTGGTTATATATAGTCGTCATACCATAGCAGATCTGATAGAGTTAGACAAGACTGAGTTTGATGTTATTATGGGTATGGATTGGTTGGCTTCTTGTTATGCTAATGTCGATTGTATAGAATAGATAGTTCGATTTGAGTTTTCAGGGGAGCCGATTATAGAGTGGAGAAGGAATACAGCATCTCCGACGGGCAAGTTTATTTCATACCTCAAGGAAAGGAAGATGGTTAACAAAAGGCCTTATTTATCATCTAGTCTGAATTCATGATATGAAAGCAGAGGTACCGGCTCTTCAGTCATTCCCGGTAGTTAATGAATTCCCAGAAGAACTTCCAAGTCTTCCTCCTGAACAGGACATAGAGTTCACTATAAATGTATTGCCAGATACTCAGCCCATATCTATTCCTCCTTATATAATGGCACCTGCAGAGCTGAAGGAATTAAAGGAGCAAATGAGAGACTTGTTAGAAAAAAGGCTTCATCGGGCCTAGTACATCACCTTGGGAGAACTGGTACTATTTGTGAGAAAGAAAGATGGGTCGCTGCAGATGTGTAATGATTATAGGCAGCTGAATAAAGTAACAATAAAGAACAGGTATCCCCTCCCCAGGATTGACGATCTATTTGACCAGTTGCAAGGTGCTAAGTGTTTTTCGAAGATAGACTTGCGGTCAGGTTATCATCAGGTGCGGGTAAAGGAGACAGATATTCCGAAGACGGCATTCAAGATCCGATACGAGCATTATGAATTTAGAGTGATGTCTTTTGGGCTGACCAATGCTCCAGCAGTATTTCTGAATTTGATGAACCGGGTATTCAAACTATTCCTAGATACATTCGTTATTGTATTTATTGATGATATTCTTGTTTATTCACGTTTAGAAGAGGAGCATGTAGACCATTTGAGGATGGTACTTAGGGTACTCCAGCACGAGAAGTTGTATGCTAAATTTTCTAAGTGCGAATTCTGGTTGACTTCAGTAGCATTTTTGGGACATATTATTGGAGTTGGTATTCGGGTATATACGCAGAAGATTGAGGCGGTAAAGACATGGCTCAGACCTACGACACCTACTGAAGTACGTAGTTTTCTGGGGCTAGCAGGATATTACAGGAGATTCGTAGAAAAGTTTTCCTCGATTTCAGCGCCTTTAACAAGGCTAACTCAGAAGGCAGCTAAGTTCCAATGGACTGATGCTTGTGAGCAAAGCTTTCAGTTATTGAAAGACAAGTTGACTACGACTCCAGTTTTAACTCTTCCTGAGGGACCAGATGATTATGTTATTTATTGTGATGCTTCAGGTGTTGGACAAGGTTGTGTTTTGGTGCAGCATGGCAGGGTTATAGCCTAAGCCTCCCGTCAACTCAGAAAGCACGAGAAGAATTATCCTACTCATTATCTGGAGTTAACAGCAGTGATTCATGCTTTGAAGATATGGAGGCATTATTTATATGGTGTTCATGTTGATATTTATACATATCATAAAAATCTCTAATACATCTTCAAGCAGAAAGAGTTGAATTTATGACAGAGACGGTGGCTAGAGTTACTAAAGGATTATGATGTTGATATTCTATACCATCCAGGGAAAGCAAATATTGTAGCAGATGCTCTTAGTGGTAAATCTATGGGTAGCTTGACAAACGTGCGGCCAGAAAGGAAGGAGATGGTTCGTGAGATTTATAAGCTAGCTAGCCTTGGAGTCCGTTTGGCTAATTCTGGAGATAGTGGAGTTTCTGTTCAAGAAGTTGTTGAGTCCTTTATCATAGAAGAGGTAAAGAGACACCAGTACGACGACCCTATTCTGGCACAGTATAGAGATACAGCTCTTCAAAAAGAGAAGACCCCATTCGAGGTTACACCTGACGGAGTGCTACGGTATGGAGGCAGATTGTGTGTACCTGATATTGCAGGTATACGACGGCAGGTTATGAGAGAGGCACACTCTGCCCGTTATTCTGTTCATCCAGGGTCAACGAAGATGTATCATGACCTTATATGCTTATATTGGTGGGATGGCATGAAAATGGACATATCGGAGTTTGTTGCTCAGTGCCCGAATTGTCAACAGGTTAAGGTCAAGCATCAGAAGCCTGGTGGATTATTACAGGAGATAGAGATCCCAACTTGGAAATGTGAAGTGATTAATATGGACTTAATTTCAGTTTTACGTCACACTCAATGGAAGTATGACTCTATATGGGTTGTTGTGGATAGGCTGACAAAATCAGCCCATTTTCTTCCAGTCAGGATTACTTATTGAGCTAAAGACTATGCGATGTTATACATCAGGGAGATAATGAGACTTCATAGGGTTCCCACATCTATTATACCGGACAGAGGGGCTCAATTTACAGCTAACATCTGGAGATCGTTCCAGAAGGGATTGGGGACACAGGTGAGTCTTAGCACAGCATTTCACCCTCAGACTGATGGGCAGGCTGAGCGTACTATTCAGACACTAGAAGATATGTTGCGAGCCTGTATTATTGAATTCAGAGGTAGTTGGGATGAGCGTTTTCCACTTATTGATTTTTCTTATAATAATAGCTACCATTCTAGTATTCAGATGGCACCGTACGAGGCCTTATATGGGAGGAAGTGCAGGTCACCTATCGGTTGGTTCGATGTTGGTGAGACTAAGTTGATAGGCCCAGACATGATTCAGCAAGCTGTTGATAAGATGAAGCTTATTCAAGAGAGATTATTAGCAGCCCAGAGTCGACAGAAGTCATATGCAGATAATCGAGGTCAAAACTTAGAGTTTCATATTGGTGACTGGGTATTCCTGAAGGTATCACCCATGAAGGGTGTGATGAGATTTGGCAAGAAGGGGAAGCTCAGCCCGAGATATATTCGGCCTTATCAGATTATTCGTAGGGTAGGCAAGGTTGCTTATGAGCTGGACCTACCATCAGATTTGGAAGCGGTACATCCAGTCTTTCATGTATCAATGCTGCGTAAATATATTTGTGACCCTTCTAGAGTATTCCCTGTGGATGATGTCCAGGCAACAGAGGAGTTGTCGAGCATTAATTAAGCTCGGGAAGTGCGTATAACATCGTAGGATTCAATTCAATCTTGGTATCGCTGTGGCAAGGTGGAAACCTCGGATCTAAATTTCTACTAAGAGTCAACTAGGCCAATTGAGGTAAAGATTCTTTCTCTATTACCAATAAAATTAAGTTAATTCGAAGTTATATTTGTTGGATTGTCGCGTGTTAAGTCTAATTGGGCTATCTTTTGGTATACTTATATTATCATGATATATGTTCACATGCTATGGGTACGTTGAGGCCCTGTCCCGACTATTATGCTTTTGTATGCTCATTCTTAGAGGGTCATTGACACTTTGGGTATACGTAGATGTTATGTACGGCCTCGTCAGCCTTGTTTTGGTTTTGATGTTCTCCTGATAGCCTTGCCGACTTTCTGACACTTATGATGTTTATAGCGGCCTTATCGTCTAGCTTATGCACACATGCACACACACATTTATTTATATATATATATATATATATATGATGGATCATTGCATATTTATATGATTGGGCCTTTTCTGAGTGCAGGTGTCTTTTGAGTCATATTATATTTAATAACAACGATATGATAATCTTGGTAATTGTTACACCAGGTGGTATCCGGACTACAGGTCGGTGCCCGTCATGCCCCTTGCTGGGGTGTGTCAATTTAAGAATGAGTTTCCACCATTCATAAGAGAATAAGACAAAGATATTCAAATACCAATTTGAATGAAGTAGCACGAAAGGAATGGAAGAAATGAAAGTTATAAAAATTTCCTATCGCCTCTCGTAGATAGGTACGGAGCTCATCGTACCGATCCGCAAGACTCTACTAGACATGCTCTTGTACTTATAGACTGGGTAACCTAGGGCTCTGATACTAACTTGTCACGAACAAAAATCGCTTAGTCGTCTGGGCACCTACCACTCCCGCCTTGGTAGACGAACCCTTCCCTTACCCAACATAGGATCTATCAATGTAGAACAATAATATAAATGCCAAGAAGTCTCAAATATCATATAAAGGTAATAAGTGTGGAAATACATAAACTACCCAAGGCATCTGGTCTGTATCAGTACAAGAGCTACTACTCACTACGTAAGTCTAAAGCAATAAGTACAAATATCTGAATATTTCAATACAAGGCTAATAACAAGACAAGGAATACTGTCCGGAAAGCAAAAGACAGATATAATGAGAAATGGAAACTCGGGCTGCAGATCTGGCAGTGGCTCACCCTAAGTCTACAAAAGAACTGCCTCGGGGATCGCTCACGAGGGCCTAGCGTGGATCCTGTCTCAAACTATACACCCTGAAAAGGAGTGTAACAAGGTAGCATCAGTACAAACAACACGTACTGAGTAGGCATCGTAGGCCGACAACAGTTAGTTCACATATATAAAAGAAAGAGATAAACAAATAGGCAAGCAAACAATCAAATTTGATTACTATGCATATACAAGACTACTAACAGTAATATAAACCATAATAGATCTCTGTAATCTAAAGTCCTAGCCTAGGAGAAAGTCTCTAATCCTCTTGTCCATCAATCCCCAAGTATGTATTAACCAGGCATATGACAACTCCAATCAATAATCAACCAAGGAATCAATGCAGAAACGCACCATGAAATAAAAAAATACAACACAGTCCAAGAATAGCCTTACAAGTACAAAAAGATCAATAGCCGATTCATAGCCTATGGTGAAGCACCTAGGTACAAGTCTGCCATGTTTCCCACAATTCCTCAAAATGATAACAAACACAAGTACAACCCACGAATCCGATCAATATATGTCAAATGAGATAATAATAATAATAATAATAATAATAATAATAATAATAATACTAATAATAATAATAATAATAATAATAAAAAAAAAATAATAAATGCATATGCAATGCTATGCAATGACGCACGCATGCTCCTAGCGGAATACCTCTACGCCTCTATAGTCAGACCCATGGGGGACCCGCAAAGTCCATGTACCTGCTGCGGCGTTCTGCCCTATCATATATATATATATATATATATATATATATATATATATATATATATATATATATATATATATATATATATATATATATATATATATATATATATATATATATATATATATATATATATATGTATATATATATATATATATATATATATATATATATATGTATATATATATATATATGTATATATATATATATATGTATATATATGTTGCGGCGTGCAATCCGATCCAAATATGTAAGTATGAATGCATGAATGATTTCAATGCCAATGAAAATCTATCAACACCAATCGTGCCACACATGGACACATATCACATTATCACGAAAAAGTCAATCATTCCTCTTTGCAAGAAATGCCCAACAAGTAAGAGATACAGTTTCACAATATGAGTCCAATATCACACATATGGCTACAAGCTAATACACAACTAGAGTCAACGACCACATATGAAGTATGGAATGCATGTCGTACACTTCCTCAGCCTCAATTAGACACATCAATCACACAAGTCCTCAAAGCAGATCAACATTCGAGTTCTCAATGACGACATTCCTCTTTCATATGACATTGGACTAACAAAAGGGAGAGGGGAAAGTATGTCAGTCACAAGAATATCACACATAGCTAGTGGGCGGCAGACCCAATTTAAACAATCATGGCGATGAGCCCACACAGCCAACCAACAATACCAAGCTAAGAATATCCATCCCAACTTCATACCCGAAGGCTTAACATGATTTCTCCGTCAATAACTAACTTCTACATATGCTTCGATAACTGCAGTCTAACCGAAAGGTAAACCGTAACCTACCTGGTAGCCGAGCGGGAGCCACGAACGATCAAACCTTCGCCTTGCCTTTTCGGAGAGCCTCCAAGTACTCAAAGTCTATCTATAATTGAATTTTATGTTACAAATACGGAAGAACAATACCCATACTTCTATACTATCTTTCTTGTCAAAATCAACTAGGGAAAATAGGTCCATAAGGGTATAAAAGGTATTTCAAAAGTGAAATTGGTAACCCAACATTCTAGCAGTTAAATTCTACTTTCCCTTGCTAGATTAACTCAATAATAGGTCGCTTTCATCATTCAAGTGAAAACCCCCCAATTTGGGTATAAACCCTAACTTTAAAACTTTCAATTCATCAACATAAATGGAAGGTTCAAGCCTATTAGTCACTAAATTATGAAATTTTATACTTAGATTAGTCAAATCACTTAACAAATCTCATTTAGAAATACTAAAACTCATTTAATGAAGTACACATCAAAACCCATATTCCTTCTTAAATTATATAGATTTTCTAGCATGGATTCTAGCTTAGGAAAGGTAAAGGAATGAATTCTGGGTTAGAGAACTTACCCAAGAGAGAAATCAGCCAAGACTCTCCTAAACTTTCCTCAAAGTTTCTTAGGAAAAATAAATGAAGTGATAGGAAATGAAGGGTTTTAACTAGGAAATTAAATAGAATCTGGTCCTGTCATTCGCTGCAGCGGGCCTGCCACAGCGGCCCGCAATTCCTTATCCGCTACGGCATATCTGGTGCCGCCATGACAGACACCTGACTCCAGAAATCTTTTGATTTTTACTATCTCAATCCCGAAATCCGACGATCACCTGAGACCTCCCATATAAAAACAAGGCACGTAACCACACATAAGACATCATAAATCTCGCCCGATCATCTCGGAACTGTGCACCCATCCCTGCTGGTTAAAGTCACACTAATCGGTCTCTTGAAAGGGTAAACGGGGGTATATGGGTCAAAATCACTATAACGACCAAACGGGTCGTTACATCAGATACCAATTAAGCAATCGTTCGTCCTTGAACGAAGAAAGAGAGTAAGAAAACTGAAGCCAACTAAGGAATCTCTAATAAAACAACACGGAAGCCTCTATGGCACGAAGTATGCCAAAATCACTGCCCGCTCGCCTTATCAATCAAAACTTCCTCTATCTTAACTAAAAGACCCAATTTTCTTATTTCCATACTCGAATTTGTCTCACAACTAATCCCCAAAATAAAGAACTGCTTTTGCTAGAATTCTCTGATTCGATATAACTATACCTCTGAACGTGATCAATAGGTCCCATAAATATTTCTTAAAACAACACGAACCTTTAGATATAGATACAATCATACCCCACTATGAACCGGTAAATACCGTGATTCCGCTAACCTTTCTTTCGCCCCTAGAGCCGTCCTTCGCACCACGATTTCTTAGAAACACATAAACACAAGCCTGACGCTATGACTAACTCTTGGTAGAAAAGAATTCTTGCTTTATCGGAGCAACTCTAAGCAATTCCATCAAACTGATCTTACTCATAGCTGACTTCGCTATTTCCAAGTCTTCTTAAACCTTCAAAGCACAATACTGGAAGCATACCAATGAGTACCTCATCAAGCCAAGTCTGTAGGAAACCATATGATCACTCTACAGATCTCTCACAACCATAGTACCCCCTCAAATCATTATCAAGTGCTGATGCAACCAGTATATCTGTCTGAATAGTTGCTCTCGGTACAATGTCATCAATTCGAGTCTCAAACCCTGTTAAAGCTCAGTAAACCTGCCATACCTCAAATATGAACTGAACTTATTCAATCCGTGAAGGTGACTTGCTGGGAAACCCAAAAGTCCTACGGCGAATATAAACATGGTCCATCAAGCTCTAATCGAATAATGCTAACCTGGAATGAATGCCCAACCCCTGAATACCACCAATAGTCGCTCAAACTGACTCCAGCTTTCCGAAACCAAATCACAGTCCTTCTACACATATGTGGCGGCCAATTCTAATCTTTTCCTCATGAAAAATCGATCATGTCTGCCAGTCTCGACTCCAAAGTCGAGTCCTATCCAAGCTTTTAACTTAGTACCGAAGAACTATACCTTATGTTTGAAATCTTCATGTTTCTCAACATTTACCCGATACGCTATTGTGATACACCCCGAACTTTTCGACACAGAACCTGTAGCACATATACTAACCTTTTAACCATCGAATCTACCATTATAACACCTCGATATACCCATAACTATTCCAAAAGTATCAAATCTTACAACCACCGCTCTAAATCTCACACAACTATTCCCACGTCCATAATATCCCAAAATGCACACCCAAGCTATCAGTCAATATTACTTGCAACATAATACACTACTGGTCTCATCTCAAAAATATGCTCTAGCCCTCACCTAATAGGGATTTCCACAATTTCATTATCTTAAACCACACTAACTCTTCATCTGAAGAGCGATACGAAATCGCCCAACTGTGTAACAACAAACCACTTCCACAAGCCAAAACATGTCGGTCACCTGAAATTTATTTCTCACGAGTGTCTGATCACGAAACCTCACAGAACTCTTTCATATCACTTAGTCCATTTCTGTAGACTTCTTTCTTTAAGCTTACTCAACAAACATACATCACCTCAATTATGCAAGACAACAACACCATAAACTATATAGACCCAAGTAATTTCCACAGATGTACCTTATTCTTAACTATTCTCGAGCAACTGTCCCTTTTCTTGACTTTTCAATTACTCAACTTCTAATCAGATCACAATTATCGTCAACATTTAACCATTTCTCGAACCCACTCAATAGAATACCGCATAATCATAAGTCTTGCAAACTAGCCAAGTCAATCTTGGACATAGTAGTAGGCCATATAATCTACACATTAGAGCTCCCTTAAGTTATATCCCGTATTTTACACATTCGAATATTTCGAGGTAGTCGTGGTAAGTTAAGGGAAAGACCATTTTCCAAAATTATTTTAATGTACAAGTTGGTCATGGATATTAATTATGAATACTATTAGTATGGAAATATTGAGAAAGGTCAAGGGTAAAAAGGAAAATTCACAAGAGGGTCCATGGTAATATTGTGGAAGGCTAGGGGTAAAATGGAAATTTAACAAAAGTCTTGAAAGTTCATGAAAGACCCAAGTTGGTCGTGTGGCATGTGCCCAATTTTTATTTAATGGGGCTAATTATAAATAGATATGGACAAAGCTTGCATAAGAAGACAAATTAGTCTTCTTTGTTTATTTTTAAGAAGCTTCAAGAAAAATGGAGAGGGGACATGTGTCCACTTGGCATTGCAAGGAGCTATATATATATATATATATATATGAGAGAGGACCACTTCATTCATTAATTTTAATTTAGGAAGTTGGAGAGAAAGAACAAAAAAAAAGAGAGAAAAGGGGGTGTTCGGCCATGGTGGCCGAACATGAACCATGGAGAATGATCAAGGCAAAATTAATTCCTTGTAGTATTCCAACAAATTGGAACGTTCTCTTTAACGTAGAGTAGTTATTGGAGCAAGCGGAACATCCATTCTTGCAAGTTACAAACCCTAGCTAAGCTAAGAGGTTGGATGAAGAAGGCATGTATTCAATCTTATTTCCATATGTTATGAATGCTTTGTATATGTTTTAGCGTGAGGAATGAATGAAATTCATGAAATATGTAAGTATAGGGGTGTGGCCGAATGGAGGTGGTGGTGTAGAAGTGATGAATTAATTTTATTTAGTAGTTTGATTGTTGTGTTGTGGATTCCATGATGTAAAATGAAGGTTTGGTGGCTTGAAATGAATTTGAAATTGTTTGTGCATTATTGAGGAAGTTAGTGTGACATTAGTGTGGTTTCTTATATTTGTAAGAATAAATTTTTTTAATGTATGGGTTGTTGACATAATTCATGACTTTGGAAGTGAGACATGTGTTGGAAGATTGTAAGTTGGGTTGTTGTGGTTGAATTTGAAAGAAAGAAATAGGTTGTTATTGCTCTTGTTGAATTTTGAAGGTGTCGGGTGAAGTAGTATGTTGAGTGAGTCGTTTTTAATGTTATCTGAATTGAATTGAATATAAATGAAATGTCGTAGAATTGTATGACAAAGGTTGTTAATGTTAGAATGCGTCTTGAATTGATTGTCGATGTTGTTGGCACGATTATTGGTATGGTTGTTGATAGTTTGGCCGAGTTAAATTCTCGGATCGTTGATTGATGACTTGGGCCGAGTTAGATTCTCGGGGATGGTATATTTACAGGGGAGATGCTGCCGAAATTTCGGCAGATTATAAGTGAGTTTATTTTAAAGATTAAGACAAGTATATGTCGATGAGTCTAATGATTATGTCAATTATCTTGAATGTAGACTAGCGATAGCGAGCTTGGACAATTAAGCGTAGCTAATAGGACGTGGAACAGGTATGTTAAGGCTCGTCCCATTCTTTCAAAGGCATGATTCCGATGTTATGATTTCATAATTGTTTCCATATCTTTCTTGTTTTCAAAAGTTTGACGTTTATGATTCCAAGGCATGATTCCCTTCCGATAACTCGTAAATGTTTTTCCAAAGTGACTGTATTCTACCAAAACAGAGGTTTATGAATTTGTAAGATCTTATGACAATAACGTTGGGTATGTTTTACAATTATATTGATGATGTCCAGGATGGGAATATTCTATGATGACTATGATAAGAATGATTTCATGTTTAAAGGTACTTGATATGGTTACTCCTTTGATTTTTCCAAAAATAGCTCCTGAAACGTTCGTAGAAGGTTCTGTACTTCAAACGTTCGTAACTTTCTTATACTAACTCCGATGGACTCGACACGTGGTTATGATTTTATTCTACGTTCTCTTAATGCTATCCTTCGTTGCTCGTCTCACCTTATGATAATTGTTCCTTCAAGGTGGGCCACGAAGATCATGATTATTCCATAATGTAATCGGAGGTTACCGACCTTACGTCACTCCGATAGAGTTATAGCTTTTCTTTGGGATCTCCTGCATGCTGCTATATGATATATGTATATGTATATGGGGGAAGATGGGAAAAAGGGCCAGAGCGTTATATACGCGTAGCCACCTGATCAGTTGGTGTTACATGACATGATACCATCCCGGACGCGGGATATGTGGTTAAATGGATCGGAGCCGACGCCTCGGCAATATGATATGTTCTATTTTCTATTTATATGAAAAAGAAATGTTTTCAAATGGATCGGGCTGCACGTTCTGTCACACCCTAATCTACCTAGGGTGTGATGGGCACCCGACCCTTACTTAGAGCCGAGCGAACCCTCTAACTTTTAATACATACATAATCCCTTGAACTTTTTAAAATCAAATAAAGATGAAATGCATAGTAAAATTTTAAGAAATATTCTTTTTCGTTACTTTCAAATCAAACAAAATTTGTAATCATAGAGAACTTATATCATAACACAAATGACGCATCGGCTGATGGAGCCGCATACTGAACTGACAACCAATACCCACAACTCTGTCTGCAAAATCTCTAACTTCGAACAAAACATCATAGCACATATTCTCCGACTCGGCAGCACTCCAGGAACAAGTGGAGTCTACCAACTCCGCTGGAACATCTTCTATACTAGCTTCAACTCATCTGGGTGTACCTGCGCGGCATGAAATGCAGCCCCCGAAGAAAGGGGGTCAGTACGGAATATGTACTGAGTATGTAAGGCATAAAATACAGAAAACAGAACCATAATCGGAACAGACAGTACAAGAGTGAGTACATTATCCAGATTACCAAGGCGCTTAGTTTCCAATCACAAATCGTGTATGCAGATGTTATATGTCACAAAAGGTGCAGATCCAGAATATCAGAATGTTCGTTTCCCAAACATAGTTCATATATGCCGAAGTCATATGTCAGAAGAAGTACAGAAGGTGCAGAATTCCAAAATGCTTACTTTCCAAACACAAATCATGTATGTCAAAATCATATATCGTATATATGCATATAACAGATCCCGTCCCTTAGTGAGGGACGCGGTGAACAGAATCATATAACAGATCCCTGCCCTTAGTGAGGGACGCGGTGAACAGAATCATATATGCAGAAACAAGTTTCGGGTCAATCCGACTTAGTATGAGAAAGTTATGAGTGTTTGAAGTACAAAACCTTCTACGAACATTTCAGAAGCCATTTTTGGAAAATCGAAGCGACAATCATATCAAGTAACTTTTGGATATCGTATGGATCAAATCAAATATAGCTTTTGGAGTCATATGTACATATCAAAATGTATCAAGACTTAACGGAATAACCAGACGTGCTATCATTTGAAAATCAAGACATTAGCCATATCACTTATCTTTCGAACGCCATTCGGAAACATACAGAACTCTTTTAGGAACAAAACTCTTTATACTCATCTCGTTATTCAACCATACAATAAGTTTAACTATATCGGACGTACTCATGTCAAAAGTGAACAAGAATCATAGACAGACTCGGAAACATATCGAATAGAGCTTCAGAAATCATAGATACATATCAAAAGGTGAATACGAATCATAAACAAACTCGGAATCACAGAATAGAATAACCCCAAGATGCATATCATACCTTATTTGGCTCTAGGACATGCCAAAAGAAAGAAAGGGTAAGCTTTACATACCTGTCCTACGTCCAATTAGTTACACTTATTCGTCCAAGCTCGCTATCGCTAGTCTACATTCAAGAAAATTGACATAATCATTAGACTCATCGACATATGCTTGTCTTAATCCTTCAAATGAATGCATTTATATTCTGCCAAAATTTCGGCAGCATCTCCCCTGTTTATATGCCTAGCCCAGAATTACAATTCAACAACCAACACATCAACAACAATACCAAATATATTAACATCATTTCCAACACCAACATATGCCGTAAAACAGCCCGCACATTATTTTCCAAATTTTTCAACCAACCAATTCGCGATATAACTATTTAATAATTTTATTTCCGTAAAAAAGTCAAAATTAACACTAACAACATCAATAATAATATCCTCCGCATTCTACAAGTTAAGTACATTTGTTTTTCATCCAAAATTTTCTTCAAACCCCATTCCACAATTCAACCATACCAACAAACAAATTTATCACGCTATTTTCTTCGTTCTAATCCGTTAAAACTCTAAATAAACTTGTTAACAATGAAAAGGAACCTTATTCATACCTTAAGTGCACAGCCACCACGTCATCTCCCTTCTTATTGGTTGATTTTTACCTCAAATTGAAGACAACGCGACATACAACACTTTTGTCTTCACGGGCTTCGGGATTCGGGGCTCAGATTTTGATCAAAATTGATTTTTATTCTCTCCAAGGATCTTTTCTCTCTCTCTCTCCAGAATTTTCTGGTCTTCTTTGTATGAAAAATGAGGAGAAAGGGCTGAAATTTCATTTAAAAGGGTGTGGGTAATGGGCCTAACCCGGTTGGGCCTGAGTTGGGCCTAGTCCACTGACCTTTCTGACTTTAAACGTTCATATCTCCTTATCCCGATGTCTCCTGTGGACCCACGACCTATGGTTGAAAATCTAACTCAATTATCTACAACTTCTATTTCTTGGTATTTTTCCAAATTCCAAACTTATAATACTGTTTTTGCCCCCGAAGTCAGATCACCTAAAAACGTTTTCTTAAAAATATTTGTTTGAAGGGCTTCCACTTTGATTTGGCTCAAGGGTCCTTCTTGGGTTGTGTTTAATTTCCCATATGTGATTCATATAACTTGACACATGTCCGAAAAAAATCTCGGCGTGTGGGTCCCACCCCGACTTACGAATAATCCAACGTACAAAAGTGCGGGATACAACACAATCAACGTGAGTTTAAATTATGTAGCAACTACATGATCGTCAATCTTGAGGAAGCACGTGTCACGCTCATGCTCTGAAAATGCCGGGTATAACACGTTCCGCAGCAATATATGGATATATGGATCGGGCTGCACGTTCCGCAGCACTAAGCATGCATGGTACCCGCCTAAAAGGCACTCAGATGTACAGGTTACCCTTTTATGTCATGATATGCTCTATATTTCCATGTTGTTATTATTTATAATTACGTCCCTTACTATGTTACTATTCATGCCTTACATACTCAGTAGATTGCTCGTACTGACCCCCTTTCTTCGAGGGCTGCGTTTCATGCCGCGCAGGTACACCCAGATGAGTAGAGGCTATTATAGAAGATGTTCCAGCGGAGTTGGCAAGCTCCATTTGCCCCGGAGTGTTCCCGGGTCAGAGTACTATGCTATGATGTCTTGTTCGAAGTTAGAGACTTTGTAGACAGAGTCGTGGGTATAGAGTGTCGATATTGTAAACGGCTCCACCAGCCAATGTGTCATTTTATGTTATGTTATAAAGTCCATGTGATTACAGATCCCATTTGATTTGAGTACGAGGGAAAAGAAAGATTTTGAAAGCTTACTATGTATTTCATTCTTATCTGATTTAAGAGTCCAAAGATATTATGCGTGTAATATGAGTCAGCGGGTTCGCTCAGCTCCGAATATGGGGTCGGGTGCCCATCACACCCTAGTAAGGTCGGGGTGTGACAAAGTGGTATCAGAGCATGTCGTTCTAAGGGTTGTCTGCAAAGTCGTGTTCAGTAGAGTCATGTGTATGGGTGTGAAGCCGGCCACATTTATAAACATGAGGCTGCAGGGCATCTAGGGATTGTTGACCTTCTTTCTGTCTTAGATCGTGCGATAGAGCCAAGTCATAGGAAGTGGAATTCCTTATATAAGCCTTACGTATAATGGAAGAAGATGAGCGGCGATATGGAAAGTCACAGAGGTAAGTCCTGATATATTTGTCCTGTTACCTGAAACTGGGAGCTCTGGATGGCTGGAATGTGTCATACAACCGTATGTTCTGTAAGGTATTATCGATATCTGCTGCATACAGATTTTGAATGGTAAGAATCGTAAGGAGATTCTGCCAGAATTGCTGGGTACGCCTAACAGGAAGAAGCGTGGAAGGGAAATATCGTAAATAGACGATAAGTGGGATGTGATGTTTTAGAGGAGCTACGGATTTGGGACATGGTATGAAGAAAAATTGCGAGAAAGACGATTAGTGGTCCGAAGGACTAAAATGGATAACGTTCGAGGCTTAGTAGGAGCAAGGTCTGCTAAAGGATTCAGAGAAAGTCGACAATTAGTTTTGCTGTAGATTATTATGTAAGGATGGTGAGTGGAAATTCGAACAGACTAATACCCGAAGTATTCATAAGTAACGGCGACAAAGGTATATTTGTTACCCTCAGGAATCTGGGAATCTAGGACGAAAGGTAGTTATACACGAAAGTGAAAGGTGAATATTGAGGATTAAAAAGGGTAAAATAGTAATTGCAAGAGAAGGACGTGTTACGAGAATGTCTCGGAATCTGGAAGACTTCGACTTGCTCCAGATCATGTAATGAAGGTCATGCGGCGAAGTGGACGCGATTATATCAGCATTAAGACACTGGATTCCATCAAAGTTTTGAGGTTAAGCGTCCTAAGGTGGGAGCAATTTTAGGATGGGTGACCCCCTCGAAAGTATGCAAGAAATTCTATATATCCAGACATAAGAGACAAATGAGAAGCTAGGGTAGCCTAAGAGAAAGTAGAGTATATGGGATGGTTGGAGACCATAAGAAGACGCGTAGGACGAGGCAGACTAGGTCGGTGAAGAGACAGAGAGTGCGTCACAGCTCTGGAATCAGGATAGGCTTGAATAGCGTTTGGAAGTATTTTGTGGGCTAGTTGATAGTGCGTATATATATATATATATATAAATGTGTAGAATGTCCCACATATGATTGTATCGGTGGACATGTGAGTCCTAGCAACCGAAGCTACGGTATGGAAGGCATTAATCGAGTAAGGGTGCCAGAGTTCAAGTGACAACAAAGGTAAATGGTACCAGTGTTCCGAGGTAAGCTGCTATTATTTTCACTACAGGTTAAGATTGGAGAGTTTTAATACTACGATAATTGGAAAAGAAAAAGAGAGTGAGTAAATGGAAGGCAATGAGATTAAAATGTCGGAAAAGGGAAAAAAGTAAGGAAACTCAGTGAGGGAAGTCCCGAGAGAAACTACCGGCAAAGCACGAGACTATTTGGGTAAGAATTCAAAGTAGGCACGTGAAAAGGATAAAGTGTGGTAATATGGAACAAAAGAAGAATGTGTAAGGTTCGAGAACTAATTTCAATAAGTGGGGCTAAAGGAATAGTGTCTAGGACAGGGGGATGTGAAGTAAGAGAAAGAATGCTCAGGACTTGCGATGATGTTAAGGTGAGAAGTATAGCCTCTAGGGATCCTGTGCTGAGAGCAAAGATAGCAGGACGCTCGAGACCGCATGGACGCACAGCTACAACATAAAGGCTTAGTTAAGGAAAACTTCGAGTAAGTGAGCTAAATGGGTGAAAGGGACTAATAGTGGATAGGAAGATATGAGAATATTGACAAGAATGATGATATAGGCCCAAAATGAAAGGAAAACTTATGGTGAGAAGCTTCGATATGTTATAGGGCTGGAAAGAAAGATGAGGAGTAAGGTATAAACGGAGACTTCACAAAAAGACTGTTGGCGCATAAGGAGCCCCTTAAAGGGGGGGGGGGGGGGGGGGAGACCGTATTATATTAGGCTTAAAAGGAATCACAACAATTTCAAGCGCCAGAAAAGGAAATTTATTAGTTCAGGGCCAGAGTTCAAAACATATCGGCATATCAAGAGGATACATGAAATAAGTAGAAACGAGTTTGTGCAGTGGATTAGAAAACCCATGACACGGAATGAGGATTCATGTAAGGACCGAGGAGTTCGATTATAAGGAAAATAGGGTGAAAGATAAGGAATGAGCTCGAAGAAAAGGACAACTATGAAAGGGACCCTGGAGTGCTACAAGACCCTATAAGATGAGTTGAACATTCGAAGACGAATGTTCAAAAGGGAGGGGGGGGGGAGGATGTTATATCCCGTATTTTACACATTCGGATATTTCGAGGTAGTCGTGGTAAGTTAAGGGTAAGACCATTTTCCAACATTATTTTAATGTACAAGTTGGTTATGGAGATTAATTATGAATACTATTAGTATGGAAATATTGAGAAAGGTCAAGGGTAAAAAGGAAAATTCACAAGAGGGTCCGTGGTAATATTGTGGAAGGCTAGGGGTAAAATGGAAATTTCACAAAAGTCTTGAAAGTTCATGAATGACCCAAGTTGGCCGTGTGGCATGTGCCCAATTTTTATTTAATGGGGCTAATTATAAATAGATTTGGACAATGCTTGCATAAGAAGACAAATTAGTCTTCTTTGTTTATTTTTAAGAAGCTTCAAGAAAAATGGAGAGGGTACATGTGTCCACTTGGCATTAGAAAGAGCTAAATATATATATGAGAGAGGACCACTTCATTCATTAATTTTAATTTAGGAAGTTGGAGAGAAAGAACAAAAAAAAAAAAAAGAGAAAAGGGGGTGTTCGGCCATGGTGGCCTTACATGAACCATGGAGAATGATCAAGGAAAAATTAATTCCTTCTAGTATTCCAACCAATTTGAACGTTCTCTTTAACGTAGAGTAGTTATTGGAGCAAGCGGAACATCCATTCTTGCAAGTTACAAACCCTAGCTAAGCTAAGAGGTTGGATGAAGAAGGTATGTATTCAATCTTCTTTTCATATGTTATGAATGCTTTGTATATGTTGTAGAGTGAGGAATGAATGAAATTCATGAAATATGTAAGTATAGGGGTGTGGCCGAATGGAGGTGGTGGTGTAGAAGTGATGAATTAATTTTATTTAGTAGTTTGATTGTTGTGTTGTGGATTCCATGTTGTAAAATGAAGGTTTGGTGGCTTGAAATGAATTTGAAATTGTTTGTGCATTGTTGAGGAAGTTAGTGTGACATTAGTGTGGTTTCTTATATTTGTAAGAATAATTTTTTTTAATGTATGGGTTGTTGACATAATTCATGACTTTGGAAGTGAGACATGTGTTGGAAGATTGTAAGTTGGGTTGTTGTGGTTGAATTTGAAAGAAAGAAATAGGTTGTTATTGCTCTTGTTGAATTTTGAAGGTGTCGGGTGAAGTAGTATGTTGAGTGAGTCGTTTTGAATGTTATCTGAATTGAATTGAATATAAATGAAATGTCGTAGAATTGTATGACAAAGGTTGTTAATGTTAGAATGCGTCTTGAATTGATTGTCGATGTTGTTGGCACGATTATTGGTATGGTTGTTGATAGTTTGGCCGAGTTAAATTCTCGGATCGTTGATTGATGACTTGGGCCGAGTTAGATTCTCGGGGATGGTATATTTACATGGGAGATGCTGCCGAAATTTCGGCAGATTATAAGTGAGTTTATTTGAAAGATTAAGACAAGTATATGTCGATGAGTCTAATTATTATGTCAATTCTCTTGAATGTAGACTAGCGATAGCGAGCTTGGACAATTAAGCGTAGCTAATAGGACGTGGAACAGGTATGTTAAGGCTCGTTCCTTTCTTTCAAAGGCATGATTCCGATGTTATGATTTCATAATTGTTTCCATATCTTTCTTGTTTTCAAAAGTTTGACGTTTATGATTCCAAGGCATGATTCCCTTCCGATAACTCGTAAATGTTTTTCCAAAGTGACTGTATTCTACCAAAACAGAGGTTTATGAATTTGTAAGATCTTATGACAATAACGTTGGATATGTTTTACAATGACATTGATGATGTCGAGGATGAGAATATTCTATGATGACTATGATAAGATTGATTTCATGTTTAAAGGTACTTGATATGGTTACTGCTTTGATTTTTCCAAAAATAGCTCCTGAAACGTTCGTAGAAGGTTCTGTACTTCAAACGTTCATAACTTTCTTATACTAACTCGGATGGACTCGAAACGTGGTTATGATTTTATTCTACGTTCTCTTAATGCTATCCTTCGTTGCTCGTCTCACCTTATGATAATTGTTCCTTCAAGGTGGGCCACGACGATCATGATTATTCCATAATGTAATCGGAGGTTACCGACCTTACGTCATTCCGATAGAGTTATAGCTTTTCTTTGGGCTCTCCTGCATGTTGCTATATGATATATGTATATGTATATGTATATGGGGAAGATGGGAAAAAGGGCCAGAGCGTTATATACGCGTAGCCACCTGTTTAGTTGGTGTTACATGACATGATACCATCCCGGACGTGGGATGCCTGGACGCGGGATATGTGGTTAAATGGATCGGAGCTGACGCCTCGGCAATATGATATGTTCTATTTTCTATATATATGAAAAAGAAATGTTTTCAAATGGATCGGGCTGCACGTTTCCCAGCAATATATGGATATATGGATCGGGCTGCACGTTCCGCAGCACTAAGCATGCATGGTACCCGCCTAAAAGGCACTCAGATGTACAGGTTACCCTTTTATCTCATGATATGCTCTATATTTCCATGCTATTATTATTTATAATTACGTCCCTTACTATGTTACTATTCATGCCTTACATACTCAGTACATTGCTCGTACTGACCCCCTTTCTTCGGGGGCTGCGTTTCATGCCGCGCAGGTACACCCAGATGAGTAGAGGCTATTATAGAAGATGTTCCAGCGGAGTTGGCAAGCTCCATTTGCCCCGGAGTGTTGCCGGGTCAGAGTACTATGCTATGATGTCTTGTTGGAAGTTAGAGACTTTGTAGAAAGAGTCGTGGGTATAGAGTGTCGGTATTGTAAACGGCTCCACCAGCCAATGTGTCATTTTATGTTATGTTATAAAGTCCATGTGATTACAGATCCCATTTGATTTGAGTACGAGGGAAAAGAACGATTTTGAAAGCTTACTATGTATTTCATTCTTATCCGATTTAAGAGCCAAAAATATTATGCGTGTAATATGAGTCAGCGGGTTCGCTCGGCTCCGAATATGGGGTCGGGTGCCTATCACACCCTAGTAAGGTCGGGGTGTGACACCTTAACTCACTCAACTCTGAAATTGAATACTTTCTAAATCTAACGTATCACATATATAGTACTACTAACGTCCCCATGTATCTCTACCAAGGTGCGTTTGCTCAAATTCCCTTGACTCAGGTTCCGAAATATTCTCTACAACTCGAATTAATTCAAATCTCATCGTTGATTTACCACTTAGAAGGTCCCAATTGTTGAACCAGAACACCTTTAACCATTCACGCGATTATCCATTTCATTCGATCAAATCAACCGAGTAGCAACACTAGTAATAGTAGGGAACTAGCCGAAAATAACACAACAAGTACAAAGCTCTCAACCATTATCCAATATTAGGTGCAACACCTGATAGCTCCTTGAGTACTAAAACTTCGCACTTGCCCAACACTAGAGGAATTCTTATTAATCAACCACCGACTCCCACTAGCCCACGGCATAACCAAACTTAACCACTCAACACTGAACCCTTATGTCTATTCTACCATGGATGATCGCAACATAACTCTCAAATCAACTAGCTCTTGATTCCACTATATCCTTGCCATTCCTTTAAACACAAAAACCTGGTTACTGAAGGACTGGAACCACAGCTGCCCAATATCTTAAGTCTCCACTCACCACAAGTAACCTTGCTTTCTGATCTAGAACCATTAACTACTTCCTTGAAGAACCCACAAACCACTACTAACTAGTCACGTCGAAGCCCAACTTAGCTTTTCACGACTGAATACGAAATCCACTCTTATACAAGTTGTAACTTTATCCCTAAGAGCACGTCAGATACCAATTATTCCCTTCCGAATAGTAGAGAGTGATCTATCCAAATCCTCTTCCTTACGTGTCTATCCCATTAACACAAAAAGACTTCATACCAGAATACCCTAAGAAATCTTTCCTCGCTACACGCTTTTAACGAAAATTTTCCTTCATGACCTTATTCACAATTCCTTTTCTGTATTACACATGGTCGTTATCATTTTCCCAAATCTGATGGTCCATACAAAACTTACACTAGTCCTCGCATATCAATATCTAATACTCTGCCACTGCTGAATGGTTGACCTGCCATTGGTACACCCGTGCAGGATTACAATCATAATACCTTGCCAGAGTTGAAACATTTTCCAAACCAATCATATAATCGAACAAATCACTCTTGTTAAGCCATAAATGCCCTTTTGCCACTTTTGAGCAACCCAACGCTGAAAACATAGAGATCATTTTACCCTTTGTACCATCTTTCCCATTTCTCATTGAACCCCCACAATAAATGAGTCTAACCATGATACCACACAACTGAAACCTCAAGCTATAGCTAGAAACACAACTTGGTCATGCGTCAGAATCAAAATGACATATCTCGTACCATACTAAGCTTGGTCATACCAAAATCGCTCGCATAAGAATTTAAGAACGAGTTTGCACCATTCGTAAGAGAATAAGACAAAGATATTTAGATACCAATTTGAATGAAGTAGCACGAACAAAATGGAAGAAATGGAAGTTTCCTAAATGTCCTATAGCCTCTCGTAGATTGGTACAGAGCTCATCCTACCTGTCTAGAAGACTCTACCAGACATGCTCTTGTACTTATAGACCAAGTAACCTAGGGATCTGATACCAACTTATCACGATCCAAAGTCACTTAGTTGTCCGGACACCTACCACTCTCACCTGGGTTGGCGAACCCTCCCCTTACCCAATATACAATCTAACAATGTGGAAGAATGATATAAATGCCAATAAGTCTCAAATATCATATAAAGGTAACAAGTGCGGAAATACATAAACTACAAAAGGCATCTGTTCTGTATCAGTACAAGAGATACTACTCACTACGTAAGTCCAAACCAATAAGTACAAATATTTGATTATTGCTGTTACACCCTAGAAAATTTCGTGTTACTAAGGCTACAGACGGCTTAATGTGAGCTCGAGGAGGAGCAAATATTACAAGTATAAAGAATGAAATTCTACTGTAGTAGCATGAGGATAGCATGAGTATGATATTTGAAATTCGTACAATATGATTGGAATGATACGTTAAAAGATATATAGCCCTCGTAATCGTAAGCTGAGGTGGGGCCCACATGATGGGATTTTTATAAAGGACATATGATAAGTTATATGGACAATATATGTGAAGTTAAACACAACTCAAGAAGGACCCTTGAGCCAAATCCAACTGTATGCCCTCCAAAAAGATGTTTTTAAGTTACGTTTTCGGGTGATCTAACTTCGGGAGACCATAACCCCATCATTATTTGGGAATTTGGGAAAACTCCTAAAATGAAAGTTGTAGATAATTGAATTATATTTCCAACCATAGGTCGTGGGAATTTATGCGATATTGGAATCAAGAGATATGACTATTTTACTGAACAAAGGCGTTGGCCGCAAGTAGAGAGCCTGACACGTGGTGGACACGTGGCAGGACCACTCCACCGCCCTTTGTCACTATAAATAGACCCCAAACAAGTCATAAACAGCATGATAATGTTCAGCAAGCTTATGGAAGGTTAGAGAGAGAGGGAGGATAGGTTAGAGAGAGAAAGCGAGAGTTTGATCAAGTTCGAGGCTCCAAATCCCGAGGCCCGTGAAGAGTGAAGTGAAGAACAAGTTATTGTCATCGTTTTGAACAAAAAATTAGCTTTGGATGGCGTTGATTTCGTGGTTATGGACTACATACAGTATGTTTAAGTTGTCTGTGATGTTATTTACATGTTTATTGATAGATTTGGCGGATTAGAATGTTGGAAATATTGATGTAAATGTCGTATATGTTGTATTAAGTAGTTGGGGATTAGGTTTTGATTTGGATGGATTCTTTGGTGGATTTAGTTAGATTATTGTGGATAAATGTTGGGTATTTTTTGTTAATGTTGATATAATGGTTTGTTAGCTGAATTGAGGTATTGGGATTGTTCAGAATAGAAAGCAAATGTTGTCGAAATTCCGTTAGAAATAAAGATAAGTTTAAGGGATTGATTTTAAGGATATATATTGGATGGATTGTTGCAGTAAATTAAGTATATTGTTATGTTTTTGAGATTTATTTGTTGTTGGGCTGTTGTGGTGATATACCGAATTGGGAGATGCTGCCCGTTTCGTTTTAGAATTAAGTTACCTATTAATATATATGATATACGAAAGCCTTCTTAAGTCACGTGCATATTCTTACGATTATAGGTTTGGCATACTAATTGTGAAACGTTCGTGATTAAGTTGTGTTCCTTGGACGACGTAAGGTATGTAAAACTAGCCCTTCTTTCTTTTTGGCATGATCTGTATGAAAAAAACAGATGACGTATATGTGACTCCAAAGAAGCTCCTATTCTAAGAGACACTAGGATGGCTAATGTTCTTGATTTCCAGAACTTATCTTTTTATGTGTTGATACGTGTCTATGATTCTAGAAGTCCTATTTTGATATAATGCATTGTGACATTCGAAGGGTACTTGATATGATTATTGTCTTGATTTTCAAATGATATGTCACGACCCAGCCCCGTGGGCCGCGACTGGTGCCCTATTTGGACACCCAAACCCATTCGCCTACCAAATCGACATATCGAAGACTTATTCAAATTTAGTATACGTTACTTTAAACAGATACTGAAAACAGATATCATCTTAAGCGGTCACCCGTACAGAAATATCATATCAAAACCGGTAGACTGGCGGAATGCACATCGCCCGAATACATATACATACACAAACATATGGGCCGTTTTGGCCATAATAGCAAACATGACCGCTTAAGGCACAAATCACAAACATAATCAAGCAAACATGACCCATGACCCACATATATGACTACAGGCCTCTACAAACCATAACAGAAACATATGACGAGACAGGGCCCCGCCGTACCCAAATAGCCATATATACAGAACATGTATAACAGAAGATATGTACCAAAAATATGAGCTCCGGGTCAAAAGGAGTACTCCCAAAAGCAGAATAAGTATCCTACACTGGCGGGTCACCTGAACGAGCATCTGCACATGCGGGCATGAAACGCAGCCCCCCCGAAGAAAGGGGGTCAGTACGAAATATGTACTGAGTATGTAAAGCAGGAAATACAGTAATCGAAATCAGAACCGAAGTAAGGAGTATGGAAAATAGATACAGAATTAGGATATCAAAACCTGTGTTGAAAACATAAATAATGCAAATAAAAATCATGCATAGGACTCAGGAACGTGGTCGCCACTCCGACGCTGGCGCCACAACACATCATACTCCAGAAGGTTTCAAATCTCCGTACAATCCCCGAACATATCATATCATCAAAACATATCACATCATATGCCATATCACATCATAACGCTGTATATAGGCGGTACCAGGCCCTATGGCGTGGTCTCGGGAACCGTAACACATCATACTGCCGAATATAACATAGTGCGCACGATCACAAAACCGGCCCGGGATCCGGCGAACGATGTAATAGTAGTATGCATGAGCGGAGTAGTGCGGAAACCATATGCATACAAATAAATAAATTTCCAAAACTCAATGGACAAATATATTTACGATATCCGAAGGCTCAAAAATCAGTTTCGGGTCAATCAGAATTCGTATACGAAAGTTACGAGCTTTTGAAGTACAGAACGTTCTAAAAGCGTTTCAGAAGCTCTTTTTTGGAAATTCAAGTAACAATCATATTAGGGAACTTTCAAATATCGCTATGGAGCAACTCAAATGGAGCCTTAGAATCATACGTACATATCGAAATATATATATCCAAGACTTTAGCCATATCAAATATTTTTCGAACAACATCCGGAAACATAACATCTAGAATCTTCGAATATCATAAACGCGTATCAAACCATATGGAATAGCTTATGGAGATCAAAGACATCGGCCATCCTAGTGGCTCTAAGAATAGAATTTTCTTTAGAACCATACATATATGTCATTTGTTCATCTCATAAAAGTTATGCCAAAAGAAGGAAAGGTAGGCTTTACATACCTCAATCGCTCGCTAACAAATCCCGATCACTCGCTAAACAAATCCCGACTCAAGTCTCAAGCTCTCCAAGATCTACAATAACGTTATCAATTACCAAACATTAGCTACAAGTACTTAGAAATCCAATTCTAACTAGTACTTGTCTACAGAAATTTCGGCAGCATCTCCCCTGTAATTTCAACATCCCCGAGAATTTAACTCGGCCAAATTCATCAACAACCATACCAACAATACCAACAACCATACCAATAACATCAAGAATCAATTCAAAACGCATTCTAACATCAGTAACCTTCTTTTCTACATAGTCATCAACATTCAATTCAACTATGTACGTTCAGGCCGATATCGACACTTACATATTCACTACTAATTCAAGATCATTCAAATACAATTCAAAAGCATTTCATACAATTCTACAAAACATTCAACAATCCCACTAACACCATATTCCATTCGAAATCTCCACAAATGCGACAAGGTCACAACGTCACATTTTCTTCTTCCAATTTTATCAACAACAACAACAATTTATACTTTAGCAATTCCATTTCTATAATTACATAAAACTATAATAAAATCATATAATTTCCTACAACAACTTACAACCAAATTTTCATGCCAACTTGAACCATTAGTCTTCCATTTACATCACAAGGCCACAACAACATAATTAACATACTAAATAAATTTAATTCATTTTCCTCCATCAACTATACCACACGGCCACACACACACTCACACACATCCACACGGCTACACCCACAACACCCAAATTTCATACTTTTCATTCATTTACACATACTACAACATATATGCAAGTCTTCCATAACAAAAAAAAGATAGAATCTTTACCTTTTCTTCAAATTCTTCACTTGCCACTAAAGTTATTTTCTTGCTAAAATAATTATACCACGTTGAAGAGGGCCTTGAACTTATTAGGAATACTAGAAGATTACAATTTTTGGATCAAAGATGGAAGCCCTCAAATTTTTCTTTTTGTTTTCTCTTTGGCCGAAGGCCTTTTTTTTTTTTTTTTTTTGTCAAGCTTTTGGTTGTTCTTGAAACTTCTTGAAATGAAGAGTTTATGGCCCTTTTCCTTATTTAACACATGATTTAAATTTTTCATGGGCTTGGGCCCCTTTATTATTGCCATGGCCGGCCACCTACTATTTTGGGCCTCTTTTCTTTTTTTTTTTTTTTTTTTTTTGATTTTCCAAGCCCACTTCTTTTGGTTCATATTTTGTAATTCACGAAACTAATTTCCGAAATTCCAATTTTTCCCTTATCCTTCCTCAATATTTTCGCATCAATATTTTTCATGAATAACATATATATTAGCTAAAATCAAAATATTGCTTTATCTCTTACAAGTCACAATTATTTCAAATTTTTCGAATGTGCAAAATTACGGGATATAACATCCTCCCCCCCTTTAGAACATTCGTCCTCGAATGTTAAATTAGTCTTATAGGGTCTTACAAGCATTTCGGGCGAGTTTCTTTTTCTTTTTATGGACAGCACATATGATTTGTTCACCAATCAATATAACCCATTTAAGGAATTTAAATTACCTGTAGACATAGGAAACAAGTGAGGGTACTTCTTCTTCATTTCGTCCTCCGCTTCCCAGGTCATTTCTTCTCTGTTATTGTTTCGCCACAAGACCTTAACAGAAGGTACATCTTTGGTGCGCAGTCTCCTCACCTGGCAATCCAAAATAGCTACAGGTTGCTCTTCATAGGACAGCTCCTATGTTACTTGGATATCCCCTGTAGGAAATACTCTGGAAGGATCTCCAATACACTTACGGATCATTGATACATGGAATACCGGATGTATTGCTTCCAGATCGGACGGTAAGTCTAGCTCGTAGGCGACCTCGCCCATTTTTTGAACAATCTGATAAGGCCCAATATACCGCGGACGGAGCTTTTCTTTTCTGCCGAATCTCATTACACCTTTCATGGGTGACACTTTCAGGAATACCCAGTCACCAATCTGGAACTCTAACGGTCGATGTCGTTTATCTGCATATGATTTCTGTCGACTCTGAGCTGCTAACAACCGCTCCCGAATGAGTTTCACCTTATCGACCCATCTTCATCCATTCGTCTAAAGTGTTTAGTTCATGATCTTAATACCATTTATAACACATTCATATCACAACACAACAACATTCATAACTCAATTCAAACTATTTCTCAAAATGTCAGTATTCATCATTCATGACCTAGTTGACCACAATTTCTACAATCCATGTATTTTAATTCTCCAATACCTTAAACATCTTGTAAAATCATGAATCTTACCTTAGAAGTTGTAGGAACAAGCTTTGGTTGATAATACTCCTCTTTGAGGAAAACCCTAGTTTTTCTCCATTTGGATTTTTTGACTTGGATGATCCTTGATGATTCCCTTATCCTTAATTCACTTGTCTTAATGTTATTAATGGCTTATAATCCTTGAAAACTCATATAATAAATGTAGAGAGAAGTTTTAGAGAGAAATGGTGTAATGTTGTAATGAAATAAAATAAGTCTTGATCCTCATATTTAATGAATTGGAAAATCTGTGCTGGGTGAACAGTGGTCGTCCGTGGAGGTTTACGGTCCGTATTTCAGTTTACCGACCATCCCTCGTGGTGATCTTTAAGCTTAAGTAGGACCAGAAACTTTGTCCTGCATGCATGGTGATTTACGACCATGGTTTACGGGCCATAAATCACTTTACGGCCCGTCCACCAGGTCGTGTTTAGCCATTTCCTCGGCTGGCAGAAAGTTGAAGTTTGGCATGCCAGTTTACGACCTGGCAGTTTACGGACCGTATTGCACTTTACGGTCCGTATTTTGCAATGTACGACCACTGGGCAGTTGCAATTCTGCAACTTCCCATATTTCTTAGACTTCTCATTTCAATCACCCCCGTCCATGCACATGCATTGCTCACCTTGTATCTCATCTTAACTTAGACAACTTTCTCGTCTCACATCGGATACTTTCGAAATCTCGCCTAAGGTCATCAAACGTCGTTTCTTGCTCATGGACATCATGCACTCATATTCATCACTAGTTCGTTCTCTTGCGTACCAATGGAAAATTTTCCGAGGTGTAACATTCTACCCCCCTTAGGAACATTCGTCCTCGAATGTTAAAGGCTTGGGGAATTCTATAAAAATTTCGCCAGAGTTTCCTCTGTAATGTGGCACTACCATCCTGTCACAACAACCCACAATAACAATGCCTCACAGGGCAATAATACAACAGCACTAGAAATTTGGCCACACACGACCTGAATGTATAAAAGGGAAAACATGCATACCTTATGATTTTGACGTCTCATCTTGGACTTCTTCCAAGGGCTGAAATAAATGTGGGTATTTGGATCGCATATTATCTTCCGCTTCCCATGTCATTTCCTCTCGATTGTTATTTCTCCACAGAACTTTAATTCAGGCCACTTCTTTGTTTCTAAGCCTCTGTACTTGCCTATCTAATATGACAATGGCTATTTCATCATAAGTTAACTTTTCTGTCACTTGAATATCATTCACTGGGACGATCCTCGTAGGATCACCAACACACTTCCGAAGCATCGAGACATGAAATACTGGATAGACTGACTCCAAATCTGGAGGTAGATCTAGCTCATAGGACACTTTGCCTATTTTACGCACAATTTCGTATATACCGGGGACTGAGCTTCCCCTTTTTGCCAAATCACATCACGCCCTTCATCGGCGACACTTTCAAGAATACCCAATCTTTCACTTCGAACTCTAAGTCTCTTCGACGATTATCCGCATAGGACTTCTGACGACTTTGAGCCGCTAGCAACCGATCTTGTATGAGCTTAACTTTCTCTATTGCTTGCTGGACCAAGTCTGGCCCTATCAACTTAGCTTTTCCGGTTTCAAACCACCCAATTGGGGATCTACACTTTCGCCCATATAGAGCCTCATACGGTGCCATTTGAATGCTAGAATGGTAACTGTTATTGTAAGCAAACTCAATGAGTGGCAAATGGTCATCCCAATTTCCTCCAAAATCTATCATACATGCTCGTAACATATCTTCAAGAGTCTGAATAGTACGTTCAGCTTGCCCATCGGTCTGTGGGTGAAATGTCGTGCTTAGGTGCACTTGGGTCCCTAAACCTTCTTGGAAAGACCCCCAAAACTTGGCTGTAAACTGAGTTCCTCTATCGAAGATAATAGATACCGGAACGCCATGGAGTCTCACTATCTCTTTAAGATAAAGCTTGGCATAATCTTCTGCCATATAGGTCGTTCTGACCGGCAAGAAATGCGCTGCCTTTGTGAGCCTATCCACGATCACCCATATAGAATCATATTTACGTCGAGAACGGGGTAACCCTGTAATGAAATCCATATTAATAACTTCCCACTTCCAAGTTGGGATTTCTATAGCTTGCAATAAGCCACCCGGCTTTTGGTGTTCTATCTTCACTTGTTGGCAATTAGGACACTGACCTACGAATTCCGCTACGTCTTTCTTCATCCCATTCCACCAATATATAGTCTTAAGATCATGATACATTTTCGTCCCTCCGGGGTGAACGGAGTAACGGGAACAATGAGCTTCTCTCAAAATCTGATGGCGTAGACCTGCCACATCGGGAACACATAACCTGCCTCGACATCGGAGAACTTCGTCTTCCGAAATGTCAAATGATGACTCCTCCTTCTGAGGGAGTGTATCTCTATACTGCATTAGCATGGGATCCTCATATTGTCGCTCTTTTACTTCCGCTACTACCAATGAAACTGCTGAATTCTGAATAGTAGCTCCGCTGCTACCTGAGTCCACCACTCGGACTCCTAGGCTAGCTAAGTGCTGAAGCTCACGGGCCATCTCTTTCTTTTCTGGTCGTACATCACTTAGACTTCCCATCGACCTACGGCTAAGATCATCAGCCACAACATTTGCCTTTCCGGGGTGGTACAGGATTTCAACATCATAGTCTTTTAGCAACTCCAGCCATCGTCGTTGCCGCAAATTCAACTCTTTCTACTTGAAGATGTACTGGAGACTCTGCTGATCTGTATAAATATCCACGTGGACACCATATAAGTAATGTCTCCATATCTTTAAAGCATGGACCACCGCGGCCAATTCTAAGTCATGGGTAGGATAATTCTGCTCATGTTTCCGTAATTGTCTAGAAGCATACGCAATCACCTTACCATTTTGCATCAATACACAGCCTTGCCCGACGCCTGAAGCATCACAATAAATAACATATCCTTCCAATCCCTCTGGAAGTTTCAAGACTGGGGCTGAAGTCAGTCGGTCTTTCAACTCTTGGAAACTACGCTCGCAAGTATCTGTCCATTGAAACTTAGCTGACTTTTGAGTCAACTTGGTGAGCGGTGCAGAAATAGAAGAGAAACCCTCAACAAATCTTCTGTAATAACCGGCTAAGCCCAAAAAGCTACGAACCTCCGTAGGGGTCGTGGGCCTTGGCCAAGTCTTCACTGCCTCAATCTTTTGGCTATCCACTCGAATACCGTCAGCTGCAACAATGTGGCCCAGAAATGCCACTGAGTTCAACCAAAACTCGCATTTGGAAAACTTCGCGAATAACTCTCGGGTTCGAAGAACTCCAAGGACAATACGCAAGTGATCCGCATGTTCTGCCTCGGATCTAGAATACACTAGGATATCATCGATGAATACAATCACGAATAGATCCAGAAAAGGCCTGAATACATTGTTCATTATGTCCATAAACACTGCCGGTGCATTAGTTAGCCCAAACAACATTACTCGGAACTTGAAATGGCCATATTTTGTTCTGAAAGCTGTCTTAGGGATATCTTTCTCCCTAACTCTTACTTGGTGATACCCGGACCTCAAATCAATCTTTGAAAACCATTTGGCACCTTGCAATTGATCAAATAAATCATCAATCCTCGGGAGGGGATACTTGTTCTTAATTGTCACTTTATTCAATTGCCGATAATCAATGCACATTCTCAAGGAGCCATCCTTCTTCCGGACGAACAATACGGGTGCTCCCCACGGGGATGAACTAGGACTAATGAAGCCTTTTTCAAGCAAGTCTTTTAATTGCTCCTTCAACTCTTTCAACTCTGCGGGTGCCATCCTATAGGGAGGAATAGATATGGGATTAGTGTCTGGCAACACATCAATCGCAAAATCGATCTCTCGCTCGGGAGGAAGGCCTGAAAGCTCTTCCGGGAACACATCCGGAAATTCGTTCACTACCGAAACTAACTGAAGAGTCGGCGACTCAGCTTCTACATCTCGAACTCGTACTAGGTGATAAATGCACCCTTTCGTGATCATCTTCCTTGCCTTTAGATAGGAAATAAACCTACCTTTTGGTGACGCCGTATTTCCTTTCCATTCTAAGACTGGTTCTCCCGGAAACTGGAAGTGAACCATTTTCATGATACAATCAACATTGGCGTAGCAAGAAGCTAACCAATCCATACCCATAATGACATCAAAATCTACCATCTTTAGTTCATGAAAGTCAGCTATAGTACGGTGGTCACATATCACGACTACACAATCTCTACATACTCGGCTAGCTATCACCGATTCGCCAACGGGCGTAGACACCTCAAAAGGTTTGATCGACTCCGGCTCGACTATAAACCGACCCGCAATATATGGAGTAACATAATACAATGTAGAGCTCGGGTCAATCAAAGCATATACATCATGAGAGAATACCGATAATATACCTGTGACTACGTCAGGAGAAGACTCAAGATCTTGGCGTCCAGCAAAAGCATAAATACGGTGCTGAGAACCGCTAGTACTGGGAGCTCTCCGTCTGCCTCTACCATGGCCAGCTGGCGCATGTGAACCTGGCTCCGTAGGGCGTACAGATGCCGAAGATCCGGCTACCGACCTTGATGGCTGGGTCCTACCTCTACCATGTACTGAGGGACAATCACGCATAATATGGACTGGCCGACCACATGAATAGCAATCATCTGAACCAAATCGGAATCGACCCCAATGCATCTTCCCACACTGGGAACACGGTGGTACGGGTGTCCTTGACTGGCCCAAATCACCTCTGAACTAAGGTCCTGTATAACTCGGACTCGGCCCTGAACGAGCAGATCTATCAAGGCCCTGGCCTGAAAACCGTGGAGGTGGACTGGTCGTAGAATAGCCTGAATGGCTGGGAAGCTGCTGTCTGTGTCAACCCCTGGACTCGCTCCTCGAACCTGAAGGTCTAGCTCTCTTGCTATTTCCCCTATCTTGCTTACGTTCATTTCTCCGCTGCTGTAGGTGTTCCTCTAATTCTTGAGCATGTACCTGAATGTGTGCAATATCCATGCCATCCTGAAGGGACGCAGTTAAGCATTTATCCATCAAGTGTGGCCCTAGGCCTTTCACAAACCGGTGCACCCGATCGCCTATATCCGCTACCATGGCCGAAGCATACCTAGCAAAGGAATTGAAGCAGAGACTATACTCTGTAGCACTCACGCTACCATGCCTCAGATTCAAGAATTTATCGGCCCTAGCTCGCCGAACATCTGGGGGCATATAATGACGGAGAAAAGCGTCAACAAACTCTTGCCATACCGGTGGAGGTACATTGGCTCCCCGTGAAGCCATCCAAACCGTATACCACTGGATTGAGACATCCCTCAATCTATATGACGCTAGCTCCACCGATTCGGTGTCTGAAGCATGATTCAACCGGAGCGTCCTTAGCATACCATCAATAAAGTCCTAGGGATCCTCCTCCAGTTTCGACCCAAAGAATTCCGGGGGTTTAAAAGCAATGAAGTCACGGGCCCTTGCACTAACAACCCTGTCACCTTGCCCTGCGCTTAGCCTCTGAGTCTGGGCCGCAACCAACTAAGTCAACAAATTAATGGCCTCTCTCACGTCTTGGCCCGTAGCATTCGGTGGAGGAGCTGGAGCTGGGGCTGAGGCTCCCACGTGCTCCTCGGTAATAGGCACTGTCTGAGAGGACTGAGATTGAGCCGCACTCTGGGACTCATCTTCCTCTACTACCGGTGGCGGTGCTCTTTCAGCCCGCTTTTCTGCCCCGTCTTGCCCTTTTGGGCTGCTGTAGCCTTTTTCTTTACAGGCATTCTCTGAAATACACAACACACTATTAAGGAACAAGAATTTCTTACATCATAGCTCTATCGCACGATTCTTATGAAGAAAGAAGGTCACTTATTCCTAAAATGTCCGCAGCTTCCTGTTTATAAGTGTGGCGCGCAACACACCCATAACCAAGACTCTACTAGACACGGCTCGTAGACACATCCTAGGACTGAACTGCTTTGATACCACTTTTGTCATGACCCGGCTAGGGGGCCGCGACGAGCACCCGGTGCTACCCCACCCGAGCACCCCCTAATCGTACATAACATAACATCTAGGTGAACCATAAGTCAATTCGTGCTTTTCTTATCGTTAATAATATTGATCCCATTAGACGACCATCATCATTTAACATATCATAGGCATCTATGCCACATCATAAGTACAAGGCCGACGTGTCTAACAAAAGATATAAAAAACATGGGCCGACATGGCCGAACACCTCTACCCACATACACATGACTACGAGCCTCTAAGAGTATGACATATCGTATGAGCGGGACAGGACCCCGCTATGCCCATAATTATATACACAAAAGAATAAGTACCCAAAAGCTACGGCTCCGAAAGAAATGGAGCTTAGCTATGCAATCTCTGAATAAACAGCTATGGATCAAATCCGTCTCCCTGTGCACCTGCGGGCATGACGCAGCGTCCACAAACAAAAGGACGTCAGTACGAAGAATGTACTGAGTATGTAAAGCATGATCAACATCAATATAGAAGCATAATAGATATCATATGAAATAGCATAGGAGGGGAGACAGTAATATCATCATCATCATGTCGCTTACTTGCATACATCGTCGTTCGTATCCCATAATAATAGCCATACCACCTTGTGTTCATGTTCGTATACATGCCCTTACTAAGTCTTATCACACTCATATTCATATTATATACATGGTCATATCATATACATAGTATTTACATAGCATACCCAACCTCGTAAGATCGGTGTGTCATACATATCTGTTCCTACTAAGGCGTCAGGGTTATCCGTACCATCTGCAGATGTGTGCGCGCGTTACGTAATCGTATACATACTTTATACATAGTCATATACATATAGTCTTACCCGGCATCATAAGCTCGGGGTCTTATCATAGCCCTTCATAGGCATACATATACATATATCATAGCTCGTAACCATCTCTAATCTCATTTTACTCTCATCATCATTACTATCCTCATCATTATCGTTACATCTACATTATAGACTTACTCGTCATATGAGGAACATAGTATAATCATAGTACATATCAAGGGTCGTGAACTTATGAGCTCGGATTGTCAACCATGTGAAGACAACATACTCATGTAAAGGAATTAGGAATTTGGCCAAGAACCATGCCTTATGAAAGAAGGGTTAGCCTTACATACCTTTCCGTCGAACTATTCTACACTTGCACGTTCCCTTCCAATGCTAGCGTTTATACCTTCATTAATATCATAACAATGGCCATTAGTCATTCACATTATCCACATTATCTAGATTCCTCAATTTGCCTCTAATTCACCAACATTCATGGTCATAACACCCATCTTCGTCCATTCGTCTAAAGTGTTTAGTTCATGATCTTAATACCATTTATAACACATTCATATCACAACACAACAACATTCATAACTCAATTCAAACTATTTCTCAAAATGTCACTATTCATCATTCATGACCTAGTTGACCACATTTTCTACAATCCATGTATTTTAATTCTCCAATACCTTAAACATCTTGTAAAAATCATGAATCTTACCTTAGAAGTTGTAAGAACAAGCTTTGGTTGATAATACTCCTCTTTGAGCAAAACCCTAGTTTTTTTCCATTTGGATTTTTTGACTTGGATGATCCTTGATGATTCCCTTATCCTTGATTCACTTGTCTTAATGTTATTGATGGCTTATAATCCTTGAAAACTCATATAATAAATGTAGAGAGAAGTTTTAGAGAGGAATGGTGTAATGTTGTAATGAAAAAAAATAAGTCTTGATCCTCATATTTAATGAATTGGAAAATCTCTGCTGGGTGAACAGTGGTCGTCCGTGGAGGTTTACGGTCCGTATTTTAGTTTACGGACCGTCCCTCGTGGTCTTCTTTAAGCTTAACTAGGACCAGAAACTTTGGCCTGCATGCATGGTGATTTACGACCATGGTTTACGGGCCGTAAATCAATTTACGGTCCGTCCACCAGGTCGTGTTTAGCCATTTCCTCGGCTGGCAGAAAGTTGAAGTTTGGCATGCCAGTTTACGACCTGGCAGTTTACGGACCGTATTGCACTTTACGGTCCGTATTTTGCAATATACGACCACTGGGCTGTTGCAATTCTGCAACTTCCCATATTTCTTAGACTTCTCATTTCAATCACCCCCGTCCATGCACATGCATTGCTCACCTTGTATCTCATCTTAACTTAGCCAACTTCCTCGTCTCACATCAGATACTTTCGAAATCTCGCCTAAGGTCATCAAACGTCATTTCTTGCTCATGGACATCATGCACTCATATTCATCACTAGTTCGTTCTCTTGCGTACCAACGAAAAATTTTCCGAGGTGTAACACTGGGTATCTGGCCATACATCTATCGTAAATTCTATCTCCCGTTCAGGCGGGAGACCTGGAAGCTGATCCGGAAATACATCTGGAAATTCATTAACAACCGGAACTGACTGGAGAGTAGGTGTTTCTGTTTTAGTATCATGCACACGGACCAAATGATAGATATACCCTTTCTGAATCATCTTCCTGGACTTGAGGTATGAAATAAACTTACCCCTCAGCGATGCTGTATTTCCTGCACATTCTATAACTGGTTCCCCTGGAAACTGGAAACGAACTACCTTTTTCTGGCAGTCAACATTAGCATAACAAGAGGCTAACCTATCCATACCCATAATAACGTCGAATTCCATCATATCGAATTCTACCAAATCGTCCTTAGTGCAACGACAACATATAATCACAGAACAATCCTTATGTACCTGCCTCGCTATAATAAAATCCCCGACCGGTGTAGCTACCTCGAACGGCTCTATAGGTTCAGGTGTTATCCCAATTTTACTAGCAACGAGGGGAGATATATATGATAAAGTAGTACCCGGATCAATAAATGCATATACAGCTCGAGAAAAGACCAATAATGTACCTGTGACCACATTTGGCGACGCCTCCTGATCCTATCGGCTAGCCAATACGTATATGCGGTTTGAAGGATCACTAGAATCAGAAACCCCGCCACGGCCTCTATCGCGGCCCGCCGGTGCTGGCATACCCCGCCCCGCAGGGTGCATAGCTGAAGGAGTGGAAGACGAACCAGCAGCTGATGCCGTCGGCTGAGCTGCACCACCAGAACCACCCGCCAATGGACAATCTCTCATAATATGGCCCTGGAGGCCACAAGAAAAATAGGCTCCTGTAGCTCGGTAGCACTCTCTAGGATGAGACCTCCCACAATAAGAACACTAAGGCATAGGTGGCCTCGCCTGACTGGAACCTCGGCTCACCTGCGAACCTGAAGACCTGGAGCTCTGGCCCGCTCCTGAGTGCCCTGCGCTATCAAATCGTCTGCCTGTAGACTGTGGACGTGTACTCCGGCCTGACTGAGGGGGATATCTACTATACTGCTGCTGAGGCTGCCCGCCTCGAGACTCCCCTGAATAACTGGCTGATCTAGCCCTCTTGGGCTGCCTCCGGTCACGATCTCTATCAGGCAGGCGCCCTCTGTGCCGGTCCTCCATACCCTGCGCGTAGGCCTGTAACCGGGCAATGTCCATCCCAGTCTGTGACGCCATCGTCATACAGCTATCCCCCAAATAATGATCCAGCCCTATCACGTACCGATGCATCCGGTCAGCCATATCAGCTACTATGGTAGGTGCATATCTGGCAAGAGAATCAAACTCCAAACTGTACTTTCGGACACTCCTACCTCTCTGCCACAGCTGTAAAAATCTGTCGACTCTCACCCACAGCAACTCTAGGTGCAAAAAGTGGCTGAGAAAAGCTGCTGTAAACTCCTTCCACACGGCTGGGGGAGCATCCTCGCCTCTGGACAACTCCCAAGACTCATACCAATTAGTCGCTACATCTCGCAATCTGTGTGAAGCTAGCTCAACAGACTCAGTCTCGGAAGCCCTGCCCAGTCTCAGTGTGCGCTGCATCTGTCTAATAAAATCCTGGGGGTCCTCTTCGGGCTTAGACCTATAGAACTCTTGAGGATTACATGTCAAGAAATCACGGACCCTCAAACTATCACGTCTGTCACCATCATCACCCCCTAGCCCGCGTCTGCGAGCCTGTCCGGCTACTAATGTCGTCAATAACTGCACAGCCTCTCTCAACGCCCTATCCTCCGCCCCTGGCTGAGGAGCTGGAGGCTCGGGTGCTGGAGCCTCTGGAGCTAATGGTGGAGCTGCCTCCAGATCCACAGCGGCAACGGCTGCTGCTCTAAGCTCCTCTGATGGTGTAGCAGAACCCGCTGAATAGGGCGCAATATCGGGCATAGTCTGACCACGAGCCCGAGTGACTCTCTGTGTCTGACTGGTCTCTCCTGCTGCTGCTTTGCCCTTCTGGGCCGCCGTTGCCTTCTTCAGAGGCATCACTGTAATCATAACCATCGGTCAGAAGAGATCATCCCGATAGCACCGCTCTATCGCACGATCTAAGATCCAAAGAAGAGTAACACCCTAAATGTCCTGTAGCCTCCTGTTTATAGATGTGGTGCACAACATACCGATAAACAAGACTCTACTAGACACGGCTTGTAGACATTCCGAGGACAAACCGCTCTGATACCACTTTTGTCATGGCCCACGGGGCTGGGTTGTGACATGATAGTTCATTTTGATTATTCTATCGAGTCTCAGATATGACGTAGTTTGCATATGGTTGCTCACTACTCTGCTCGTGCATGCCTCAATATATCTTTCACCGAGTCCCGGGCCGGGTATGTTCTCGTGCACAGTTTCACTGCATTGTTCACCGAGTCCCTCACTAGAGGGCCGGGTACGGTATATATATATGATGATGATATGATGATGTGATTATGGCGCCAAAAAATGGTATGTGATGATTTTATTCACTGAGTCCCATAATGGGCCGGGTATGGTATATGATATTGATATGCATGATTTACATTTCATAAGGCAAGTGTATTGGTGTTTTGAATGTCATACTTGTCCCCTATAATCTCTATTTCAGTCATGATCCTCTTTATTGTATTTCATGCTTTAAATACTCAGTATATGTCTCGTACTGACCACCTTTCTCCGGGGGGCTGCGTTTCATGCCCGCAGGTACAGATACTCGATTTGGTGATCCTCCAGCTTAAGGTTTCAACTCAGCTGTCTTGGAGAGCTCCATTGTTCCGGAGCCTAGACTTTTGGTACAGATATTTTAATATATATATATATATATATATGTTTATCCAGGGTACAGCGGGGCCCTGTCCCGTCATATTTCACTATTGATACTCTTAGGGGTCTGTAGACATATGTGTGGGTTGTGTATAAATTTTGTTCAGCTGTGTCTATACGATGTGCTATGGATATGTTCGTCTGTTGTGGCAGCTTGGTCGGCTTGCGCATTATATTGGTATGTAATGGCAGCCTTGTTGGCTTGCGTATCATATTGACATATAGTGGCAGTCTTGTCAGCTCGCGTATCATATTACGTTTGATTAGTTTTGACTCCTCAGGAGACAGGTTATCTGGATATATATATATATATATATATATGATGTTATGAACCTTTGGAATTCTTTTGCAAGTTTCCATATTGTTCTTAGATTCGGTTTGACTATATCTAACAGTTATGTATACGAGTGTCCAGCTCGGGCACTAGTCATGGCCCATGGGGCTGGGTCGTGACAAAAGTGGTATCAGAGCAGTTCATCCTCGGAGTGTCTATAGACCGTGTCTAGTAGAGTCTTGTTTATCGGTGTGTTGTGCACCACATCTATAAACAGGAAGCTACAGGACATTTAGGATGTTAGTTTTTCTTCTTACTCTAGATCGTGCAATAGAGCCAAGAGATAGGAAATGATATCCCTTATATACTGACCTTTGATTTCAGCAGGAGAATGGTGTCGTCAAGAGAAGGTAAATAATGCTACTGGGAGTTACAGAGGTAAGATATTTCATCGAGGTTACGTTATCAAAAATTGTATATACAGAATGACAAATTGGCCATCATCAAGGTAAGTTATTGAAGTATAGTATGAAAATGGATTGAATGTGTATATATTGTTGATAAGTTCAGTTATAAGTTGTGAACAGAAAAAGCTGAACGAATCAGTAAAAAGATAGGTAAGCAAGGTACATGTCAGGTACGGAATGAATGTTACAGGTGTGATTGAAACCGTCAGGTAAAAAATTGAAAGGGAAAGTAAACAGGAAAGTGTAACAGGTACAGTTCGAGTTGGACATACGAGGTAAGTTCATCATTTTCATACTGTTATCGATATGGGGAGCCCTGTGCGGCTATGACATGATATAATATATATATATATATATATGTTGGCCCTGTGAGGCATTGTTGGTATTTCCTGCGTGCAGGTTTTGGGATAGTGAGAAATATAGAGGAAACTCTGCCAAAATTTTCTTAGAAATAAAAAGGGAATGAGATATAAATTCGTAATATGTCTTGAAAGGTCGTGTCAACAGTAATAATGGATTTGACCAAGTTGCAAGTCTGACTTCGAGAAATAAGTTAACGGTTGAGTTGATAGTAGTAGTAATTATGAGGTCAACATCGATATGGTAAATTTATCATGTTGGATTAAAGCTTTAAGAGATACCCTCCAAGTCATCCGTAAGAGGCATCATTCTTATTTGGGAAATTTTATTTCGAAGAAGAAAATATGAGCAGCAAAGTTTGGAATTCATTTGAACGGACCAGAATACTTTCCAACCACATTTTACCTTAGAAAAAGCTCAAGTTGAGAGCAAAAACGTCCACAATTAAGTTTCACTTTTATTTGAAGAGTACAAAGCATACAGCAAGTAGTTTATGAACTAAATAGTTCGTTCATGACCCAAGAACAAATCTGAAGGTAAACTATGTGAATCAAGCATTAGAAGTTCCGTGGTGCTTGTCGGATTCTAGTTCTTCTTCTTGTGGTGGTTTTGGAGGATTCATCATGGTGACGTAATATTGGACTTGGAGCGTTCTTGTGTTCTTGAGGTAACATTTCATCATATCTTTATGTCCTTGAGTTTATTAGTTCTTAATCAACTAATTGGAGATGGAATTTGTAGAAGGAAAACTCAAACTTGTGGGCTGTCTTAGAGCATGTGTTTCAAGTGTTTTTGATGAAATGCTAGGATAATTTGGAAAGGGCTTGTGACACTAAGAGATGATTTAGAAAAAGGTGGCAAATTTTAACAGAACGTTTTATTGAAGTATCGAGTGAACGGATAAGTAGGGATAAATTACGACGAGTTTATAGTTAAAAGAAGTAATAGTATGATTGAGACAAAAGTGCAGAGGAAGAAGAATTGTGACGAATATGAATGTATTGATAAGACAGCTTGTGAGGTATTAAGGATATGATTGACAAAAAACGGTAAAAGGTTAGGAAGTGTTACGCTATAGGATTGATTACGAACAGGATGTAATGTGAATAACATAAGGGTTGCGATGAACATGAGTAAATGCTAGCGAGGAAGTGACTAAAAGATATGACGTGATCTATGTGACTAGAGTATAAAGGCAAGTGTGAAACGGAAAAGCGAGCTGTAGAACGAATAAGGAAGACTTATAAAGTTCTGTATGGAAAATTTTAGAATAAAGATTATATGATAACGGAATGATAGTGAGCACAAGAGAAGAAGGAGTTAATTGAAGGAAGGAAATAAGAAGAAAGAGAGATAACAATGCAATAATAGGTAATGACATGTATAGCCGGGAACACGAGCAATATAAGTGACGGAATTATGAAAGACCAAACTATAGAAAGATGAGCAACGAGGTAAAATAAGTGCCAGAAAATGACTTGATAAGAATAGACAGGGATAAGCAGAGTGCGTTTTGAGAATGAGAAAGGGGTTATGCAGAAGTAATGTTTTCCGAAGGATATAGTGGTAGCATAAGATTTCTTGTGCATAGAATAAAAGATCGGTATAGACTGGAGAAATGGTAAGGGAATATTAAAGGAAGCACCGAAGATAGACGTAATTAATTGAGTATGGGTATAGAACGAAAGGGAAATATATAGCTACGAGCTTAAAGGTATAGTACAATGATGAGGTTATAAGATAAGATTGTCATTTTGGTGAACCCGATATGAATTTGAGTAAGTTAGAAGTCGGTACCGGGTACACAACAAGGGTAAAAGAGCATAAGGCATAAAGGAGTACTACATGTATACGACTTCACCTCGGGAACAGTGAAATCCTTAAAGGATAGGGACTATAGGTTGAGGAACAAATGATGTATTGTAAATTTATTAAAAGAAACAGATGATATAGGTTGGGATAAAGACAATGTTACAAAAAAACTTTGGACAGTTATCATCGGGATATAAGTGTTACCTAATTTAGAATTTGGAACGATTATAAGTGCTGATTAATTGTTGATTGGAGTAAACGGAATGTGGCCTTGGGTGAGTTACTACATTGGTTGCATTACTCGAGTACAGATTATCAGATGAGATTTTATACTATATATAGAAAGGTTCTCGTTGCTTCGAGAATTTGTTAAGGTTTCGTACGTGGATAATCAAAGTTATAAATTATAAAGAAAGGACATGGATATGGTACAACATACCAAGTGAATTGGAAAAGGGAGATCAGATGAATTTGAAGATTGAAAATGGGGACATAGAGCATAATATAAATAGATAATGATAAGTACACCCTAAAGGGGGGAAGCGGGTGAGAGAAATGCAAGTGTAAGATGGAAACAATTGACACTGCAATATATTTGACGTGGATACTTAAACTTCAAGTGAGATCCCTTGGTGAAACAAGTTAGTAAGATCTGAAAGCCAACAATAGATGGATGGAAGTCAGGATGGTATTTGAGACAGTTTTGAGAATTATTTGTAAAGGCAAGTGTTGATATGCATGATTTACATTTCATAAGGCAAGTGTATTGGTGTTTTTAATGTCATACTTGTCCCCTATAATCTCTATTTCAGTCATGATCCTCTTTATTGTATTTCATGCTTTACATACTCAGTACATATCTCATACTGACCCCCTTTCATCGGGGGGCTGCGTTTCATGCCCGCAGGTACAGATACTCGATTTGGTGATCCTCCATCTTAAGGTTTCCACTCAGCTGTCTCGGAGAGCTCCATTGTTCCGGAGCCTAACCTTTTGGTACTGATCTTTTGATGTATATATATATATATATATATATATATATATATATATATATATATATATATATATATATATATGTGTTTATCCAGGGTACGGCGGGGCCCTGTCCCGTCATATTTCACTATTGATACTCTTAGGGGTCTGTAGACATATGTGTGGGTTGTGTATAAATTTTGTTCAGCTGTGTCTATACGATGGCTATGGATATGTTCGTGTGTTGTGGCAGCCTGGTCGGCTTGCGCATTATATTGGTATGTAATGACAGCCTTGTTGGCTTGCGTATCTTATTGACATGTAGTGGCAGCCTTGTCAGGTCGCGTATCATATTACGTTTGATTAGTTGTGACTCCTCAGGAGACAGGTTATCTGGATATATATATATATATATATGATGACGTTATGAACCGTTGGAATTCTTTTGCAAGTTTCCATATTGTTCTTAGATTCGGTTTGACTATATCTAACAGTTATGTATACGAGTGTCCAGCTCGGGCACTAGTCATGGCCCATGGGGCTGGGTCGTGACAATTGCCATACAAGGCTCATACCAAGATGAGGAATACAGTTTGAAAAGTAAAAGACAGATATAATGAGAAATGGAAACTCGGGCAACAGATCTGGCAGTGGCTCTCCCTAAGTCTCCAAACGAACTGCCTCAAGGATCGCTAACGAGGGCCTCGCATGGATCCTGCCTCAAACTATGCACCCCGAAAATGAGTGCAGTAAGGTAGCATCAGTACAAACAACACGTACCGAGTAGGCATCATAGCCCGACAACCATTAGTTCACATATATAAAAGAAAGAGATAAAAAAAAATAGGCAAGTAAAAAATCAAATATGATTACTAAGAAAATACAAGACTATCACGACCCGACTACGGGCCATGACGGGTACCCGGAGCTAACTACCGAGTACCGCTGATAATACTAATCATCATACTCAACCTGAACACATACATATATAAATACCCTAAGGCTATACATAGATAAACATAAGCCTGTACGGTTACCAAAAATGATATACAAAAATGTACACAGACATCACATGGGACACCGATAACCCACACGTGCGTATCTACGAGCCTCTACTGGAGTACTAGACATAAAGACGGGACAGGACCCCGTCGTGCCCAAAATATAAACACAAAAGGATGTAACCATAAGTAGCACCTCCGAAATAATGGAGTACTCCTGAATCTGCTGATAGGCTCCTACGAATCCACACCGTCTGCCTGTCTACCTGTGGGCATGAACACAGCGTCCAAAAAGAAAGGACGTCAGTACGATCATTGTACTGTGTATGTAAGACATGAATAATAATAGCATAATAATGAAACAATGAAATATGACCTGGAGATATAACCTGCTTAACCTTTAAAGGAAAACACATGCATGCATATCATATATCTACACCATCGTCATTGACCTGCGACCGGGTAACTATCATAACGTCGCCTACTAGTGGTGGTCATGTCCAGCCTTCTAGGCAGGGTGTAATCACAAGCAGCTCGCATTAGCGGTGACATGTCCGGCCATCTAGGCATGGAGTAATCACAAGCAACCCGCATTAGCGGTGACATGTCGAGCCATCTAGGCACGGTGCAATCATATCATCATATTCACCTCATAACTTATCATCATCATACATTCATCATGAAACATGCATTAGAACTCATGGATAATTTATAACTATATTGGGGTGACGTAAGGTCGAGAACCCCTGAGTTCATTTATAGAGTAATCATGTTCATCATACCACACCTTGAAGGAACTAACATGATAAGGTGGGTTTAACAATAATGAATGACATCAAGGAAAACGTATAAGGATCATTAGCTTCATGAAGTTGTCATATCATACGATTTACTATATTCATGACATATCTCTTATCTTTATCTCATAAGGAGCTCTTTATCAATGTGGACTCATAATTCATGGAATATAAGAAATTCATGGAGAGATAGGTGTTACACCTTGGAAATTCCATGTCGTTGCGTAGTGAATGAACCAATGTGAGCTTAAGGGTAACAGGAAGTTCTTAAGACTATAAGACGGATATTTAGTGGTCTTAGAATGCATACGTTACGATTTTAAAGCCATATGAATTGATAAAATAAGGACTGATAAGGACAAGTGGAGCATAAGTGGGGTTTAGGAAAGGTTTCGTAAATTATTGCGTTAAGAATTGTTTGGTAAGGCCTTGAGGACGAGTTATTGGGATGTTTAGATTGTTAATGAAGTATTAAACAAGTGTCAAGAAGGTTTCATAAAAATTGGAGATCAAACGAGTTGGCGAGAATGAACTTCGAAAAGCTGGGCATTATACGACCAAACATACTGGCCATATAAAACATACTAACCATATGTAAAACCGTATGTTCTGCCCAGAATGAGGGCTTTCACTGGACCAAACATACGGTCCAGACATACGGTCAGTATAAAATATATGGACCGTATGTTGGTCCGTATGTTTGTGTCGGGTCAGATCTTAAAACGATATATGGACCCTCTCTCTCATTTAATTCATTTCATTTCCACTCTCCACACCTCAAGAACACTCTAGAATCCTCTCCACTCTTCACCCACAAGAACCCAAGAGAAATATATGATCAACTTCATCAAACCCACAAAATCAAGTGTATGAAACATATCAAAGTTCATCTAAGCCATGAAATCCCAAGGGAAGTGAGCTAGGGTATTGGTGCAAGAAGAGAATTTCCACTCAAGGATTATTCTTCCATTATATAAGGTGACTTTATGATCATTCCATGTTGTTTAAGGTATTGAAAAGTTAAAATACTTGGATTGTAGAAGGATGTAGGAATTGGGTCATGAATGTGGGAATATTGTCATTGTTGAGTGGTAGTTTGGAGTGAATTGTGAATATTGATATGTTGTGATTATAAGTATGCTATAAGTAACATTTAGAACATGGTATAAGTATTATATGTGTGAAAACATGATAGCGAACCATGACCACTATTATGGAGGAATCGAAGTGAAATTGTGAAATGTGGATAACGTAGATGAATCATGATTTTTGTGTATGTTATTGTGAATGTTGTGATGGATGTTGGGAGTTGATATGTAAAATGAGGAAAGTTGTACAAACAAAGGAAATGCTGCCTAATTTTCTCTAGAAATAGTAACACGTTCATATAATCGATTAACTAATGTTGATGCGAATCCTATTGAAGGTAGAAACACGAACATCGAAAGAGAACGATCAAGCCATAAAACTGTTACACGAAAGAGGTATGTAAGGCTAGTCCCTTCTATCTAAGGCATGACTCCTATGACATGAATCCTTCTAATTTTCCATAATCTTCCTAAATAAAAGAACTATGAGTCCATGACTTGTTACACCTCGGATATTTTTTCCGTTGGTATGCAAGTGAATAAACTAGTGATGAGTATGAGTGTAGGATGTTCCATGAGAAAGGAATGACATTTGATGACCTTAGGCGAGATTTCAAAGGTATCAACCGTAAGACGAGAAGGTTGGATAAGATAAGGCAAGGTGAGGTGAGCAATGCATGTGCATGGATGTGGATGATTACAATGAGAAGTCTAAGAAATGTGAAAAGTTGCAGGTTTACAACTGACCAGGTGGTCGTAAAGTGTTATACGGACCGTAAAATGTTATAAGGTCCGTAAACTGACAGGTCGTAAACTGGCATGCAAAACTTCAACTTTCTGCCAGTCGAGAAAATGGTAAAATACGACCTGGTTTACGGACCGTAAAGTGATTTACGGCCCGTAAACCATGGTCGTAAATCACCATGGTTGCAGCCTGAGTTTCTGGTCATTGAAATGGTTAAAGACGACCGTGAAGGACAGTCCGTACAATGGAATACGGGTCGTAAACCAGGTTTACGACCACTGTGCACTTCAACACAGATTTTCAATTCATTAAATAAGGGGACTAAGACTTATTTTATTTCATTTCTACATCACACCACTTCTCTCTAAAAACATCTCTCTACATTTATTATACAATTTTTCAAGGATTATAAGTGATGAACAACATAAAACAAGTGAATCAAGAGTAAGAAAACCGATTAAAGATCATCCAAGTCAAGAAATCCAAATGGAGGTAAACTAGGGTTTTGCTCAAGATGGAGTGTTATCAACTAAAGCTTGTTCCTACAACATCTAAGGTAAGATTCATGATATTTATATGATGTTCAAGGTATTGGAGAGTTGAAATACATGGATTGTAGAAAATATGGTAAGATGGGTCATGAATGATGAATAGTGACATTTTGAGAAATAGTTTGAATTGAATTATGATTGTTGTTGAGTTGTAATGTGGATGTGTTATAAACGACGTTAAGATCATGGAATAAACATTGTATATGAATGGACGAGATCGAAGGTTATAACCATGAATATGAGTAAACTAGGAGTAAATTAAGGAATGTGGATAATGCGAATGACTAATGGCCATTGTTATGATATTAATGAAGGTAGAAACGCTAACATTGGAAGGGAACGTGCAAGTGTAGAATAATAGCCCGACGAAAAGGTATGTAAGGCTAACCCTTCTTTCATAAGGCATGGTTCTCTGGCCAAATTCCTAATTCCTCTCTATGAGTATGTTGTCTCCAAATGATTGACATTCCAAGCTCATAAGCTCACGATCCTTGATATGTACTACGATTGTACTACGCACCTCATGTGACAAGTAAGCCTATGATATAGAAGTAACAATAATGATGATAATAGTAATGATGATGATAATAATAAGGATGTTAAAGGTGCCTATGGGCTAGTATACTTATATGTGCCTATGAAGGGCTATAACGAAACCCCGAGCTTATAACGCCAGGTAGAATATATATATATATATATATATATATATATATATATATATATATATATATATATATATATATATATATGTATATTAATATGTATAGAGTATGTATACGATTACAAAACGCGCGCACACCTCTACAGATGGTACGTATAACCCTGAAGCCTTGATCGGGCCAGGTATGAGTAACCTTGAGCCTTGGTTGGCCAAGTATGTATGAAACACCGATCCTACGAGGTCGGGTATGTTATGTAAAGGCTATGTATACGACATGACTATGTATATAATATGAATATGAATGTGATAAGACTGTGTATATCAATATGAAGGGCACATATACGAATACGAGCACAAATCTGGTACGAGTACAATTATGGAATACGGATGATGACGTATGTGTACAAATACATATAAGGAATGGAAAGCTCCTACGAAAGGCAAGTAAATGCCATGATGATGATGTTGTTGTCTCTCCCTTCTATGCTATTTCATATGTTGTTCATTATGCATATATATCGATGTTGATCATGTTTTACATACTCAGTACATTCTTTGTACTGACGTCCTTTTGTTGTGGACGCTGCGTCATGCCCGCAGGTGCACAGGGAGATAGACTTGATCCGTAGCTGCATATTCAGAGATTACATAGAAGAGCTCCATTTCCTTCGGAGCCATATATCTGTTGGGTACTTATTCTTTTGTGTATATAATTATGGGCATAGCGGGGTCCTGTCCCGCTCATGTGTTATGTCATACTCTTCTTAGAGGCTCGTAGTCACGTGTATATGGTTAGGTATGTGTCACGACCCAACCCCGTGGGCCGCGACTGGCACCCTAGCTGGGTACCCGTACATACCTACCTGACCGAATTTCGTATCGTACAGATTTTTTTTTTTTTGAAACAGAAATTACAAAAGTAGGCCGATACAACTACGGCACGCGCGCGAACATATATATATCTGAACATACAGAAACATACGGATAAGCCGACAATGCTAACATACAGACGAAACCCGTAACCCACACATCTATCTACAGGCCTCTACAGACATACGGAGTCATATGACGGGACAGGGCCCCGCCGTACCCAGAATATCCATACATACAGAGTATACAGAAGACAGGAGATATATACCAAAAATATACGCTCCGGATCAAAGGAGCTCTTCAAAACAGCTGAATCAGAAACCTACGCTGGCGGCGTATCACCTGGCGCTTCTGTACCTGCGGGCATGTAGCGCAGCCCTCGAAGAACGGGGGTCAGTACGAAAAATGTACCGAGTATGTAAAGCAGAAACATAACAGATATAAGCATAGTCCGAACCGGAGTCACAGAAATATAACGGACAGAACCATAAATCTGACTGACGGACAGAGTCATGATCCAGACAGACATACAGAATCGTGTTCCATACAAATAAATCGAATTATGGTTCGGACAGACAGACGGAATCATAATACGGACAGACGAGCAGAATCAGAATCCATACGGACATACAGACATAGTCGTAATTCAGACGGATAGACAGAAGTATGTCGGACAGAATTATGCATGAAGAGTAGTACAGAGTCATACAGAATCATACAGAGGCATGTGCTTATATAAATATAGATATCACACGCATACATTCATACAGATCCCGGCCCTGTCTGGGGGTACGGTAACAGAACCCGGCCCTCTTAGTACGGGACACAGTGGACAGACAGAATCAGATCAGATCATATGCCATCCTGGCCGCCATCCCCATACACAGATCATAATATCATACAGACATACAGATCCCGGCCCGCACGCCGAGGGACGCGGTGAACAATGCAGAGAAATATGCACGATAAACGAACCTGGCCCGGGTCGCAGTGAAAGAATGCATTGAGACAGACACGAACCGATAAATGAGAAACTACTTACATACAGATTGCATTTCCAAACCAAACTTATTATTTTCATATCCATTATCCATCAAAATCATTACGACATACACCGGAGGCATCCATACCATTTTCACATAATATTCATAAGATACACAAACATTCCAACTTTCCATTAAATCACTACTTTTCCAATCTTTTCCTAACTTTCAACATACAAGTTCATAACACATTTCCATCTTCCAAATTCATCAACAATAATCATAATTTGCCTCTTGATACCTTCATTTCCATTTTTACATAAATCATAACAAAGTTGCATACTTTCCTACAACAACTTGATAACCATTTTTCCAAAACAATAAAGATTGTTATCTTTTCCATTCACTTCACCATAACATACTTAATATACAAACAAGATCAAATTCATACTCCATCAACACATGACCATACCACACGGCCACCTCCTACATTCTTCAATTTTCACTAATTCATTCCACTTTCATTTCTAATATAATTTGTATCATAACAACAACTAGAATACATCATAAAAATTCAACTCATTACATCAATACATCAACACACACACGACCACTTTCCAACAAACACACCCACTTTGCAAACTTCCATATTTTCACAAATTCTATTCATTTCCACATTCCACAACATAAACAAAGCTCCATAACATAATAAAAAGGGATGGATTCTTAGCTTTTCCCAACTCTTCCACTTGCCACAATTGGTAGCTTCTTGCCACAATAATTATACCAACTTGAAGAGCACCTTGAGCTTAGTAGAAATTTTAAAAGAGATGAATTTTTTTTAATCAAGATTGAAGCTTGGAAAAAAAATTTCTTTTCTTTTCTTTCTTTCTCTCTTGGAGCCGAAACCCCCTCAAGTTTCTTGCTTTGTTTTGTTCTTGCTCTTTCTTGAACATTCTTGATATTTATCCACTATAAATGATTAATATATCACAAATTAATTTTCATGGGTTTGGGCCCCTCCCTTGGCCGGTTGGGCCTCTCTCATTTGGGCCTTACTTATCATTTTCTTTTTTGAGCCCAAAATGGTTGGTTACATATTGTAATTCATGGGGCAAGTTTCCAAAATTCCAATTTTGCCCTTGGCCTCCTTCCGTAATTCCACACCAACGTATTCATAACCTACACATTCATACCAAGAAATGTCCAATAGTGGCCTTATTCATCACAAGTCCATTTATCTTGAATTTTTCGAATAAGCGAAAATGTCGGATGTAACATCCTCCCCCCCTTTAAAAACATTCGTCCTCGAATGTTAAATTGACCTTATGGGGCATCATACTACTTCGGGAGGGTCCTCTTTATAATCGTCCTTTGCTGACTTTCCGACATGGCTTCTTTACCAACATTATGGGGTAATTTTTTTTTTCACATCACTGATTCAAATGCCTCCATAATATACTTTCTCATACCCCACATAATCATCAGACCATAAGCTATATTCTTGTAACAGACGAACGCTTCCCAGATATCATAGTCAATACCATTTCTTGTTACTCTGCTGAGTTCTCTACCACATTATCGTAATCCCTCTTCATACCAGACACTTCATACCAGCAGCTTCCGAATTAGGACCGGACGCGTAGAAGAATATCAGACGGATTCGTAATCGGGGCAGACGTACTAAACTATGGCGGACGGATTCGTAGTCGAAATCAGAGGTACGGAAGTATGTCAGACAAATCTGAGATCGGAGTCCAACGTACAGAGAGGTATCAGACAGATTCGAAATCAGAATCAGACGTACAGAGGCATATCAGACGGATTCATATCCAGAGTCAGACATACAGAGGTGTCAACCAGAAACAGATTCAGAATCAGATGTGCAAAGATCTATCAGATGGGAACGTAATCGAGTTCAGGAGCATAGAGGTGTAATAGACAGAGCCTTATCAACATCGGAAGTGCAGAAGCAATACAGATAGAATCTGAAGCCGAATCAGATCACCCTTAGTAAGGCTCCAGTGATTTATGGAAAATTTCCCTTATTGGTAACCTGGTTAGCCAAGTTATCATACAAATCGTCTCGCGTGCCGCTTGTCGACTCTTTCAAAGATTCCACTTATTCGCACTTCTTATTTTTCGTCTTTCCTACCATCCATACTCGTTTTCCTTTTCAGACATCGTCATACCAGACTGAGTTATAATGGAATAGGGGTTTTTCTAGTCCTTGACAACATTTGTGTCCTCGCCCCCGCTTCGTTTCATGTATTCGGTTTAGTAAAGCCTTTCGCCGATCACAACATTAGTTGCCGGGACTCGGTTCTTAACCCATATGGGCACCAAACGAAAATCATACATACACACATACACATACACACATACAGATATATCTACTAATGTCTTACTGGCGGACGTCTCTGACTGTTATTCAGATTTGCTCAATTTCCCGAGCGGTGTTGTACCTTTTCTTTGCCCATTTAGTCCGCCTCGCTCTGCGCGACTCCTGTAAGGGCACTAATCACTCCACACATTCCATTTGTCCTTTTGGTTGCCCCAAATTTTCATTTACATCTATCATACTTACACTTGTGCAAAACTTTGCATTACTTCCCAGGGGGTCACCCATCCATGAATTGCTCTGGCTTGAGCACGCTTAACCCCGAAACTTTCATGCATTTTGACGCGTTAGGGCTAATATAATTCCGTCGATTACCCCGCAGGGCCTTTGTCACATAATTTTAGGGCAGATCGGGGTCTTAGCAAATTTTCGGAAAATTTTTGTAGCGGGTCCCACCCCCGGCTAAGTCGTACCATTACCATGTCGCCTTTCTGAATCTTAAACATTCACCTTCATACACATATACATGTGATTACGGATAACCCACGGATTTAAGTCTTCGTCCCACGAATTCCGCCTCCAAATAATCGGTGGAATCTGATAAAATATCATCATAAGGTGTTCTCCGGGCACTGGCAGAAGAAAACTAAAGTCCGACAAGTATTGCGGGACCTTTTTGTACTTAGTCTACATATTTACTTCCATATTTCTGGAAAAATTTGGGCAGAGGTTCCTCTGTTTTTCTTACTATCCGAAACCTGTACACCAGAAATACCAATTATGCCTCACAGGGCCAACACATATACACCCACATACATATCATATCATGTCGTATCGCAGCCACACGGGGCTGATAACCTCAAGTAAGAATTGTAACGTCGTCGACACCTACCACACGTGCCCAACTCAACAGCATCGGAGGCACTTTCCTGTTTACTTTCATCCGGGATTTCTAGACTCACATTGACGGTGGGGACATCTCAGTCGCCCTTGCCTTTGGTCACTAGGTCTCTAATCCTTTTTAAATTTCCGTCGTCTTCATAGAACAACGTTTTACAGATATCATACACATATCGAAAATTCTAGGAAACTTACGTACTCATAACTGATCAACTCGGGTCTAACCTGGGGACCTGCCGTGGGAACTGTGTTCCTCATCATCGTCGTCGGTCTGGCCCCCACTGTTACCTGCATCTAAATCGGAGGAGTGTAGGTAGCCTGGCAATTCCTGGTTCACCGACGGCCAGGACAAAGGGCTGGAATAGGGCGTAACACTCTCTGGGGAAGCCTGTCTAACATACTGCTCCACTACCGGAGCTGCTGGCACATCCTCGGGAATCTCCTCCTCCGGCGTCCCAGAGGAGTGCTCTAGTGGCTCAGCCTCGGGGCTATCCTCCTCCCTGGGAGTAAGAAACTCTGGAGGTATCGTCGCTGGGTCCTCCGAAGGGTCGGTGTCATAACTGTCTTCCCTGGGAGTCTCTGCTCTGGGGATCAAAAACTCTGGAGGGATTGTCTCTGGATCCTCCGAAGGATCTGTCTCAATCGAGTAGCTGGGGATCTGCCTACTCGGTCCTGGTGATGTCCTAGGGGCCTTATTAGCACCCCGATCCCCATCATCCAAAGCGCTCCTCTTCATTATTTATCAACCTACGATCACCTGCAGGAAGAGGGTCAGAAACATTTTCCCCAAATACCGACACTTCTTCTCTTCTGGAGCCTCGTTGTAGATACAACAATTCGTAGGGGAGAATCATCCTAATCATATAGCTTTATCGCACGATCTAAGAATCCAAAGAAGGGTAACATCCTAAATGCCCTGTAGCTTCCTGTTTATAGGTGTGGTGCACAACACATCGATAAACAAGACTCTACTAGACACGGCCTGTAGACATTTCGAGGACTAACCGCTCTGATACCACTTTTGTCACGACCCAACCCCGTGGGCCGCGACTGGCACCCTAGCTGGGTACCCGTACATACCTACCTGACCGAATTTCGTATCGTACAGATTTTGTTTTTTTTGAAACAGAAATTAAAAAAGTAGGCCGATACAACTACGGCACGCGCGCGAACATATATATATCTGAACATACAGAAACATACGGATAAGCCGACAAGGCTAACATACAGACGAAACCCGTAACCCACACATCTATCTACAGGCCTCTACAGACATACGGAGTCATATGACGGGACAGGGCCCCGCTGTACCTAGAATATCCATACATACAGAGTATACAGAAGACAGGAGATATATACCAAAAATATACGCTCCGGATCAAAGGAGCTCTTCAAAACAGCTGAATCAGAAACCTACGGTGGCGGCGTATCACCTGGCGCTTCTGTACCTGCGGGCATGTAGCGCAGCCCCCGAAGAACGGGGGTCAGTACGAAAAATGTACCGAGTATGTAAAGCAGAAACATAACAGATATAAGCATAGTCCGAACCGGAGTCACAGAAATATAACGGACAGAACCATAAATCAGACTGACGGACAGAGTCATGATCCAGACAGACATACAGAATCGTGTTCCATACAAATAAATCGAATTATGGTTCGGACAGACAGACGGAATCATAATACGGACAGACGAGCAGAATCAGAATCCATACGGACATACAGACATAGTCGTAATTCAGACGGACAGACAGAAGTATGTCGGACAGAATTATGCATGAAGAGTAGTACAGAGTCATACAGAATCATACAGAGGCATAATATAGATAGCACACGCATATATTCATACAGATCCCGGCCCTGTCTGGGGGTGCGGTAACAGAACCCGGCCCTCTTAGTACGGGACGCGGTGGACAGACAGAATCAGATCAGATCATATGCCATCCTGGCCGCGATCCCCATACACAGATCATAATATCATACAAACATACAGATCCCGGCCCGCACGCCGAGGGACGCGGTGAACAATGCAGAGAAATATGCACGATAACAGAACCTGGCCCGGGTCGCAGTGAAAGAATGCATTGAGACAGACACGAACTGATAAATGAGAAACTACTTACATACAGACTCAGCATACAGACTCAATCAATGCGAATAAGCGGAATCTTTGAAAGAGTCGATAAGCGACACGCGAGACGATTTGTATGATAACTTGGCTAACCAGGTTACCAATAAGGGAATTTTCCATAAATCACTGGAGCCTTACTAAGATTGATCTGATTCGGCTTCAGATTCTATCTGTTATACTTCTGCACTTTCGATTCTGCTAAGGCTCTGCCTATTACGTCTCTGTGCTTCTGAACTCGATTATGTTCCCACCTGATAAATCTTTGTACATCCGATTCTGAATATGTTTCTGGTCGACATACTTCTGTATGATTGATTCTGATTACGTTTCTGTCTGACATATCTCTGTGCGATTAACTCTGATTATGAATCTGTCTGACACACCTTTGTATGTCTGACTCGGATACGAATCCGTCTGATATGCTTCTGTGCGTCTGATTTCGATCGCACGTCTGTCTGATACATCTCCGTATGTCTGACCTTGATTATGACTCTATCTGATACATTTCTGTCCGTCTGACTTTGATCATGATTCTGTATGATACATTTCTGTACGTCTGACTCCGATCTCAGATCTGTCTGACATACTTCCGTGCCCCTGACTTTGATTACGAATCCGTCCGATATGCTTCTACGCGTCCGGTTCTAGTTCTGAATCTGTTGGTATGAAGTGTCTGGTATGAAGTGGGATTACGAAAACGTGGTAGGGATCTCAGGAGTGTAACAAGAAATGATATGGACTATGACGTCTGGAAAGCGTTTGTCTGTTACAAGAATATAGCTTATGGTTCAATGATTATGTGGGGTATGCGAAAATATATTATGAAGGCATTTGAATCAGTAATGTGAAAAATTACCCCATAATGTTGGTAAAGATGCCATGTCGGAAAGTCAACAAAAGACGACTATAAAGAAAACCCTCCCGAAGTGGTATGACGCCCCATAAGGTTAACTTAACATTCGAGGACGAATGTTTTTAAAGGGGGGAGGATGTTACATCAGGCATTTTTGTTTATTCGAAATATTCAAGATAAATTGACTTGTGATGAATAAGGCCATAATTGGACATTTCTTGGTATGAATGTGTAGGTTATGAATACAATGGTGTGGAATTACGAAAGGAGGCCAAGGGCAAAATTGGAATTTTGGGAAATTTGTCCCATGAATTACAATAATTAGCCAACCATTTTGGGCTCAAAAAAAAATAAGTGAAGGGAGGCCCAATTTAAGGGGCCCAACCGGCCACCGCACATCCAAGCCCATGGATTAATTAAATTCCATGGGAAATTATATATCATGGATAAGTATCAAGAAGTTTCAAGAAAAGGGAAAACAAGAACAACAAACAAAAAGAACAAGAGGGTTCGGGTGGGAGAGAGAAAAAGAAAGAAAAGAAAGAAAAACATTTTGGAGCCAATTCTTTGGTTTAAAAGATCATCTCTTGTGAAAGTATTAACAAGTGCAAAGCCCTCTACAAGTTGATATAAGTATTGTGGCAAGAAAGCAATTTTATCCTCCAAGTGAAGAACTTGAAGAAAGGTGAGGATTTCATGTTTTTGTTATGTTATAAATGGTATATGTATGTTGTTGTATGTGTGAAGGAATGAAAAGTATGAAAATTGTGTGTGTTGGAAGTGGTTGTGTTAGGGCCGTGAGCATGCTTGTGTTACATGTCCTTGATGATTTGAAGTCATGTTGTAATTTAGTTGTAGTGTGATGGAAATTGTATTAGAAATGAAAGTGGGATGAATTAATGGAAGTTGGGGGATATTGCATGTTGGCCGTGTGGTGCCTTGTATGAAAGTGGATGGATTGAATTTATTTAATGCAATACTTGTGTTGTTTTGACTTTGGGAAGTAGATGGAAGGATAATGGTTAATCTAAAATGAAGAATTTGTTGGTTAAGTTGTTATCGGAAAGTATGTCGCTTTAGCGTGATTTCATGAAAATTATGATTAATGATAATGAACTTGGGAATATGGGAATGTGTTTATGAACTTGTATGTTGAAAGTTAGGAAAAGATTGGAAAAGTAGTGACTTAATGGGAAGTTTGAATGTTTGTGTATCTTATGAATATTATGTGAAAATGGTATGGATGCCTCCGATGTATGTCGTAATGATTTTGGTGGATAATGAATATGAAAATAATGAGTTTGGTTTGGAAACGCAAGTTTGAAACGAAAGATGTTTCGTTATGTCGAAAGATGGCTAGTGATGCCATAGTGTATGTCTTAATGTTTATTGTTGTTTTAATGTCATTTCTGGGTTGTTGTGTTGATGAATTGAGCTGAGCTAAGTCTCGGGGATGTCGTGTATACAGAGGAAATGCTGCCGAAAGTTCGGTAGGCAAGCATGTGTTAGGTTGGAATATTGAAAGTTTGAAACTAACAAACGGTAAACTTGACCATTTCCATATTTTGGACGAAATTTAGATTGACGCCAAGCGAGCGTAAGGTGCTACCAAGGTATGTGAAGCATTTCCCTTTGTTCCTAGGCATGTTCCGGATGTGATAGGCTCGGCCGCGAGCCTTAAGTACGACTCCGTCCCCCGGAATTCGAGACGGAAAACCGCTCCAATTCCTTCAATCCAATTGAAGCTATTTTCTTACAAATTGCCTTTAAAGTGAATTTTTGTACAAAAATTCCCTAAACGGAGTCGGAACACTTCCAGATGATTATGGATGACCTTATAAGGTCTACTATCGGTAATTTACCTATGTCGCCTCGAGTTTATCCGCGGCGGGCCCACGAGGCCCGATACCTTCTGTATGATCTTAATTACTTTAGTTTTGCCCGCTTTTCACAGAGAACACCTGGACTACTATTCTGATCACGATACGACTGTTTTTATACAAATCTTACAAAATAGTTTTTTTGACATTTGGAAATCTGGTTCTGGTTATAATCTGTCGTGCCTCCCCAAGTGACGTGTAGGCACGTACCTTGAAAACTATCCGAATACTTGGTTCGATCGGCCAGTTGGCCTACTTCTGTTCTGTTGAGTTTGTATGACGATCTGTATGTATGTGGTTCCTCATTAATTAGTTCGTGCACGTACTATGATTCCTTTCACCGGATCCCGGGCCGGTACGTATATCGTGCGGTGGGCCGCCGAGCCCCATATGTGAATTCTGAAGTATGATGTGTCCGGTTTCGGGGTACTATGTTATATATCCGTCCCCGGTTACCGAGGATATATTACGAAGTATGATGAGTCCGGGCTCGGGGTGCTGTGTTATCTGTCCGCCCCCGGGTACCGTGGTTATGTTATGATAAGTGACGAAGATCGGAGAAGAATTTCTGATATCTGACGTGTTGTGGTGCCAATGGCAGGAGTGGCGACCACGTTCTTGTACCCTATGTGTGATTTTGTCTGTCTGTATGACTTATGATTCTGTCTATCCGTCCGGCTTATCTGTCCGACTAGTTATGATTCTGTATGTCCGTCTGGCTTATCTGTCCTACTGGTTGTGATTCTGTCTGTCCGTCCGGATTATCTATCCGACTGGTTGTGATTCAGTCTGTCCGTCCGGATTATCTGCCCGACGGGTTACGATTCTATTTGTCCGTCTGGATTATCTGACCGACGGGTTTCGATTCCGTATGTCCGTATGGATCCCGCTTCTGTATGTCCGCATGGACTCTGATTCTGTCTGTCTGGACCACGATTCTGTCCGTCTGTCGGGACTATGTCTCTGTTAGTCCGGCCTATGAGCCTGTCTATTATATCTCCGTGCTTCCGGTCCAGATCATGATTATGTTTGATATATTTCTGCTTTACATACTCGGTACAATTTTGTACTGACCCCCGTTTCCTCGGGGGCTGCGTTACTTGCCCGCAGGTACAGGCGCACTCGGTGACACGCCGCCAGCGTAGGGTTCTGATTCAGCTATTTTGAAGAGCTCCTTTGATCCGGAGCGTACACTTTTGGTATATATCTTCTGTTTTCCGTATGTTCTGTATGTATGGAAATTCTGGGTACGGCGGGGCCCTGTCCCGTCATATGATTCTGTATGTCTGTAGAGGCCTGTAGATAGATGTGTGGGTTACGGGTTTCGTCTGTATGTTAGCCTTATCGGCTTATCTGTAAATGTCTGCATGTTCAGGTATATACATATATATGTTTGGGCGCGTGCCGTATCTGTATCGGCCTACTTCTGTAACATCTGTTTTAAAAAAAAAGTATCTGTATGATACGAAATTCGGTCAGGTAGGTATGTACGGGTACCCAGTTAGGGTACCAGTCGCGGCCCACGGGGTTGGGTCGTGACAGACCGGTGGTCTCCTTGGGCTATAATCACCCCCAAAATGGGAACCTGAGGCTTTCGAACTCTGACCCTGTCCTTAATGAATGAAGCACTCAAATGTCCTGCCTGCAAATTGAGGAGGTGCACTAATCCCTTACTAGCCTGAATATCTGGAATATGACTGCCTCGATCCCCCTCTATAGCCGCTACCTATACCCATAGATTTGGCCCTCTTACTTTGCCCACTTTCAATATCACTCTCACCTCTTTACGGGTGTTGTTGTTCTTCTATGTTCTGGGCATGGGCCTGAAAACGGGAAATACCCATCCCTTCCTGTAATGAAGCTGTCAAATAATGTTTAAACAAATACGGCCCTAGGCCTCTCACAAACCTATGCACTCTATCTCCTATATCAGCCACCATGGTCGGAGCATATCTTGCCAATGAATTAAAGTGAAGGCTATACTCCCAAGCACTCATGTTCCCTTGCTTCAAATTTAAGAACCTATCCGCTCTAGCCCGACGGACCTCAGGTTGCAAATAGTGACAAAGGAAAGCATCCACAAATTCTTGCCATATTGGAGGAGGTGCATTTTCCTTTCTTGAGGATATCAAATTATTATACCAAAGAACCGCCATATCGCGGAGTCTATAAGATGCCAACTCCACAGATTTAGTATCGGAGGCATGAATAATTTTCAATGTTCTCAACATCTCATCAATAAAGCCTTGCGGGTCTTCATCCGGCATTGACCCGAAAAACTCGAGAGGGTTCAAACTCATAAAATCCCGAGCTCGAGTACCAATCGCCCTGTCATCCGATCCTGTACTCTGCCACTGTGCCTGAGCGGCATCTAACTGTGTCAGTAACTGAATAGCTTCGATCATTTGTTGACCCGAAGCAGCCGGTGGAGGAACTGGTGGCATAGGAGTTGGAACTAAAGCCCCCTTTTTCTCTTTTATAATAGTAGGAGTGAGAGAGTTATTAGATGGATCCTTATTTGCGGATTCACCTTCTTCCACATTAGTTGGCGGCTTCCTTTCTATCCGCCTCTCTATCGTAGTCTTTCCCTTCTGGGCGACTGTAGCTTTTCTCTTTGGCGGCATCACTGAAATCATAACGCACCACTAGGGAAGAGAAAATCTTATAACATGGCTCTATCGCACGATCCCATAAGAAGAAGAATGATCATTTTTCCAAAATTCCCCGCAGCTCCTTGTTTATAAGTGTGGCGCGCTACACACCATCAACAAGACTATGCTAGACACGGCTCATAGACACTTCCTAGGACTGAACTGCTCTAATACCACTACTGTCACGACCTGACTAGGGGCTATGACGGGTACCCGGAGCTAACTACCTAGTACCGCTCATATTACTAATCATCATACTCAACCTGAACACATACATATATAAATTGTTCGAACCGGTATTTTTGTACAGTGGAATAATCTGGATTTATTATGATAAGTTAAGGACAAAAAAGAAAATATTTCGGGATACAAAGTCGGGATTCTTGACCTTGATTTTATTTTGAGATATATGTTATATATGAAATTGTTGGCATTGAACACTTAGGGAAAATTGGGACCACAATTCATAAAATTGGAATTTAAAATGTGGTGCCAAAAATGCCATGGGGGCCGTGTGAATTAAAAAGGGGTCCCACACATTGTGTGACCAATTTTAATTGGTCCAACACATTGTGTGGACCCAAGGCAATGTGGATATTTTGTGAACCACTTAAAAGATGAAGACCAAGTCTTCATTCCTCATTTATTCACTTCATCACTTAGCACAAAACAAGAAAATAGAGAGTTCCCAACCCCCACTGTTTTCGGCCCAACCTTAGGAAAACCAAATCAAATTCTAGCTTCCCAAAAATTATTTCCTTGGTGTTAACCCACTATATTGAGGTCCCTAAGTAGCGTGGAAGAGTTGTTCGGGTCATCCAACCATTAGTTGTACCCATTTGCAAACCCTAACTATTTGGTGGATTGAAGAAGAAAGGTATGTTTTGCTCTTGTTTTTGTGTTGTGAACATTTATTCATGTTATGGTATGTTAATAGGGATGGAAATCATGAAATATAGTATGATTGGAAGTGGGTTGTGTGATGGGTGTTCTAGCCGTGTATATGGGTGTGACAAATGGAATTGATGAATTAATTCTATATTATGTTAGATTGGTATCGAGTTGTGAAAAGAATAAAAATCATCGATACGTGTATATGTGTAGTGTAGCCGTGTTTATAGCCTCCAAATTTTAGCAAAGAAGGAATAAATCTCGCTTAGCGTCGTAATGGTTATGGTGATGACTTGTAGGTTAGAAATGAGAATTTAATGTCCCAAATTGACATAGTAAGCGTTGCGGACTGATTTGGAGAGCTTTGTGCATTGAATAAAATTTGTATATATAAGAATCATTAACATGTGTATGTGTGTGGCGCGGGCGAATGTGAGTTTTATAATGTGTCGAAGATCGTAATACTATCGCTTAGTATTTTAGTTATCGTCGAAACGAATTCTAGTTGGAAATAAGTGTTTAAGTGGCTCAAGATTGATGTTGAGAAATTGTGGGCTGTTTTGAGGCTAGTTGTGCGTTTGACGTAAATTGTATATTTTATGAAAATCATATCGTTATATTGTGGATTGTGGTACAAAACATGACTTGAAAATGAGGAATGGAAAAAGGGGACTGTTTTCGGCCAAACAGTGGAAAAATTTTCGGGTCGTTGGAAATATTATGTGGATTGTTTAGAATGTCCTCGAATATTGTGGTAAAGACTCGGGTGGATAATTAAATGTGTGAGCGATGTGGTGGCTTGAATGTGAGCCGTTGAATTGAATATTTGGAAAGTTGTCGAATGATGAAAAAGAGAGCTATTAATGTTATTTTGTCTTCCGAATTTATTATTGATGTTGTTAGGTTGGTTGTTGTTGTTGTTGTTGATTGATACGGCCGAGTTAAATTCTCGGGGTAGCCTATTTACAGGGGAAATACTGCCCAAATTTCTGTAGAATTAAGGGCAAAATTGGAATTTAATGCCCAAAGAGTCTTTAGCTAATGTTTGGCATTTTATGGCTTATTTTTAGATCGTGGGCAGCCCGAATCATAGTTTGGACTTAGCTTGAGTTGGATCATATTGGAGAGCGTTTGAGATATGTAAAGCAACCTTCCTTCTTTTGGCATGCCTTAGTTTCACATAGGCTAGATTAGAGCTTTAAGGGAATTCCAAATTCGAGATCCGAGCATGTTATGATCCATATATATATTCTTTGGCACTCTTATGTGTGTTTTTATGAAATATGAACCATGATGTATTTGAAGTAATCGGTTTCCGAAATCCACATAGAAAATGTTCACTTTAAGGAATTTTGTAATCTCTGAATGCCATATTTTTCGCTTAGAGGCTCGGATCACTCCAATAATTTTTATAGGAGTTTGCTTGATGTATAATGGGTATGTTTTTCATAGGCGGGCTCAGTTCGGGTCTATACTCGTCCGTGGGTCCCTTTATGTAAATTCGACAACTTTGAATCAAAAAGTGATAATTATTATTCCGATTTCGAATATGACTATTTTACTTATCCTTCAGATTTATAATAATGATTTTATGCATATGATTCCTCACTACTCCGCTCGTGCCTACTATGATATCGTTCGCCGGTTCCCGGGCCGGTTCTGTTGTCGTGCGCTTTGTGATACATTCCGGTGTTATGCTGTGATTATGGTTCACCGTGCTCCTGGCTCGAGGGCCGGGTTCCACTTATGTTTGGCGTTATGCTGTGTTGTGATGTGTGACGGGGATTCGGAGATTTGAAACTTTCTGGTGTTATGCTGTGTTGTGGCGCCATCGACAGGCGGGCGACCACATTTTCCTGTGCCCTATGCATAATTTATACTTTGGAAATAAACATTTTGATATTTTTTTATATGTATTATTTTCTATATATTTGATTCGATTATTGTTCAGATTTATTTCTGTACCTTCTGCTTTGCATACTCAGTACATATTTCGTACTGACCCACTTCTCCGGGGGCTGCGTTTCATGCCCGCAGGTACGGACGCATAGCCTGGTGATCCACCTGTTTAGGACACCCTTTCTGCTATTCGGAGTGCTCCTCTCTTTCCGGAGCTTATACGTTTGGTATATATATATTTATTAGTGCATTTGTATATATTCGTTCTTGGGTACGGCGGGGCCCTGTCCTGTCATATGATTCTGTCGGTCTGTTTAGAGGTCTGTGGACATGTTTGTGGGTTAGGGTCTTTCTGTATGGATGTATGTACATGTCGTTTGGGCAATCCCATATGCCGAGGCGGCTGGTCCGCATATGTTGTTTGGGCGATCCTATACGCCGAGGCGGCCGGTCCGCATATGTTTATATATTGCTTGGTTAGCCCTGTGTGGCTTTTGTTGGTATTTTCTGCGTGCGGGGTATATTGGATAGTCCGTAAAACAAAGGAAACTCTGCCGATATTTTTCTGGAAATTACCTAAATTTGAAATAAAGCCTTGTCGGCTTCCGCCATATACTAGAATGAGTTAATAGAATTTGAGATAATATTTGATAGATGGGTTCGGGTGCCCAGATGGGGCACTAGTCACGGCCTACGGGGTTGGGTCGTGACAAAAGTGGTATCAGAGCGGTTTGTCCTCGGAGTGTCCACAGATCGTGTCTAGTAGAGTCTTGTTTATCGGTGTGTTGTGCACCACATCTATAAACCGGAGGCTACAGGACATTTATGATGTTGTCTTTTCTTCTGATCTTAGATCGTGCGATAGAACTGTGCTATTAGGATGATTCTGTTTTGATCTGTTGTTGTTTTTCTTTCAGTGATGCCTCCGAAAAAGGCGACGGCCGCCCAGAAGAAAAAGGGCGTAGTAGGAGAGACCAGCCGGGCTCAGAAGGGTACTCGGACCCTTGCTCAGATGATGCGTGATATTATGTCCCGGCCAGCCGACTCTGCTACGTCTTCATCATCAGAGGAGTCTGGAGCAGCTTCACCATTAGCTCCAGGGGCTTCAGCTCCCGCGCCTCCAGCTCCTCAGCCAGGGGCGGAGGACAGGACACTGAGAGAGGCTGTGCAGTTATTGACCACTCTGGTAGCGGGACAGGCTCGCAGACGCGGGCGGAGAGATGATGATGATGACGATAGGCGTGACAGCCTGAGGGTTCGAGAGTTTCTATTATGTGGCCCTCCAGAGTTTTACGGGTCTAAGCCCGACGAGGACCCCCATGACTTTATTCGGGGGATGCGGCGCTCACTAGATTTGGTCAGGGCTTCAGAGACTGAGTCTGTTGAGTTGGCTTCGCATAGACTACGGGATGTTGCTGCTCACTGGTATGAGTCCTGGGAGCTATCCAGGGGTGAGGGTGCTACCCCAGCTACTTGGGACGAGTTTGTGACTGCTTTCACTCACCACTTTTTGCCCCCAGAGTTACGGCGGGCGCGGGTTGACCGATTTTTGCATCTGCAACAGAGGGGTCGGAGCGTTCGTGAGTATAATATGGAGTTTGATTCTTTGGCCCGGTATGCACCTGCCATAGTAGTAGATATGGCCGATCGGATGCACAGATACGTGATGGGGTTAGACCGCTATTTGATTGATGGCTGTATGGCGGTGGCATTGCAGGCAGACATGGATATTGCCCGACTACAGGCTTATGCCCTGGGTATGGAGGACCAACATAGAGCTGATTATTCTAGCAGAGATCGGGACAGGAGGCCGCCCAAGAGGGCCAGATTCGCAGGTTATTCTGGAGATTCTCGAGGCGGACAGCCTCAGCAGCAGCAGTCAGGCAGACATCCTCCTCCGTCAGGCCGGGGTACACAGCCAGCCGGTAAGAGATTTGACAGTGCAGGACAGTCTGGGGCCGGTCAGAGCTCCAGAGCATCAGGGTCACCGATAGCTAGAGGTCCCAGCCAGTCCAGACCACCCAGGCCCCGTTGTTCCCATTGCGGGAAATCGCACCCGGGAGAGTGTTATCGACTTACTGGAGCCTGTTTTTCATGCGGTGGTCAGGGCCATCTTATGCGAGATTGTCCGTTGGCGAGCGGTTCTGGTAGTGTGGCTCAGCCGACGGGGTCAGCCGCTGGTTCATCATCTGCTCCATCAGTTGCACGCCCTGCGGGGCGAGGTATGTCTGCACCGGCGGGACGCGGTCGAGGTCGTGACAGTGCTTCAGGTTCTAGCAGTCCTTCGAACCGCATTTATGCCTTAGCCAGCAGACAGGACCAGGAGGCTTCGCCTAATGTCGTCACAGGTATATTACTGGTTTTCTCTCGTGTTGTGTATGCATTGATTGATCCTGGTTCTACATTATCATTTATATCTCCACTCGTTGCTGATACAATTGGGATAGAATCCGAACCGATAGACCCTTTTGAGGTAGCTACACCAGTAGGGGACTCTGTTATAGCCAGTCAGATTTATAGAGATTGCTCCGTGATTATCTGTGGCCGCTGCACTAAGGCGGATTTGGTGGAGTTAGATATGATCGAGTTTGACGTGATTATGGGTATGGATTGGCTAGCTTCTTGCTATGCTAATGTTGATTGTCAAAAGAAGATAGTCCGATTCCAATTCCCAGGGGAGCCAATTATAGAGTGGGCAGGTAATACAGTATCGCCGAGGGGTAAGTTTATTTCATACCTCAAGGCTGAGAAAATGATCAGAAAGGGGTATATTTATCATCTGGTCCGTGCTCATGATTTAGAGGCAGAGGCACCGACTCTTCAGTCAGTCCCAGTGGTTAATGAATTTGTAGATGTATTCCCAGATGAGCTTCCAGGTCTTCCTCCCGAACGGGAGATAGAGTTTGCTATTGATCTGTTGCCAGACACTCAGCCTATCTCTATTCCTCCGTACAGAATGGCACCTGCAGAATTGAAAGAATTGAAAGAGCAGCTGAGAGATTTATTGGAGAAGGGTTTCATTCGGCCTAGTGCATCACCCTGGGGAGCTCCGGTATTATTTGTGAGAAAGAAAGATGGCTCGCTGCGGATGTGCATTGATTATCGGCAGTTGAATAAGGTAACCATTAAGAATAAATATCCCCTCCCCAGGATTGATGATTTGTTTGATCAGCAGCAGGGTGCCAGGTACTTCTCAAAGATAGACCTGCGATCGGGTTACCATCAGGTACGGGTACGAGAGGCTGATATTCCCAAGACAGCATTCAGGACCCGATATGGGCACTATGAGTTCAGAGTTATGTCTTTTGGGCTGACAAATGCCCCAGCAGTATTTATGGACCTGATGAATCGGGTATTCAGACCGTTCTTGGATATGTTTGTGATCGTATTTATCGATGATATTCTGGTTTATTCTCGGTCAGAGGCAGAGCATGCGGACCATTTGAGGACGGTACTTGGCACACTTCGGCACCAGGAATTATATGCTAAATTTTCTAAGTGTGAATTCTGGTTATCTTCAGTGGCATTTCTGGGACATATTATTGGGGCTGATGGCGTCCGGGTGGATACCCAGAAGATCGAGGCCGTAAAGAATTGGCCTAGACCTACGACGCCGACAGAGGTGCGTAGCTTTCTGGGATTGGCTGGTTATTATCGGAGATTCGTGGAGAAGTTTGCTTCCATTTCAGCGCCTTTGACAAGGCTGACTCAGAAGGGAGCTAAGTTTCAGTGGTCAGATGCTTGCGAGCGTAGCTTCCAGTTGCTGAAAGAGAAGTTGACTACGGCTCCAGTCCTGACTCTTCCGGAGGGTCCAGATGGGTATGTGATTTATTGTGATGCCTCTGGTATTGGTTTGGGATGTGTGTTGATGCAGCACGGCAGGGTGATAGCTTATGCTTCCCGGCAGCGCAGAAAACATGAAAAGAATTATCCTACTCACGATTTGGAGCTGGCCGCGGTCATTCATGCTTTGAAGATGTGGAGACATTATTTATATGGGGTTCACGTTGACATTTATACAGATCATAAGAGCCTTTAGTACATCTTTAGGAAAAAGGAGCTGAACTTGCGGCAGCGGAGGTGGTTAGAGTTGCTGAAAGATTATGATGTTGACATTCTCTACCATCCTGGGAAAGCTAATGTTGTGGCGGATGCACTCAGCCGCAAGTCTATGGGCAGCCTAGCAGACGTTCCATCAGAGAGTAAAGAAATGGTTCGCGATATTCATCAGTTGGCTAGTCTTGGAGTTCGCTTGGCTGATTCGGGAGATGCCGGGGTTTCTGTTCGAGGTATTGCTGAGTCCTCTATTACAGAAGATATTAAGCGGCATCAGTATGAGGATCCTATTCTGGCACAGGAGAAGACTCCGTTCGAGATTTCACCTGATGGAGTGTTATTTCACAGAGGCAGATTGTGTGTACCTGACGTTGCAGGGTTGCGGCGATAGGTTATGGGCGAGGCACATTACGCCCGATATTCTGTTCACCCAGGGTCGACGAAGATGTACCATGATCTCAGATGCCTATATTGGTGGGATGGTATGAAAAGAGATATAGCAGAGTTCGTTGCTCAGTGTCCAAATTGCCAGCAGGTTAAGATTGAGCACCAGAAGCCCGGTGGGCTATTGCAGGAGATCGAGATACCGACGTGGAAGTGGGAGGTCATTAATATGGACTTTATTACAGGTTTACCTCGCACTCCACGAAGGTACGACTCCATTTGGGTTATCGTTGATCGGCTGACAAAATCAGCTCACTTTCTTCCAGTCCGGACTACATACTCAGCTGAAGATTATGCCAGGCTATATATTAAGGAGATTGTGAGACTGCATGGAGTTCCTGTGTCTGTTATTTCTGATAGAGGTGCCCAGTTTACAGCTAAGTTCTGGAGATCATTCCAGGAGGGATTGGGGACCCAGGTGAGTCTGAGTACAGCATTTCATCCCCAGTCCGATGGTCAAGCAGAGTGCACTATTCAGACATTGGAAGATATGTTGCATGCCTGTGTTATTGATTTCAGAGGTAGCTGGGATGACCATTTGCCGCTTGTTGAATTCGCTTATAATAACAGGTACCACTCCAGTATTCAGATGGCACCATATGAGGCCTTGTACGGCAGGAAATGTAGATCACCGATCGGTTGGTTTGATGTTGGGGAGACTGAGTTGATTGGCCCAGATGTGGTCCAGCAGGCCGTGGATAAGGTGAAACTTATTCGAGAAAGATTGTTGGCAGCCCAGAGCCGACAGAAATCTTATACCGATAAGCGACGTCGACCGTTAGAGTTTCAGATTGGCGATTGGGTGTTCCTGAAAGTGTCACCGATGGAAGGTGTTATGCGATTTGGCAAGAAAGGAAAGCTCAGTCCGAGATATATTGGGCCCTATCTGATTATTCGCAAAATAGGCAAGGTGGCCTACGAATTGGATTTTCCAGCTAACTTGGGAGCGGTACACCCGGTATTTCATGTTTCTATGCTTCGTAAGTGTATTGGTGACCCTTCCAGAGTCTTTCCTGTAGATGACATTCAGGTCACAGAGGAGCTATCTTATGAGGAGCAGCCTATAGCCATATTGGATCGCCAGGTAAAAAGGTTGCGAAACAAAGATATGACTTCTGTTAAAGTGCTGTGGCGGAACAATAACCGAGAGGAAATGACCTGGGAAGCTGAGGAGCATATGAAGAAGAAGTATCCTCATTTATTTTCGGAACCTACAGGTAATCCAATTCTCTACTTGACTTTGATGATTGACCAATAAATGTATTGTTGTGATAGTTGAGAAGGAAACTCCCCCAAATTGTTGGTATGACCCATAAGATAAATCTAACATTCGCGGACGAATGTTCTTAGGGGGGGAGGATGTTAGAACCGGTATTTTTGTACAGTGGAATAATCTGGATTTATTATGATAAGTTAAGGACAAAAAAAAATAAATTATTTCGGGATACAAAGTCGGGATTCTTGACCTTGATTTTATTTTGAGATATAAGTTATATATGAAATTGTTGGCATTGAACACTTAGGGAAAATTGGGACCACAATTCATAAAATTGGAATTTAAAATGTTGTGCCAAAAATGCCATGGGGGCCGTGTGAATTAAAAAGGGGTCACACACATTGTGTGACAAATTTTAATTGGTCCAACACATTGTGTGGACCCAAGGCAATGTGGATATTTTGTGAACCACTTAAAAGATGAAGACCAAGTCTTCATTCCTCATTTATTCACTTCATCACTTAGCACAAAACAAGAAAATAGAGAGTTCCCAACCCCCACTGTTTTCGGCCCAACCTTAGGAAAACCAAATCAAATTCTAGCTTCCCAAAAATTATTTCCTTGGTGTTAACCCACTATATTGAGGTCCCTAAGTAGCGTGGAAGAGTTGTTCGGGTCATCCAACCATTTGTTGTACCCATTTGCAAACCCTAACTATTTGGTGGATTGAAGAAGAAAGGTATGTTTTGCTCTTGTTTTTGTGTTGTGAACATTTATTCATGTTATGGTATGTTAATAGGGATGGAAATCATGAAATATAGTATGATTGGAAGTGGGTTGTGTGATGGGTGTTCTAGCCGTGTATATGGGTGTGACAAATGGAATTGATGAATTAATTCTATATTATGTTAGATTGGTATCGAGTTGGGAAAAGAATAAAAATCATCGATACATGTATATGTGTAGTGTAGCCGTGTTTATAGCCTCCAAATTGTAGCAAAGAAGGAATAAATCTCGCTTAGCGTCGTAATGGTTATGGTGATGACTTGTAGGTTAGAAATGAGAATTTAATGTCCCAAATTGACATAGTAAGCGTTGCCGACTGATTTGGAGAACTTTGTGCATTGAATAAAATTTGTATATATAAGAATCATTAACATGTGTATGTGTGTGGCGCGGGCGAATGTGAGTTTTATAATGTGTCGAAGATCGTAATACTATCGCTTAGTATTTTAGTTATCGTCGAAACGAATTCTAGTTGGAAATAAGTGTTTAAGTGGCTCAAGATTGATGTTGAGAAATTGTGGGCTGTTTTGAGGCTAGTTGTGCATTTGACGTAAATTGTATATTTTATGAAAATCATATCGTTATATTGTGGATTGTGGTACAAAACATGACTTGAAAATGAGGAATGGAAAAAGGGGACTGTTTTCGGCCAAACAGTGGAAAAATTTTCGGGTCGTTGGAAATATTATGTGGATTGTTTAGAATGTCCTAGAATATTGTGGTAAAGACTCGGGTGGATAATTAAATGTGTGAGCTATGTGGTGGCTTGAATGTGAGCCGTTGAATTGAATATTTGGAAAGTTGTCGAATGATGAAAAAGAGAGCTATTAATGTTATTTTGTCTTCCGAATTTATTATTGATGTTGTTAGGTTGGTTGGTTGTTTTTGTTGTTGATTGATACGGCCGAGTTAAATTCTCGGGGTAGCCTATTTACAGGGGAAATGCTGCCCAAATTTCTGTAGAATTAAGGGCGAAATTGGAATTTAATGCCCAAAGAGTCTTTAGCTAATGTTTGGCATTTTATGGCTTATTTTTAGATCGTGGGCAACCCGAATCATAGTTTGGACTTAGCTTGAGTTGGATCATATTGGAGAGCGTTTGAGGTATGTAAAGCAACCTTCCTTCTTTTGGCATGCCTTAGTTTCACATAGGCTAGATTAGAGCTTTAAGGGAATTCCAAATTCGAGATCCGAGCATGTTATGATCCATATATATATTCTTTGGCACTCTTATGTATGTTTTTATGAAATATGAACCATGATGTATTTGAAGTAATCGGTTTCCGAAATCCGCATAGAAAATGTTCACTTTAAGGAATTTTATAATCTCTGAATGCCATATTTTTCGCACAGAGGCTCGGATCGCTCCAATAATTTTAATAGGAGTTTGCTTGATGTATAATGGGTATGGTTTTCATAGGCGGGCTCAGTTTGGGTCTATACTCGTCCGTGGGTCCCGCGACGCCCTTTATGTAAATTCGACAACTTTGAATCAAAAAGTGATAATTATTATTCCGATTTCGAATATGACTATTTTACTTATCCTTCGGATTTATAATAATGATTTTATGCATATGATTCCTCACTACTCCGCTCGTGCCTACTATGATATCGTTCGCCGGTTCCCGGGCCGGTTCTGTTGTCGTGCGCTTTGTGATACATTCCGGTGTTATGCTGTGATTATGGTTCACCGTGCTCCTTGTTCGAGGATCGGGTTCCACTTTTGTTTGGCGTTATGTTGTGTTTGGCGTTATGCTGTGTTGTGATGTGTGACGGTGATTCGGAGATTTGAAACTTTCTGGTGTTATGCTGTGTTGTGACGCCATCGACAAGCGGGCGACCACATTTTCCTGTGCCCTATGCATAATTTATACTTTGGAAATAAACATTTTGATATTTTTTTATATGTATTATTTTCTATATATCTGATTCGATTATTGTTCAGATTTATTTCTGTACCTTCTGCTTTGCATACTCAGTACATATTTCGTACTGACCCCCTTCTCCGGGGGCTGCGTTTCATGCCCGCAGGTACGGACGCACAGCCTGGTGATCCACCTGTTTAGGACACCCTTTCTGCTATTCGGAGTGCTCCTCTCTTTCCGGAGCTTATACTTTTGGTATATATATTTTTATTAGTGCATTTGTATATATTCGTTCATGGGTACGGCGGGGCCCTGTCCTGTCATATGATTCTGTCGGTCTGTTTAGAGGTCTGTGGACATGTTTGTGGGTTAGGGTCTTTCTGTATGGATGTATGTACATGTCGTTTGGGCAATCCCATACGCCGAGGCGACCGGTCCGCATATGTTGTTTGGGCGATCCTATACGCCGAGGCGGCCGGTCCGTATATGTTTATATATTGCTTGGTTAGCCCTGTGTGGCTTTTATTGGTATTTTCTACGTGCAGGGTATATTGGATAGTCCGTAAAACAAAGAAAACTCTGCCGAAATTTTTCTGGAAATTACCTAAATTTGAAATAAAGCCTTGTCGGCTTCCGCCATATACTAGAATGAGTTAATAGAATTTGAGATAATATTTGATAGATGGGTTCGGGTGCCCAGATCGGGCACTAGTCACGGCCTACGGGGTTGGGTCGTGACATAAATACCCCAAGGCTATACATAGTTATACATAATCCTGTACGGTTACCAAAAATGATATACAAAAATGTACAATGACATCGTCATGGGACACCAACAACCCACACGTGCGTATCTACGAGCCTCTACTGGAGTACTAGACATAAAGACGGGACAGGACCCCGTCGTGCCCAAAATATAGACACAAAAGGATATAACCATAAGTAGCATCTCCGGAATAATGGAGTCCTCCTGAATCTGCTGATAAGCTCCTACGAATCCGCACCGTCTCCCTGTTTACCTGTGGGCATGAACACAGCGTCCAAAAACAAAGGACTTCAGTATGAACATTGTACTCAGTATGTAAGGCATGAATAATAATAGCATAATAATGAAACAATTTAATATGAGCTGAGGATATAACTTGCTTAACCTTTAAAGGAAAACATATGCATGCATATCATATATCTATACCATCATCGTTGACCCGCGATCGGGTAACCATCATAACGCCGCCCACTAGTGGTGGTCATATCCGGCCTTTTAGGCACGGTGTAATCACAAGTAGCCCGCATGAGTGGTGAAATGTCCGGCCATCTAGGGACGGTGTAATCACAAGCAGCCCGCATTAGCAGTGACATATCCGGCCATCTAGGCACGGTGTAATCGTATTATCATATTCACCTCATAACTTATCATCATCATACATTCATCATGAAACATGCATTAGAACTCATGGATAATTTAAAATTATATCGGGGTGACGTAAGGTCGAGAACCCCCGAGTTCATTTATGGAGTAATCATGTTCATCATACCACACCTTAAAGGAACCAACATCATAAGGAGGGTTTAGCAATAATGAATAACATCAAGGAAAACGTATAAGGATCATTAGCTTCATGAAGTTGTCATATCATATGCTTTAGGATCTCTAGACGTAGGCTCGTCACCATCGTTACTATATTCATGACATATCTCTTATCTTTATCTCATAAGGAGCTCTTTATCAACGTGGACTCATAGTTCATGGAATATAAGAAAGTCACGGAGAGATAGGGGAATTTATGTCATAGGGATCATGCCTTAGAAAAGAAGGGACTAGCCTTACATACCTTGTATCTCTTCAACTCTATCGTCTAGTTGCGTGTCTCTTTACCTTGCCATTTTACCTTCAAGGGAATTCGTTCTAGCATTAGATAATCGATAACATAAGTATGCTTGAACTAAAGCAAATGAAAATTAGGCTGCATCTCCTTAGTTTCTACAACTTTCTCCATATCATATAGCAACTCCCAAACATTTATAAGAACAGTCATAATCTCCTAATCTACAATCTTCATCAACCATACATCATTTAATTCTCCTACTCCCATTGCAAGGGAATCCACAACCATGGTCGTAATACAATATTACGTCCTTCTATTATGTTTCTCCCATGTTATTAATATAATTTATAACAAAATTCTATTCATAATACATCAAGGGTCATGATTAATGTCAACCACTATTTAAGAATACCACTATTTTCACATTTGAGCTCTATATTCAACCCCTCAATACTCTCAATAATAGGAAATAAACATAAAACTAACCTTAAGCACTTGGGAACAAGTCTTGAGTCACTCTACTCCATTAGAAGGAAATCCTCCACTTGCATGCGAAAGAAACTCTTTCTCTCCACAAACCCTAATAGGCTTCCTAGTGGATGAATCTCTTAAATCTTGGCTTTTGATCTTGATTTCTTGGTATAAATTGTTGTAGAAATAGAGAGAGGGTTTTAGAGGGTTCTAGAGAGATATAGAATCATTTTTGGGGAGAAATAATGAATTAAAATGTGGGAGCTTATATTTATAACTACGACTTGAAACTTCCAGATCCGTGGGTCGACGAGCAGGGTCGACGGCTCATCGACGTGTCGACGGTCTGTCGACATGCGCCGTCGATACTGTTATAGCCCGCATTTTGAACGTTCAGATAGTTTGAGGTAATCGCGGGGAGTTAAGGAAGTGACTATTTCTCAAGGTTATTTTAAATATGAATGGACTATGAATATTGTTTATGGGTATTATTAGCACGGAATTATTGAGAAATATTAAGGGTGAAGGAAGAAATTCATGAAATGACTCAAGGTAATCACGCAAAGGTCTAAGGGCAAAATGGTAATTTCACAAGGCCTTCATGAAAAGGCCATGTTGGCCAATTGATTTAGACCATAAAAAGGGGACATGAGATTATATTATATTGCAAGACATGCACATGTGGGCAAAAGTTGACCAAGTCAAGAGACTATGCAAATTTGAAGCCTTAAAGGATAATCTTGAACAATTTAAAGAAATTAGTGGAAAATAGGGGGCACATGACCGGCCATGTGCCCATTTGTGTGTATAAATGTGTTCAAGTCTTGCAAAAGAAGACTAATTTACTACTCTACAATTCAAGAAGGTTCAAGAAGGAAAACTTGAAGGACAAAGGCAAGCAAGATTCGGCCATAGTAAGATCCACAAGGAAAAATTGATAAAATTCTTCCAAAAATCATTTCCTACTAAGTGGAGGGTGCTTAACAAGGTAGAGTTGTTGTTGGAGCAAGAAAGATTCAAAATCATATAAGTTGCCAAGAGATAAGCAAGTGAGAAGTTGAAGAACAAAGGTAAATTCTAACCTTGTTTTATGTGTTATACATGGGTTATATGTGTTGTAGTATGCAAAAATGGATGAAATTCATGAAGGAGATAAATATAGTATATGGCCGTGTACATATATGTATGTGTAGGAGCCATGCTTCAATTGTTTTAACTAGTGTTTGGTTGTTATTGTTGTGAATGATATGTGGAAAATGGAAATTGAATGAGTTTGGAGAATATTGATGTTGTGTTGTGGCCGTGAGGTATATGGTGTGTGTATGGCCGTGTATATTGTATGTATAGTAGTGTATATGTGTTGAAGCATGAAGAAATGGTAAGCAAGTGCTAGTTAGTATTTTGGTTGTTGTGTTGATTGATAATGGTGGCCGAATGTAGTGTTGTTGTGTTGGACTATCGAATTGATTTTTATGTAGTGTTTGATTGTTGTTATCATGGATTCAATAATAAAAATGAAGTTGTAATCATCGTAGATTTCATATCGCAAATAAAGGTTTGATAACTTTGGAAGTATTGATAATTGGGAGATTATGTATATTGAAGGAAATATGTGAATTGTTAGTGCGATTGTTGAGTTATGTTAATAGTTTGGCCGGGTTTGAATTCCCGGATTGTGTTTGATGAGGATTTGACTAAATTGAATGTCGAGGATGGTATATTTACAGGGGAAATGCTGCCGAAATTTCGGTAGCAAAAATGTTTCCTTAAGGTTTTGACTCTAAGTATACTAATGGAAGTTTTGGTAAAAATGACCAATTCGCAGATTTTGACGAAATTGTGACGTGAATTTGGAATAGCTAAAGGAGCGGAAAGAGGTATGTAAGGCTTCACCCTTCTTTCTATGGCATGTCTTAGTTGTAATAGGTTGGGTACGAGCCTCGGGGACAACTCGGTTCCCCGGAATCCGCACCTAAAGTTTTCCACTTTTTGTTCAATAGAATTGAAATAGAAAGTGTGCCAATTGTTGGAAAAACCTCCTACGCCCTTAGAACTTGTATAAATGGGACCCGATTACCCTAAGACCCTCACAAGTAACGCTACGACACGTAACATACGTAAATCGTATACGCTACCTCATCCGGCCCGAGGTGGGCCCGTTACCCCCGGATTTTCCTATAGTCTCGGTTGACTTATTTGAAGCGAATCCAAAGGGGGCCTTTGATCTCGATGTCGTCGCTAATGATAAGTACTATGACCACTCTAACGAGAATGCTTCTACGGTGATAATGATAATGACAATGTTAGACGAGAGAGTGTACTTACGATCAGTACGACCGGAACGACTCTATGACTAAGCTAAGTATCTTATGTAAACAATGAAAGTGATAAACTAATTTTTGAATCGTATTTATATTTCCTAGCTATAACTTTATTTTCTAAGACTCCAACGCCTATGACTGTCACCTATAATTCCCACGATTTCATTCTACGGTTACCGTAATATTATTCTTCGTTGATAGTCTCGCCTTAAAATACTTGTTCCTTCAAGGTGAGACGGAGTTATCACTAGCATTCCATGATGTAATCGGAGGTCACCGACCTTACGTCGCTCCGATGAATACATGATTTTTTTTCTTCCTTGGGCTCCCTTGTGTGCTTATATGATATATATATATATATATATAAAACATGTATATGTATATAAGATATGTATAAGTATATGAAATACGTATATGTATATAAGATAAGTAAATGTATATAAGACATGTATATGTATACAAGCTATGTATATGAACCTGGGCTGGGGGGAAAGGGATACATAGGGGAAAGGGAAGGGAAATATGTTTCGCTGCCACCTGATCAGCTGGATTATCATCCCGGACGCGGGGTGCCCGGACGCGGGATATATGGGTGAGCCGGTACATATCGGCGCTATGTGGGTGAGCCGACATTGTTCGGCGCTATGATATGACCTACTATGTCAAGACCAGACATGCTATGATACGATATGCTATGACATGCTATGCTACGATATGATATGCTATGATATGCCACGACATGACATGATATGACAAGCTATGCTATGATATGATACGCTATGACATGCTATGCTATGGTAAGACATGCTATGACACGCTATGCTATGACACGACACGCCATAACATGCTATGCTATGACACGATATACTATAACGCGACATGCTACGACAAGACAAGATAAGATATGATACGATACGATACGATATGATAATACATGACATGATAATAGTTCTATTTTCTATGTCCTATGACTCCATGACGTTATTCATCATACACTATGTTATTGCTTGTGTTATCTTCCATGTCTTACATACTCGGTACACTATTCGTACTGACGTCCCTTCTTGTGGACGCTGCGTTTCATGCCGCGCAGGTCAGCAGACAGGTGGACTTGATCTTTAGGAGTTTACCAGCAGTACTCTACAGTGCTCCAGTTGTTCCGGAGCTTCACTTCAGTGGTACTATTTTGTATATGTACATTCGGGCACGATAGTACTCGGCCCTTTCTATGTATAAGTATACTATGTCTAGAGGCTCGTAGACAGCTATGTACAGTCAGTCAGGTACAACTAGATATATGATGTTTGGCATGATAATGCTGTTGTATAAAGTGTTAACGAAGTTTACTAGTCTATGTTCATAATGACGCTGCTAATGTTAATGTTCATTAATGTTCAAAAAAAAAAAAAAAAATATGGCTCTGTTTATACATGATAGATAAGGGGTGCTCGGTACAAGTATCGGGTACTCGTCACGGCCCCTAGTTGGGTCGTGACAGAAGTGGTATCAGAGCAGTTCGGTCCTAGGGGTATGTCTACGAGCCGTGTCCAGTAGAGTCTTGTTTATGGGTGTGTAGCGCGCCACACTTATAGACGGGAGGCTACAGGGCATTTAGGAAATGTGACCTTCTTTACATTCTAAGATCGTGCGATAGAGCTATGCTACCAGGCTTCCACATTCCTTTCCTAATCCTACGTTATGGTTTCAGTAATGCCGCCGAAGAAAAAGGCTACGATGGCCGAGAAAGCCAAGAGAGTGGCGGCCAGCAGAGTTGAACGGGAGCTAGAAGAAGAAGAATCTCATAATGAGGCTCCCCCTCAGACTGTTCCTGCTCCCCCTGCACCAGCAGGGCAGGGAAGAGTTCCAGCTCCAGCCCCCGCACCCCCAGTTCCACCGCCAGCAGCTCCGGGCCAGCAGATGGCAGAGGCCATCCAGTTATTGACCCAGTTAGTTGCCGCACAAGCTCAGCGGCAAGATATAGACACGGGAGACAGGGCGGTAAGCGCAAGGGCCCGAGACTTTATTACCCTGAAGCCGCCAGAGTTCTATGGATCAAAACCAGAGGAGGACCCGCAGAGTTTCATAGACGAGATGCTGAGGACTCTGAGAATTATACATGCTTCGGATACGGAGTCCGTGGAGTTGGCTTCATACAGGCTGCGGGATGTGGCAGTTCTGTGGTACGGTAACTGGATATCATCGAGGGGAGCAAATGCACCCCCTCCGGTTTGGCAGGAGTTCACTGAGGCATTCCTACGACATTTCCTACCGCCAGAGGTTCGACGGGCTCGAGCCGATATGTTCTTGAACCTGAGACAGGGAAATATGAGCGTTCGAGAATACAGCCTCCGTTTTAACTCATTAGCCAGGTATGCCCCAGCCATGATAGCTGATAGGGGAGATCATGTACACCGATTTGTGAGTGGGCTAGGGCCACATTTGGTGAAGGAATGCTTGACGGCTTCACTCCAGGATGGGATGAGTATTACCCGCATCCAGGCCCACGCCCAAAATCTGGAGGAACAATATCAGCCACGGAGAGAGGAGCGTTATCCGGATAGGGGTCCCAGAAAAAGGGGCAGGTTTTCCAGGACTAGGAGCGAGTACAGAGGGGGACAGGCACAGGGGCAATTCAGGTACTCAGACCAACCGGCGGCCAGTGCACCTCCTCGAATTGCGGATAGGAGATTTGACCGTTCTAATGATTCGGGAGCGGGTCATGGCACTAGAGCTTCAGGATCCCAGTATAGGGATGATTCTGGCAGGATGATGCCACCCCCGCCACGGTGTACTCGGTGTGGCAGGCCACACTCGGGACAGTGTTACCGGGACACAGGTGCATGTTATGCTTGCGGACGGACCGACCATTTGATGCGAGATTGTCCGCTAAGGAATGAGGGAAGCAGAGTCCAGCCTGCCGGATCAGCTGTGGATTCGTCACCGTCCGTGCGCCCTCCGGGACAGGCCTTCCAGGCTCCAGCAAGTCGTGGCCGAGGCAGAGGAGGGACGCCTAGCTCAGCCGGTCCTTCACGCCGCATATATGCATTGACAGGGCGGCAGGATGCTGGACCTTCCACCGACGCGGCCACAGGTACACTTCCGGCATCTTTTCTATAATATATGGGAGTTAAATTGAATTGGATTTTTCTTTATCTTGCACCGTCCCGTGTATTGCGGAACATATAAAGAATTCGGGAAAATTCAGGACAAAAGCAACCGTACACACGAGTAAAAAGTGAACATTAGTGACCTTGAAGGCTAAAATAGTCATTAAAAGAGAAATATGCGCTATGAGTGCGTCCGAACATTGCCGAGACCCCAACCTGCCCCACATTATGTGATGTAGGCAGTACGGTGAAGCGGAAGTAAAACTACTAACACCGAGACACTGAAATGCATTAAAGTTTCTAGGTTAAGCGTGCTCAGGTGGGAGTAATTCCACGATGGGTGACCCCCTGGGAAATATGCTGAAAATTTCGTAAATGTGAAAGCAAGAGACGAGTGTAAGAGTAGGCAGCTCAAAGTAAATTGGGGTGTGGAAAGTGGTTAGAAACCCCATACGAGTCATATAGGCCGAGACGGACTAAACTAACAAGAAAGGGGGAGCCATGACAACAGAAAGCTTTGGGAACGAAGGAGAAAAGTACAGATGTCACAGGGTGAGACCGATATTAAGTCCACACTATCTAATGCAAGGAATTCATGATAAGGCGGTGTGCGGGAACATGTCTAGTGAGGGGATAGACGCGGCAGACGCCACGAAGGAGGAATTACAACTGTGAAGATCGCAAAGAGGGCAACCTAAGCTCCTAAGGTGGACATGTTAAGTGACATGAGGCATCTACAAAGGAGACCTCCCCGAAGTACTATACTATGTATGTGGCCAGTTTAACATTCGAGGACGAATGTTCTAAAGGGAGGGAGGATGTTATAGCCCGCATTTTGAACGTTCAGATAGTTTGAGGTAATCGCGGGGAGTTAAGGAAGTGACTATTTCTCAAGGTTATTTTAAATATGAATGGACTATGAATATTGTTTATGGGTATTATTAGCACGGAATTATTGAGAAATATTAAGGGTGAAGGAAGAAATTCATGAAATGACTCAAGGTAATCACGCAAAGGTCTAAGGGCAAAATGGTAATTTCACAAGGCCTTCATGAAAAGGCCATGTTGGCCAATTGATTTAGACCATAAAAAGGGGACATGAGATTATATTATATTGCAAGACATGCACATGTGGGCAAAAGTTGACCAAGTCAAGAGACTATGCAAATTTGAAGCCTTAAAGGATAATCTTGAACAATTTAAAGAAATTAGTGGAAAATAGGGGGCACATGACCGGCCATGTGCCCATTTGTGTGTATAAATGTGTTCAAGTCTTGCAAAAGAAGACTAATTTACTACTCTACAATTCAAGAAGGTTCAAGAAGGAAAACTTGAAGGACAAAGGCAAGCAAGATTCGGCCATAGTAAGATCCACAAGGAAAAATTGATAAAATTCTTCCAAAAATCATTTCCTACTAAGTGGAGGGTGCTTAACAAGGTAGAGTTGTTGTTGGAGCAAGAAAGATTCAAAATCATATAAGTTGCCAAGAGATAAGCAAGTGAGAAGTTGAAGAACAAAGGTAAATTCTAACCTTGTTTTATGTGTTATACATGGGTTATATGTGTTGTAGTATGCAAAAATGGATAAAATTCATGAAGGAGATAAATATAGTATATGGCCGTGTACATATATGTATGTGTAGGAGCCATGCTTCAATTGTTTTAACTAGTGTTTGGTTGTTATTGTTGTGAATGATATGTGGAAAATGGAAATTGAATGAGTTTGGAGAATATTGATGTTGTGTTGTGGCCGTGAGGTATATGGTGTGTGTATGGCCGTGTATATTGTATGTATAGTAGTGTATATGTGTTGAAGCATGAAGAAATGGTAAGCAAGTGCTAGTTAGTATTTTGGTTGTTGTGTTGATTGATAATGGTGGCCGAATGTAGTGTTGTTGTGTTGGACTATCGAATTGATTTTTATGTAGTGTTTGATTGTTGTTATCATAGATTCAATAATAAAAATGAAGTTGTAATCATCGTAGATTTCATATCGCAAATAAAGGTTTGATAACTTTGGAAGTATTGATAATTGGGAGATTATGTATATTGAAGGAAATATGTGAATTGTTAGTGCGATTGTTGAGTTATGTTAATAGTTTGGCCGGGTTTGAATTCCCGGATTGTGTTTGATGAGGATTTGACTAAATTGAATGTCGAGGATGGTATATTTACAGGGGAAATGCTGCCGAAATTTCGGTAGCAAAAATGTTTCCTTAAGGTTTTGACTCTAAGTATACTAATGGAAGTTTTGGTAAAAATGACCAATTCGCAGATTTTGACGAAATTGTGACGTGAATTTGGAATAGCTAAAGGAGCGGAAAGAGGTATGTAAGGCTTCACCCTTCTTTCTATGGCATGTCTTAGTTGTAATAGGTTGGGTACGAGCCTCGGGGACAACTCGGTTCCCCGGAATCCGCACCTAAAGTTTTCCACTTTTTGTTCAATAGAATTGAAATAGAAAGTGTGCCAATTGTTGGAAAAACCTCCTACGCCCTTAGAACTTGTATAAATGGGACCCGATTACCCTAAGACCCTCACAAGTAACGCTACGACACGTAACATACGTAAATCGTATACGCTACCTCATCCGGCCCGAGGTGGGCCCGTTACCCCCGGATTTTCCTATAGTCTCGGTTGACTTATTTGAAGCGAATCCAAAGGGGGCCTTTGATCTCGATGTCGTCGCTAATGATAAGTACTATGACCACTCTAACGAGAATGCTTCTACGGTGATAATGATAATGACAATGTTAGACGAGAGAGTGTACTTACGATCAGTACGACCGGAACGACTCTATGACTAAGCTAAGTATCTTATGTAAACAATGAAAGTGATAAACTAATTTTTGAATCGTATTTATATTTCCTAGCTATAACTTTATTTTCTAAGACTCCAACGCCTATGACTGTCACCTATAATTCCCACGATTTCATTCTACGGTTACCGTAATATTATTCTTCGTTGATAGTCTCGCCTTAAAATACTTGTTCCTTCAAGGTGAGACGGAGTTATCACTAGCATTCCATGATGTAATCGGAGGTCACCGACCTTACGTCGCTCCGATGAATACATGATTTTTTTTCTTCCTTGGGCTCCCTTGTGTGCTTATATGATATATATATATATATATATAAAACATGTATATGTATATAAGATATGTATAAGTATATGAAATACGTATATGTATATAAGATAAGTAAATGTATATAAGACATGTATATGTATACAAGCTATGTATATGAACCTGGGCTGGGGGGAAAGGGATACATAGGGGAAAGGGAAGGGAAATATGTTTCGCTGCCACCTGATCAGCTGGATTATCATCCCGGACGCGGGGTGCCCGGACGCGGGATATATGGGTGAGCCGGTACATATCGGCGCTATGTGGGTGAGCCGACATTGTTCGGCGCTATGATATGACCTACTATGTCAAGACCAGACATGCTATGATACGATATGCTATGACATGCTATGCTACGATATGATATGCTATGATATGCCACGACATGACATGATATGACAAGCTATGCTATGATATGATACGCTATGACATGCTATGCTATGGTAAGACATGCTATGACACGCTATGCTATGACACGACACGCCATAACATGCTATGCTATGACACGATATACTATAACGCGACATGCTACGACAAGACAAGATAAGATATGATACGATACGATACGATATGATAATACATGACATGATAATAGTTCTATTTTCTATGTCCTATGACTCCATGACGTTATTCATCATACACTATGTTATTGCTTGTGTTATCTTCCATGTCTTACATACTCGGTACACTATTCGTACTGACTTCCCTTCTTGTGGACGCTGCGTTTCATGCCGCGCAGGTCAGCAGACAGGTGGACTTGATCTTTAGGAGTTTACCAGCAGTACTCTACAGTGCTCCAGTTGTTCCGGAGCTTCACTTCAGTGGTACTATTTTGTATATGTACATTCGGGCACGATAGTACTCGGCCCTTTCTATGTATAAGTATACTATGTCTAGAGGCTCGTAGACAGCTATGTACAGTCAGTCAGGTACAACTAGATATATGATGTTTGGCATGATAATGCTGTTGTATAAAGTGTTAACGAAGTTTACTAGTCTATGTTCATAATGACGCTGCTAATGTTAATGTTCATTAATGTTCAAAAAAAAAAAAAAATATGGCTCTGTTTATACATGATAGATAAGGGGTGCTCGGTACAAGTATCGGGTACTCGTCACGGCCCCTAGTTGGGTCGTGACAGATACTCTGCCTGAAATGTCTGATTGCAGAACCTCATCAATGGTGCCAGGAGACAGCTCATTGACGTGTCGACGGTTCGTCCCTTAGGCCGTCGATGCTGACTGGTTTCAGCAGTTTTTCTGAACTACTCCATTTTGCTCCAATTCGATTCGTTTCATTTCTAATTCCCTCATAATGTCAATAATACATACTTATACTCCTGTACACATACAAAGTAAAATATATTGTGACCCAAACTTAGGTGCGAACTACCGTACCAAAGGTGTATACTACCAACAAGCCAAAATTCCCTTGCAATAAAACGGGAGGTATAACAACGACAACTCATGGTAATTTAAACCACAATAGATTTCCTTAATCTGAAGTCCTAGCCTAGGAGAAATTCTCTGATCCTTGAGTCCATCTATCACTAAGTATTTATTAAATTTGCATACGACAACTCCAGTCAATAATCAACCAAGGAATCAATACAATAAATAAAACACAATCCAATAATATCCTCACAAGTACAGAAAGATCAACACCCGAATCATAGCCTATGGTGAAGCACCTAAGCACAAGTCTGCCATGTATATATATATGTTGCGGCGTGCAAACCGATATAAATATATGAGTATGAATAAATTAATGATATCAATGCCAATGAAAATCTATGAACACCAATCGTGCCACACATGGACATATATCACAATATCATGAATAAGTTAATCCTTCCTCCTTGCAAGATAACACCTAATAATTGAGAGATACAGTTTCATAATCATGATATGGAAACTAAATAATGAGTCCAATATCACACATATGGCAATAAGCCAATACAAAACTAGAGTCAATGATCACATATGAAGTGCGGAATGCATGTTGTGCACTTCCTCAGCCTCAATTAGATACATCAATCACGCAAGTCCTCAAATTTATATTATAATATGCAGATCAACATTCCAATTCTAAATGACAACATTCCTCTTTCATATGACGATGGAATAAAAAGAGGGAGAGGGGCAAGTATGTTAGTCACAAGAATATCACACATAGCCAGCAGGGCGACAGGCCCAATTTCAACAATTATGGTGATGAGCCGCATAGCAAACCAACAATACCAACCTAAGAATATCCATCCCAACTTCATACCCGAAGGATTAACATTCATTTTCTGTCTATAACTAACTTCTACATATGCTTCGATAACTGAAGTCTAATCGCAAGATATGCCGTAACCTACCTGGTAGCCTAGCGAGAGCCACAAACAATCAAATCTTCACCTTGATTTTTTGGAGAGCCTCCAATTACACAAAGTCTATCCATAATCGAATTCTATGTTAGAAATAAGGAAGAACAATACCATACTGTTATTGTTACACCCCTCGTGTTCATAGTAGTAGGACGTATGGTTCCTAGTCGGGTATGCCCTTAGAATAGATACCCGAGCCCGATTTTGAACGTAGAAAATGTCTTACCCAGTATACGAGGGTACCAGCAGATAATCCTTACAATTTATAGAGTTAGAAGTTGAACGAATCGAATCAATGTGATTTGAACTGTATAAGAAAATCTGCAGGACACCAGGCATCATCGACGGGTCGCCGACATGGTCGACGGACAGTCGACGTAAAGCGTCGATAGGATCCCGCAGCCCTACATCTACAGGCACAGGTCAACGGAGAAGGTCGACGGACCTCCAACACGTCGACAGGCCGTCGACCCGCTCGTCGAACCTGAGCGCTGTAGCCTTTTTAATTTTGAGTATATATAGGTGGTTCACGACCTTATTTCTTATTTCCTCCATTCCAAATCAGATAAACCCTAATATTTTTCTCTCCCAACATTTATATCTTATTAGTGGAGATTGGGTAAGATCCGAGCCCCGCAAAACCCGAGCTTGTGAAGAAGAAGGTTGCTTCTAGGGTTTCACCAAGGTTGTGAAGCTTATGGAGTTAGAGTCGAAGTGATTCTTGGGATCTTAGATCCCTCAAGGTATGTAAATGATTCCAACCCTTGTATTTGAGTTTATTATCAAGAGTTTTAGTGATTCTAAGTAAAGAGAGCGTATTTGTGGAAGTGTTAAGTTGATGAAGGGAAATGTAGTGATATAGGGTTATTTTAAGAGATTATTGGGAATGTGAGTGTTGTGCTGTTGTCGTGGTTGATGTTGGAGTGAATGTGAAGTTGAAGAGTTGTAAGCTTGTGAGGAAGGTTATTGTTTGTAATTCGTTAAGCTCTTCATGTATCGACGATGGTTTGTAAGCGAAGTAAATAGCCTAATTAAGCCATATGTTACCTAAATTTTAGATTTACAAGTTTAAAAGGTAGAGGTTGGGTGATTGGAGATACTCCGAGGTATGTCAAGGTCATTACTTTCTTCTTTTGGTATGATCCTATGATATGATCCAACAAGCGAGTAACCGAGCTTCCATATTACTCTACTCTTAGAAGCATTAGAAGTACTTCAGTCTTTGATGTTCATGTACCTCATTTACGAGTAATCCTTCCATTTATGGGTCCAGTCTTATGTAGCCAGTTTTGTGCATACAGCTTAGTCATGCATTACATTCATTATATAATTAGGTACATTGACCCGTGACTAGAAGGCGTTATATGCGCTCACATATCAGGCGTTATATATGCGAATATTAGATATATGCAAAGTATGAGAAGAGATATAGGCGTTATGTACGCATTAGTACTATGATGATGATATTAATTATTGCCACAGAGGAGCCAATATGATGTGACGAGATGCAGTAGAGGCTTACAGGCATTATAACGCACATACATCAGGCGTTATATATGCACACATATAGATGCACGACCATCATTGATAGGTACGAGCATGCATATTATTTGCCCACAGAGGCATTATCAGTCAGGCAAATATATGCAGACTTAGGTAGATACTAGTTCATACAAGTACATGCAGTCAGTCATTTAGTTTATGAGTTTGGATCTTATCCATGATTCTTATTCTTATGTATATATGTTATTCTTATTCTTATGTATATATGTTGTTCTTATTCCTTACATACTCGGTACATTATCCGTATTGACTCCCCGTTGCTCGAGGGGCTGCGTTCATGCCCGCAGGTACAGGGAAACAGACTGGTGGTCCAGCTCAGTAGGGCCTCTAGATCTAGCAGTAGTAAGTACGCTCCATTCGATCCGGAGCTACAGTCAGTTTTGGTATGCCCCTTTTGAGATGTGTATACATATGGGTACGACGGGGCCCTATCCCATTCTTTTTATAGATTTTATTCCAGTAGAGGTTTGTAGAAAGTTGAATGTAGTAGTAAGATGATGTAGCCTTGTCAGCTTCTATTCTTTTGTGTACAATATATGTAGCAGCCTAGCTGGCTTGCACTGTTCTTTCGCATGTTGCGTATATATATATATATGCAGATTGTACAGAGTTCTGATGTTCCCTTTTTATGAGATAAGTTTATGCCATTTATGGGCCTTTGATGTTCAGTATGTCTCAGATAAGTGTTTAGGGGTCCGCAAGAAAGCTACAGCCGTCCAGAAGGGCAAGAGAGCGGCCGGTGCGGCCACTAGTTGTACTCGACAGGCCACGAGGGCCCAGGATGAGATCCAGAGCGAGGGGCCGTCTAAGACATCGCATATACCGCCTCTAGCACCAGCCCCAGTTCCTCAGCCGGATGCAGAGGGCCAGGATGTACGGGATGCCGTGCGGTTGTTGACCAGATTAGTAGCTGCCCAGGCACAGCGGCAGGGAGTTGGTGTTGACCCAGCAGACAGGGCTAGTAGTTCGAGGGTTAAGACCTTCCTTGGGTTAGGTCCTCCTGAGTTTTCTGTGGTAAAGCAAAATACAGACCCCCAAGATTTTATTTATGGTATGTAGAGGACTTTGAGGGTTATGCACGCGGATGAGGTTGAGTCAGTGGAGTTGGCTTCATATAGACTCCGGGATATTTTGATACAGTGGTATCAAGCATGAGAGTTATCTAGGGGACAAAATGCCCCTCCAGCTGTGTGGTGAGAGTTCCCACATGCTTTTCTTCACCCTTACTTACCTCCAGCGGTTCGACGGGCCCGAGCAGATAGGTTCCTACGTATTGAGCAGGGCAGTATGAATGTGCAAGAGTATTCTGTATATTTTGATTCCCTAGCTAGATATGACCCAGCCATGGTGGCTGAGATAGAGGGCAGAGTTCATCGCTTTGTGGCTAGTCTAGGGTCATATTTGATAGATGAGTGCATGACTGCTGCACTACAGCCAGGGATGGACATCTCCCGTAGACAGGCGTATGCACAGAATTTGGAGGATGGTAAACGCCAGCGGAGGATAGAGCGTGAGCGTGACTGGAGTCGTGGTAAGAGGTTTAGATCTTTTGATATGGTTAGTGAATTCAGGGGAGGACAGAGACAGCAGCATCCCAGGTATTATTATCAGCCAGCAGGGAGTGCACCTCCGCGGTTCCAGGTCTGAGGTTTGACCGTTCTTCTTATTTGGGAGTGAGCTAGAGTTCTAGAGCGTCAGGCTCTCAGTACTGACTAAATTCAGGTTTGATGAGGCCCCCTTTGCAGCGGATTCGATTATCAAGCATACTTGTCCAATTTTTCATTCCTTTAAAATACCATTAACAATAATACCAACAATTTCATACCAAACTAGAATTAAATCCACCTTTAGATCACTTCTCAAAACAGCCCACAAATCCAACAACTAGTTTTACAACTATCGATCGACTTCCCGTAAATCCGACAAAAGGAACGTTCCAATATGATTCTTAAGATTTCTTCTACAAAGGTAGGAGAATTTTTCATACCTTATGCAAGCAAAACCCAGCGCATTTTTGGCCCGAACTTTCAGGAAACACGTAATTACTACAACCACGAGAGAGAGGTCGATGAAAACTCGGGAATTTCAAAAGAAGATCGAGTAAAAGAAATTGTTGTACCGTAAGCCATGGGCAAAACGTTGCTGCTGTGGTTGCTAGCTTACGTTGTTGTTCAAGTCTCCAAAATGAATAGCTTAATTCAAGTATTAGGCCAAAATATTTCCAAACCCTTTGCAAAGCCCTTTAAATGGTAAATATGAACTATGTTGCTTTTATGCTCACAACCAGATCCATATATTGTAAATAATGAATCACTTTGTATGAATTGAACCTATATGTATATTCATGAGTCACTTTGCTATTTGAAATATGCGTACACGTGGAAAAGGTTGGCCACTTAATTATGGTAAGTTTCCATGCCATGTGTCATGTGAAGCTATGCATTACTCATCACCTATCCACATAATTATTAACAAACACCACAAATAATTCCTTACTCTCCCACTTTATCAAATAATTAATCAATTATGTACATAATTAATTTCTTCATCTCAATTAACTTTAATAACAATTATTTTTAATACACTTCATATACTCATTGCCATGATTATGTGACATAGCACTAGTCCATAGCACCTTTTGGTACACACAAAATATTATTTTCAATCACCGTGGTCACACTTGTTATGTCCTAAATTATTTCGGGACCTCAAACTCTTTGTACACCGAGCTCTCGATTTTCATCCTTGAATGCGATCGAATTCTCCGGGCAAGGGTAAATTTACTCATGTTGGACGGTTCAATTTCCTGGTCCATTATACGGGATATTGTAGCTTGGATCGTATTCCACTTCAAATAAATTTCGAACCTCGACGAATCTTATTCTCTCCGATTATTTAACTTCTAATCTTTACGACACATTTGTACTATTACTCTAACCACCTATAAGCTTAGGGGATAACTAGGTTTCTGTTATCCATATCATTTAACTGGCACGCTTTCCAATGCATGAAAACATGGGACGTAACATCCTTCCCCCCTTTAGAACATTCGTCCTCGAATGTTAAACTGGTCCTGTGTAAATACTGGTTATGATGATCTTATAACGAATCAATTCTAGCTAGAACTCATCTATCATATTGTGCCTCTCTTGGCTAAACTTAATACCATCCTCCACCTGACATCTGTCAATATTGAATTTCCAAGAAAAGTAAACATAATTTAGCTACCTCTATAATTGTCTGTAACTTACTATATCCATCTATTCTTGAAGCTTAAATCGAGTTTTTCTTGTTCTGGAGTTATCCTTTTAATCCTTTGACTTGCACTATCTTAACATTCCCTTCGAGTAGTTGAAAACGAGTTTTCTTCTTCGTAATGAATCTCGGTTGCAATACTCCCTTGACACCTTAGGAATATCCTTTCCAAAGATATAAGTGAATTACTCTCCAGATATGATTCTTCTTGATACTAGAACTCATCGATCCCCCTTTGGCTTAATTAGTCTAGAAACCTTTTGCGATTACTTAATAATCAGGGACTTTCTTCTTATCTTTAGAATCATCTTCGGGTGTCTCTTCTTACTTAACTTATATTTGAATACAGGTTAAAATACATGATGATCCTAAGGGGTTTAAATCTTATGTAAATCCCATAATGCATCTTTCGAGAGAACTCTTTTTGAGGTAAGTACTTGTCTCACATTGTGAGTGAACACTTGTATAGGTAGTTTTCCCTATAGCACCCCTATCATCATATTGAGGTAGTACCTCTTTTCTGTCATATACCCATTTTTCAAATCTATTACACATTTTGCATCAATTTACGAAGTGCTATCTTGAACTTTCCGTCCCTCTTTTGTCCTTCGGTCCATACCTCTTACCATTTCATTATTACGTCTATGCTTGTCGTGTCATCTCATAATGTCGAAGGTGAATCTCCCTTCGTTGTCCAATGTCTATAACTATCTCACCATAGGATAGATGCCTTTGTCATAGTGTTCTTGACACAAATTCATTGAGACCCATAAGTCATCTTACGCATTAGCCCTTTTTAGTAATATAGCACATAACTAATTCTTCTGTTACAACCCAAGACCCGTCCTTTTGTTCATTCTCTTTAAGTTCACTGCCTTTTAGTAACCAACTCGTTCTGATTGTTTCGCTTAAACCATTTCACAATTTCCCTTAATCTAACTTATAACACTTTAGGCATATTATGTCATGTCATTTCTTATCATACTCCTTTTCCTTCCTGTATTAACCCTTTGATTTTCTCATATCCTACTGTAAGAGATTTTTCTATCCCTTCTCCTTTGCTACTTGTAAGTCACAACATCATTAGCGCACAATTTATTGCCAAATCTTTGCCTCTAATCTAGTATAGCATTGCTAACCTTTATAATATCTCTTAAGTTACTCGTTACCATTCTTTTGTCGTACTCTTTCTTTTTATAAGCACCCACATTGTAATGCCATATCATTCAAGATCTTTACAGATGCTCCTCCGCACCATCTCAAATACCATCCTGACTTCTATCTATTCAATGCTGGCTTTCAGATCTTACTAACTTGTCCCAGCGAGAGATCTCACTTAAATTTTAAGCATTCGTATCAAATGTGTTGTAGTGTCAATTTTTTTCATCTTATGCTCGCATTGCTCTCACCCGCTTCCCCCTTTCAGGGTGTACTTATACCGTTATCCGTTTATATTCTGCTCTATGTCCCTATTTCCAATCTCAAATTCATCCGATCCTTTTTTCCCATTCACTTGGTATACTGTACCGTACTCATGTCTTTCTTTGTAATTTATAACTTGATTATCCACGTACGAAACCTTAATCAAAATCAGGAAGCGACGAGAACCCTTCCATATATAGCACAAAATATCATCTAATACTCGGTACTCGAGTAATGCAACTAATTTAACAACTCATCCAAGGCCACCTTCCTGTCACGACCCAACCTCGTGGGCCGTGACCAGTGCCCGACTTGGGCACCCCCAACATGCTCGTTACCAAATTCAGCATACAAATGGCCTGTATATAAGTAAATACCAGACGAGGCTCCACACGGGTGCCTACAACCATATACCCTACAGAGAAGCCGGAAAGGCTTTCAGATCATACACAACGTATTAAGACATACATATATGCAACCGATAGGGTCGTCACGGCGGATGAGCCGCCCGAACCCAAATCACATGACACATCCAGACAAAACTATACATTACCCACGTCTATGTCTACAGACCTCTAATACAGAACGACAGAAACATATGGCGGGACAGGGCCCCGCCGTACCCTGAACAACATAAACATGTACACCAAAAGAGTATATACCAAAACGTCGGCTCCGAAAGCAAGAGGAGCACTCCGAACCGCAGGATGGAGATCCTATACCGGTGGGTCACCAAAACAAGAATCTGTACCTGCGGGCATGAAACGCAGCCCCCCGAAAAGAGGGGGTCAGTACGAAATATGTACTGAGTATGTAAAGCATACAACACAAAAAGCAAAGTCACAACTGAAATACGATATATAGAAAGCGAGCACAATAGCCAGCATACTAAGGAGTCGTATCCGGCGTACAACAGGCAAAAGAAGTTCCGGAGAAATCAGCACGGCAATCGGGATGACAAAATGTTTGCTTTCTTTTGGAAAACATCTTTGTTTCACACACATAGAAGAATCAACGCACAATTGTCGCGGCCATAAGTCCAGCGGTCACAATCACACATACCGCGGTCAAGTATCCAGCTATTTTCTATCACAAGTTCGACATACCGCGGTCAAGGGTCCAGCGGTCTATGTCGGTATAATCACAAGTGCGGCAGACGCGGTCAAGGGTCCAGCAGTCAATGCCACACGTCCGGCATGACGCGGTCAAGGGTCCAGCAGTCAATGTCGGGCACGCCGCGGTCGAGGGTCCAGCGGCCAATATCACATATGCACATATTCACATAACCGGCCCGGGACTCGGTAACACAGAAGATAACAAGACAAAATGCCAAATTATCACTTTCCAAACATAATCACACATGCCAGGATCATGCATCACATAGGACTCAGGTATACCAAAATCGTATATCGGAAAATAAAGAAAATAAGTAGTTTGTCCAGAATCTCAAGGTAAGATTTTTAAAAACGCTTTAGATGTCAAAAACATTTTATAATGCTCATGAAGGTGGTCATAACACCTATCATATAGTGAACAGCATAATAACCAGGAGTTACCTGCGAACTCCGGACAAGAGTACATTGGCTAAAGCCGTACATCACATGTCAGGGTTTCAGTCCCCACAGTTGGGTCAATAATCATTAAAATCCGTCTCGGGATAGATAAAATATCTCCCGTTTAGTAGTCAGAACAATAACCATGAGTTCCCTTGACTTACCGTACGGGAATAAGACAAACAGAACAATAAGAGAGGCATCGGGGATAGCGGGCCCACCTCGGGCCAAGTCGAGGCGGCGGACGAGAATCACGCCCATTAGACTCTACGGAGTCATCCAGGAAAGTTTTAGAACGATCGGGTTACATTTGTAAAAGTTTTGGAAGTCCAACCACTTTTCTAGTAAAATGCACCTTTTATAATTCAATTCTATTGAATGAATAGTAACGAAAACTAATCTCGGGTTACGATGAGCAGGATGGTCCCCGAGGCCGAAATCTCAACCTAGTAGACCTAGGGCATGCCAAAGAAGGAAAGGATAAGCTTTACATACCTTTTCCGCCCTTTATACGTCTCCAAAATCGAGCCTCAAGTTCGTCAAAAATCTACAAATGGTCAAGTTTGCCAAATGTCAAATTCAAGCCTTTCAATAGCCCAAGCTTGTTACATACTTGCCTACCGAAATTTCGGCAGCATTTCCCCTATATATATGACATCCCTGAGACTTAGCTCGGCTCAATATATAAACAACAACAACAACAACCCATTCAACAATATACATAACTACCACAAATCGCACTAAAATGCAAAGATTCCTCTTTTCTTCATAAAGCAAAAACCTTCATTTCAACTCTAACCATTAAATTTCTTCACTCTCCTCACATATCCATGATTACAACAACCAAAATATTAATTCAAATCAGTCCATCAATTTCAATTAAAACAGCCCCTCACCCATAAATTTCAACAAAACAACAAACGAGTTTATAATGTTGTTTTCTCCGTTCTAATTCGTTAAAACTCTAAATAAACACTTTAATAACAAAAAAGGAATTTTATAAATACCTTATCAGAACCTCCACCACGAAAATTTCATCCCCCAAGACCAATATTTATCTCAAATTGAAGGCAACGCAACGTACAACGTTTTTCTCTTCATGAGCTTCGGGATTCGGAGCTCGGATTTTGATCAAAATGGCTTCCTTAGCCTAGGATCTCTCTCTCTCTCTCTCTCTCTAATGTTTTTGGAGGATATTAGCTGAAAATGATCAGCCCTCAAGTGAATTTTACATATATATTAACGTTAATGGGCCTCATGGGCCGAAACATTAGTGTTTGGGTCGGGTCCAAACTTGCTGCCCTGCCAGCCCAAATTGCATCGTCCATATTTCCTTATCCAAATATCATTTTGATGAGCGGTTTGTTGCGTTGGAAACTAGACTCGATGAACTTCATTTTAGGCTTTTGAAACACCTTACAACTCTTCATATACTAGGAGATATGCCCCCAACAATATGGGCTAAAAATCTGGTCCGAGATTTAACTGAAGTTGTTCCGATTCATTTTGTTTAGATTCGTTTATCTTCTAATCCTCTTCCAACTCTCATGTAACCTCTTATACATACATATACATACCCATATACATACATAACAATCCATACACGTCTCGAAGGGTCCGGATAATCACCATAACCATAAATGTAACTAGAGAACTTACGAAGCTTCGACGAAACTCCAATCGCAAAAATATATTCATATATTTTATCCATCTTGTATATCATTACTAATAATCTCAAATACTTTAAAAGGGCACTCACATTACCCCATATACGCTCATAACGCGATTTCAAATCCTTTAGGTTACGATGTCACCTCGGGATACTTAAGGCAACTATATATATAACGATATTCTTACTAACTCGATTAACTTTCCTTGAAATTTCTTAACTCATTCTTTCTTGTCTTAATTAAAATAGCACAGACTCTTACGGGGTGTAACACCTCCACTCACTCCAATCAATAATTATTTAGTACTTGTATTCGTTCCGAATTCTCAATTAGTTAGCACTTATATTCCGACGATAAATGTCCAAAGTTCTCTTGTAGTATTATCTTTATCCCAACCTATATCATCTGTCTCCCTTAATAAATTTATAATACATTATTTGTTCCTCAGGACTACAGTCCTCTTCCTTTAAGGATTTCACTATTTTCGAGGTGAAGTCATATACACGCAGTACTCCTTTATGCCTTATGCTCCTTCACCCTTGTTGTGTACCCAACACGGACTTCTAACTTCTCAAGATCATATTAAGTTCATCTTAATAATGGTCTTATCTTATCACCTTGTCGTCGTACTACACCTTTAAGTTCGTAGCTATATATTCCCCTTTTATTTTATACTCGTACTCAATTAATTACGTCTATCTTGGGTGCTTTCTTTAGTATTCCTTTCATTTCTCCAGTCTATGTCCATCTTTTATTCTGTACACGAGGAATCTTATGCTACCTCTGTATCCGTCGAAAAAAACTACTTCTACATAACCCCTTTCTCATTTTCAAAACGTATTCTGTTCATCCCTATTTATTCTTACCATCCCAGTTATTTTCTAGAACTCATTCTGCCTCGTGGCTCATTTTTCTATGGTTTGGTCTTTCAAGTGTTCCGTCACTTATATTATTGGTTTTCTTGGCTATATATGTCATAACCCATCACTACACTGTTATCTCTCTTTCTTCTTATTTCCTCTTTTCAATGAACTCCTTCTTCTCTTGTGCTCGCTAACATTTCCGTTATCAGTTAATCTTTATTCTGAACTTTCCCTATAGAAGAACTTCATAAGTCTTTCTTATTCATTCTATATCTCGCCTTTATACTTTAATCACATAGATCACGTCACATTCCTTAGTCACTTCCTCGCTAGGCTTTACTCATTTTCATAACAACCCTTATGATGTTCACATTACATCCTGTTCGTAATCAATCCTATAGCGTAACACTTCTTAACCTTTTACCCTCTCTGCTCAATCTTATCCTTAATACCTCACAGGCTGTCTTATCAATACATTCATATTCGGCACCATTCTTGTCACGACCCAGCCCCGTGGGCCGCGACTGGCACCCTACCTGAGTACCCAGACCAAATCACATATTCATTTGTCAAATCCGAACGTATTTTAGAATTTCATAAAAGTCATACCAACATAGGTTACATCAAAATATGTCTTAAGCGGTCGCACAAATCAAAATGTCGTATCGAATCCAAACGGAGCGGCGGAATAGACATCGCCGGTCATAAGTGCAAATATAAGCATAAGGGCCATTTAGGGCCATCATAACAAACTGACCGCTGTAACACCAGAAAACAAAATCAAACAAACATACATAGGACCCTCGCCCCACATATATGACTACAGGCCTCTACGAATTCAAAACAAAGACATATGGCGAGACAGGGCCCCGCCGTACCCAAATGGTCAAATGTACAGAATATATACAAAGCAAAAGGAGTCTGTACCAAAAGTGGATTCCGGATCAAAGGGGAGTACTCCGGAATAGCAAAGAGTGAAGCCTACTGCGGAGGGTCACCAATGTCTATACCTGCGGGCATAAAACGCAGCCCCAGAAGAAAGGGGGTCAGTACGAAATATGTACTGAGTATGTAAAGCACGGAGTACAGAAATATGGATCAAAACTGACAGCAAATCAGATAACAAAATGGAATACAAATCGGTATGTCAAAATCCGTATCAAAATCATATACGTATATACAATGCAAACGAAATCATGCAAACGCTTAGGAACGTGGTCGCCACTCCGACGCTGGCGCCACACACAGCATAACACCAGAATGTTTCAAATCTCCGTACATCCCCGAACACAAACATACTCAGAGGTGAGCGTATCGCATCACGAGCCATATCACAGCATAACTCCAAACGGAACCCGGCCCTATGGCGAAGCCACGGGAACCGTAACACAGCATACAGCCGAATTATTATAAGGCGCACGAATCATAACCGGTGAACGAAGTTATAATAAGGCACGAGCGGAGTCGTGAGCAAACAAATGCAAATCATACTTCAAAATAGTCTTTCAAAACATAATAGTTTTACAAATCGTTCCATAGCACAAAATAAGCGAATACTTAGTCGATACAAAGATCCGTTTCACAAAAGTTTCCAAAATGGTACGAATGGCTCAAACGTAACTTAGCACATCATAATATTCAAAACATATCTCATAGGAGGGAGTTCCAGAATTGAAAGTATCATATCAAACTTTATTCACAAAGATAGCCCAATAAGGCAAATAGGGCGTATCGGGGTTAGCGGGCCCACCTCGAGTCAAATTGAGGTGGCGAACATATTTTCTGAACATTCATAGGCCAAAGGGTCATACATAATCATTTCTAAGTTACCCGACCACATTTCGATAGGTTTCGGACGAGTGGTGGCATTCTAGCCCAAATAGAGCCCTTAGGCTTCAATTGAATTGAATGAATAGTAACTTTTCTGTGGATCGGGTTTCGAGGAGCAGGAATGCTCCGGAAGTTCTCATATTCGCCTACCATACTAAGATATGCCAGACGAAGGAGTGGGAAGCTTTACATACCTTACAGACGTCGTATGCTCTCCCAAAAGTCAAGTCCCGTTCCGTCTAAAATCTGCAAATGGTCAAAGTTACCAATTGAGATTCTTAGGCTTAAAAATGCCATTAACTTAATTTTTGCCTACCGAAATTTCGGCAACACTTCCCCTATAAATCTAACATCCCCGAGACTTAGCTCGGCTCAAAATACAACAACAACAACAGCCCACACATCAACAAACAACACAAATCATAATCAAACCACTATACCTTCAAAGTCCTACCTTATTACCTAAGTTGGCAACTTTTCATTCAAACTTCCAAAACTCCAAATCTATATCCACATCATTATTTTCATTTACTCATACGCGATTATTCAAACACATCCCAAACATATTCCACACTATATACAAAATTATCCAAAATTCATTACTTTCCCTAATTCCTTCAAGTACATCAAAACTTATAACGAAAGTTCTAACTTGCGTCGTTTCATTCCGAATTCATTAACATCAACTATATGCCACGCTTAAAGTCTTTAACATCCTAAATATACAATGATATACACAATCATACCAAAGGTATACACTTTCCGATAATGTCCGAAATCATTTTCCAATGCCCATTTAATTCACTAACCAATCATTTACGTCCTAAATGTTATAACGACGCCACAAACCAACTAAACAAGATAAGATTCCCATACCTTTGCACTACATATAACTCACAGCCAACATACCATATACACCCACACCCACGGCTTTCTATATATATCAAAGTTACGGGATTCCCGTCTACTCTCAATCCTTAACACATTCATAACAATTCTATAACATTAAAGGGGCAAAATTCTTACCTTTTCTTGAAAACCCGACTTGTCGCAAACGAGGTTCTTGTGCCAAACTAATTATACCCCGTTGAAGAGGGCCTTGAGTACTTCACAACTATGTAGAAATTAGGATTTTTTGGATCAACAACAAAGCTTGGGAAATTTTTTTCTCTCCTTTCATTAGGTTCGGCCGAATGCCCCTTTTGGTGGTGTTCTTGAATTTTTCGTTGATGATCTTGATAATTGCTAAGTATTCTTGATATATATCCATAGTATTGGTCATGTGCACATCACATGACTTAAAAAAAATTGGCTTGGACCTTGCTAGGGCCGGCCACCCTACTCTTTGGGCCTCAATTTTTGTATTCAATTCTTTCTTGGCCCAATTCATTAAAAGTCCCGTTTTGTAATTCCCGAAACTAATTTTCGAAATTCCAAATTTATCCTCGGCCTTCCCCGATGTCTTAACATTTAAGATTCCATAACCAACATAGTCATATTCACCAAAGAAAAAAAATATATCCTTATAACACATAAATCGTAATTATTTCTCGCTTTCCAATTATACGAAAACACGGGATATAACATTCTCCCCCCCTTAAGAACATTCGTCCCCGAATGTTAAATTAATCTTATAAGGTCTTATGATCAAGGCAGGAGTGTCCCTTTTTAATAATGACATACATAATTCATTTTATCAATCAACACAGCAAACTGAAAAAAATTTAGATTACCTGTGGACGTCGGGAACAAGTGAGGGTATCTCCTTTTCATCTCGTCCTCCGCCTCCCAAGTCATCTCCTCCCGATTATTGTTGCGCCACAGGACTTTGACGGAGGGCACTTCTTTAGTGCGTAGTCTCCGCACCTGTCGATCCATAATAGATACAGGCTGCTCGTCATAGGATAACTGCTCCGTCACCTGAATGTCATCAACCGGGAATATCCTGGAAGGATCACCAATACATTTCCGCAACATAGACACATGAAACACCGGGTGTACGGCCTCCAAGTCGGATGGTAAGTCTAGCTCATAGGTGACCTCGCCTATCTTTCGAACGATCTGATACGGCCCAATGTACCGGGGGCTCAACTTACCCTTTCTACCGAATCTCATGACACCCTTCATGGGCGACACCTTCAAGAATACCCAGTCGCCAATCTGGAACTCTAACGGTCGACGTCGTCTATCTGCATAATCTTTCTGTCGACTCTAAGCAGCCAATAACCGTTCTCGAATAAGCTTTACTTTATTTACGGCTTCCCGGATCACATCTAGCCCAATCAGCTTAGTCTCGCCCACGTCAAACCAACCAATAGGAGATCTGCATTTCCTGCCATACAGGGCTTCATACGGTGCCATCTGGATGCTGGAGTGATAATTGTTATTATAGGCAAACTCAATAAGCGGCAAATGATCATCCCAGCTACCCCTGAAATCAATAACGCAGGCCCGCAACATATCTTTGAGAGTCTGAATAGTGCGCTCGGCCTGCCCGTCGGACTGAGGGTGAAAAGCTGTACTAAGACTCACCTGAGTCCCTAATCCCTCCTGAAATGACCTCCAGAAATTTGCTGTAAACTGGGTACCTCAGTCAGTAATAATAGATATAGGGACTCCGTGAAGTCTGACTATCTCTCTGATATACAATCTGGCATAGTCCTCAGCCGAATAAGTAGTCCGAACTGGAAGGAAAAGGGCTGATTTCGTCAGCCTGTCAATGATCACCCAGATAGAGTCGTACCTGCGTGGAGTGCGCGGTAACCCAACAACGAAATCCATATTAATCATCTCCCATTTCCAGGCTGGAATTTCCATCTCCTGTAATAATCCACCGGGCTTCTGATGCTCGATCTTAACTTGCTGGCAGTTCGGGCACTGAGTAACAAACTCAGCAATATCTTTCTTCATGCCGTCCCACCAATACAAACACCTGAGATCACGATACATCTTAGTGGAACCAGGATGAACAGAATATCGTGCATTATGTGCCTCGCCCATAATCTGCCGTCGTAAGCCCGCAATGTCCGGTACACAGAATCTGTCGTCATACAATAATACTCCTTCAGGCGAGATCTCAAACTGAGTCTTTGCTCTATTAAGGGCCACATCTCTGTACTGAATCAAAAGAGAATCCTCAAACTGGCGCTGCTTTACCTCCTGAATAATAGATGACTCAGCAACTGGACGAACAGAAATCCCAGAATCTCCAGAATCCGTCAAACGAACTCCGAGGCTGGCCAGCTGACGAATGTCACGAACCAAATCTTTCTTACCAGACGGTACATCAGCCAAGCTGCCCATAGACTTGCGGCTAAGTGCATCCGCTACCACATTGGCTTTCCCCGGATGGTACAGAATATCAACGTCGTAATCCTTTAGTAGCTCAAGCCATCTCCGCTGCCGCAAATTTAGCTCCTTCTGCTTAAAAATATACTGGAGACTCTTATGGTCCGTATAGATATCAACATGTACCCCATATAAATAATGCCGCCAAATCATCAAAGCATGAATCACCGCGGCCAACTCAAGATCATGGGTGGGATAGTTCTTCTCGTGCGGTCTGAGCTGCCGGGAAGCATAGGCTATGACTCGACCGTGCTGCATCAATACACAACCTATCCCAATACCAGAGGCGTCACAATAGATAACATACCCGTCAGATCCCTCTGGAAGAGCCAGAACTGGTGCTGTAATCAATCTCTCCTTTAACATCTGAAAGCTGCGCTCACAGGCATCTGTCCACTGGAATTTTGCTGCTTTCTGAGTAAGCCTCGTCAGTGGTGCTGCAATAGAAGAAAAATCCTCCACAAACCTGCGATAATACCCGGCCAAACCCAGAAAATTGCGCACCTCTGTCGGAGTAGTAGGCCTGGGCCAATTCTGCACAGCCTCAATCTTCTGCGTGTCGACCCGAATACCATCTGCGCCGACAATATGGCCCAAGAATGCCACAGAAGTCAACCAGAACTCACACTTAGAGAATTTAGCATATAACTTCTGCTGACGGAGAATGCCAAGTACCGTCCTCAAATGATCTGAATGCTCCTCGGCTGATCGCGAGTAAATCAAGATATCATCAATAAACACAATAACAAACATATCCAGAAAAGTCTGAAATACCCGGTTCATCAGATCCATAAATACTGCTGGAGCATTAGTCATCCCGAAAGACATAACTCTGAACTCATAATGCCCGTATCGGGTCCTGAAAGCAGTCTTCGGGATATCTGACTCCCGTACTCGCACCTGATGATAACCTGAGCGCAGATCTATCTTTGAAAAATGCTTAGCACCCTGCAGCTGATCAAACAAATCATCAATCCGGGGGAGGGGATATTTATTCTTAATAGTCACCTTATTTAGCTGCCGGTAGTCGATACACATCCGCAGTGACCCGTCTTTCTTTCTGACAAACAATACCGGCGCTCCTCAGGGTGATGTGCTGGGTCTGATAAAGCCCTTATCCAACAAATCTTTCAGCTGCTCTTTCAACTCCTTCAGCTCAGCTGGTGCCATCATATACGGAGGAATAGATATAGGCTGCGTATCCGGCATCAGCTCTATAGTGAAATCAATCTCCCGCTCAAGCAGAACCAGAAACTTTAGCTGCATGCATGGTGATTTACGACCATGGTTTACGGGCCGTAAATCACTTTACGGTCCGTCCACCAGGTCGTTTTTAACCATTTACTCGACTGGCAGAAAGTTGAAGTTTTTGCATGCCAGTTTACGACCTGGCAGTTTACGGACCGTATACCAGTTTACGGTCCGTATTTGCACTTTACAACCACTGGCAGAAAGCTGAAGCTTTTGCATGGCAGTTTACGGCTGCCAGTTTACGGACTGTATTGCACTTTACGGTCCATATTTTGCAATATACGACCACTGGGCAGTTTTGCCAACTTTCAATTTTTTTCTCATTTCTCGACTTTTCATTCTAATCATCCACATCCCTTCACATACATTTCCCATGAAACATTATACACTCGCACTCCTCGCACACATCATTAGTCCATTTACTTGCGTACCAACGGAAAATTTCTGAGGTGTAACAAACTCGCATGCTTTCCAATGCATGAAAACACGGGACGTAACACATTATTTCAGAGGAAGGCATTAGAGTGGATGCCCAGAAGATTGAGGCTGTGAAGAATTGGCCAAGGCCCACGGCACCAACGGTTATATGTAGTTTCTTGGGCTTGGCAGGTTGTTATAGAAGGTTCGTAGAAGGATTTTCCTCTCTTTCAGCCCCATTAACCAAATTGACTCAGAAATTCGCTAAGTTATAATGGACAGATGCTTGTGAGCAGAGTTTTCAGATGTTGAAGGATAGGTTAACTTCAGCACCAGTTTTGACTCTTCCAGAAGGAGCAGATGGCTATGTGGCATATTGTGATGTTTCAGGTGTTAGATTGGGTTGTGTGTTGATGCAGCACGGTAAAGTTAGCACTTATGCATTTAGACAGTTGAAGTAGCACGAAAAGAATTATCCAACCCATGATTTTAAGTTAGCGGCAGTGATTCATGCCTTGAAAATATGGAGGCACTACTTATACGGTGTCCATGTTGATATCTATATTGATCATAAGAGTCTCCAGTACATCTTTACGCAGAAGGACTTGAACTTGCATCAGAGGCGATGATTGGAGAGGTTAAAAGACTATGATGTGGATATTCTGTACCATCCTGGAAAGGCTAATGTAGTAGCCGATGCCCGCAGTCGCAAATCTATGGGTAGCTTGTTGCACATGTCGCCAGAGAGAAGAAAAATGGTCCGTGAGGTTCATCGATTGGCTAGCCTCGGAGTTCGATTGATAGATTCAGGTGATGCAGGAGTTACTGTTTAAGACACAGCGGTATCGTCTTTGTTAGTAGAGATAAAGGAGTGTCAGTATAAGGATCATGTTTTAGTTCATTACCGAGATACAACACCTCAAAAAGAAAACACACCCTTTGTGATCACAGATGATGGAGTACTTAGGTATCGAGACAGATTATGTGTCCCTAATGTTGCAGGGCTCCGTCAGCAAGTTATGGGAGAGGCACATTATGTCACGACCCAGCTCCGTAGGCCATGACTAGTGCCCGAGCTGAACACTCATATACATGCCTGTTAAATATAGTCATACGGAATCTAAGAACAATATGGAACTTGCAAAAGAACTCCAAAGGTTCATAACGTCATCATATATATATATATATATATATACAGATAACCTGTCTCCTGAGGAGTCACAACTAATCAAAATATAATATGATACGCAAGCTGACAAGGCTGCCACTATATGTCAATATGATACGCGAGCCGACAAGGCTGCCACTACATATAATTACCCTATGCAAACCGACAAGGCTACCACAACAGACGAACATATCCATAGCACATCGTATAGACACAGCTGAACAAAACATATACACAACCCACACATATGTCTACAGACCTCTAAGAGTATCGATAGTGAAATATGAAGGGACAGGGCCCAGCCGTACCCCTGGATAAACATATATATATATATATATATATATATACATCAAAAGATATGTACCAAAAGTCTAGGCTCCGGAACAATAGAGCTCTCCAAGACAGCTGAGTGGAAACCCTAAGCTGGAGAATCCCCAAATCGAGTATCTGTACCTGCGGGCATGAAACGCAGCCCCCCCCCCCCCCCCTCTGAAGAAAGGGGGTCAGTACGAGATATGTACTGAGTATATAAAGCATGAAATATAATAAAGAGGATCATGACTGAAATAGGGATCACATGATACAAGTATGACATTCAAAATACCAATACACTTGCCTTATGAAATGTAAATCATGCATATCAATTTTATATATCATACCCGGCCCATTATGGGAGTCGATGAATAAAGTCTTCACATGCCATCCTTGGCGCCATAATCACATCATCATATCATCACATTATCATATCATCATATCATCACATATATATACCGTACCCGGCCCTCTAGTGAGGGACACGGTGAACAATGCAGTGAAACTGTGCACGAAAACATACTAGGCCCGGGACTCGGTGAAAGATACATTGATCCATGCACGAGTAGAGTAGTGAGCAACCATATGCAAACTAAGTCATATCTGAGACTCGATAGAATAATCAAAATGAACTATCATTTGAAAATCAAGACAATAATCATATCAAGTACCCTTCGAATGTCACAATGCATTATATCAAATAGAACTTCAGAAATCATAGACACGTATCAAGACATAATGAAGAAAGTTCGAGGAATCAAGAACATTAGCCATCCTAGTGGCTCTAAGAATAGGAGCTTCTTTGGAGTCATATATACGTCGTCTGTTAGTTTCATAAAGATCATGCCAAAAAGAAGGAAGGGTTAGCTTTACATACCTTTGGCGCTTAATCTGTGACTCGATATGTATGCGTTGCCTAAAATATCTCAACTTATACTGAGACGTCAAGACTATGGTTAAGCTACGAAAAGGCATAAAACGTACTTCAACGTTAGTAGCTTATTTCAAGACAATTGGGCAGCACTTCCCCAATATCAATCAATTTCCTCACATTTACTCCAACTATACAACAACCAACATTGCAACAACCAAATCACGTCTAAGTTATCGCATTAGGAACTAGTCGAAACAAGATCCGAGGATACTCCAAAACAACCCACATAACATAAGAATGACCGATATACCTCAAATATCTAAAATATGCACCCAACAAGCCATATACGCTTCGCATACGATATTTTATACGTTTCTTTCTTATCAAATAAGTGATTCACATTCAACAACACAACAACTGCCTCAACTTCCATACGCATGAAAATTATCTTAACAGTATAACAAGTCCTAAGGCAGCCCATCAATCACAATCAACACAATACAAGTCTTAACTACACTTAGTCCTCAAATTTCACAAGATCAACAACACAATACATAATCATAACCCTTAATCCCTCAAATCAACAAGAACAGCCCACTAAATAAATATAACTCCAACTTCAACCATCAAATTCCTTTACTTTAATCATTTAATACATGACAACAACAACAACAATACCAATTAAAATTAACTCATCATTACTAGCTTAAAACAGCCCCATATACGGCCCAACAAGGTCTCAACATCAACGTACACAATTCTTGTATTCAATTCCATATCCACCAATTCATACAAAGAGCAAATCATTTCTAAAATATGTAGGAGAGTATTAAACCTTACCTCAAATTTAATTAGTACACCTTAGAAGCTTAAGTTGATCAAAATCTGCCATGGCCGTGAGCTTCATGAGCTGCCATAGCCATGGCCGAACTCTCTCTCTCTCTCTCTAGCTTAATTTTGTCTCTCTTTCTAAGTCAATTTGGTTGAAGATGAAAATGAAATAAGTGACTAATCTTTAGTCATCAAAATGCTATTTATAGGTATCTTAACATATTGACACATACCCCCTCCACTTGGCATGTCCTCATTCATGCTATTTCCTAATTAATAAATCAGGTGGGGCCCATTCATGGTGTAATTAACTTAATTAGTCATTAATCCCCACTAATATTTCTATACTAATTGGAATTTACAAGAAAGTCGTGCCAAGTTAAAAATCGAGATTAAAATTCCTTGTCTCATATTCCAAAAATAATCTTATCCTTTAATTTATGTCGATAAGCTTACGAATAATCCAACGTACAAAATACGGGGTATAACATCCTTCCCCCCTTTAGAACATTCGTCCCCGAATGTTAAACATCCTTTTATTGAATTATGATGCTCTTCACATGTCCTTTTCATTGGTCGAATCCCTTCACCTTATTATCACGTATTTCAGCTCTCTAAGTAGCCATTCCCGTAATACTTCTTCTTGCTCTTGACCCTCAAGGTGATAATTCTACGTCGTTGTTTTTACTCTCCTTCTTCATTTCGCAGTCGGTTGATGGTGGTATTGCGAGCTCTTCTACTCTTCCCCTGGTGCACTTAGTCTTAACTCGACTCTTTCTTCTTCTATAGTTACTCCTTTAAGATGTATCGCTCGCTTCATCTACCTCTTACGTGTAGACTTCCCTCGTCAATTTATTAGACTTTCCAACCCCTGGAGTATTTCATGCCTCTGGTAACCTGTAGACCCTTCGCAGGTTCTACGAATAAAACGAAATTTCCCTTGGTGTAACATTATTTTACTTCAATAACCTTACATTTCTCCGCTGTTACATCCCATCTTCTGGAATCTTCGGCATCATGTATTACTTCTCGACTTTCACTGTCACTTTACTATTTACCTTTTTTTTGCTCTTATCTCGATCTTTAGAGTTAGCTATCAAGTAGCGCTGGGGCTCTCTCATATAATAACTTTACATAGCTGCTCTGCTGTCTGTCTATTATTAACTGGTATAATTCTGAAAGAATTTTTTATTTGACCTGTAAATTCACTGTTATCCAGTAACCTGCTTGTTCTGGTTGTCTTGCTTAAACCATTTCCCTTAATTCAACTTATAACACTTTAGGCACATTATCTCATGTCGTTTCTTTACCTCTAATTCAAACTCTTCTATTGCCTCTTTACCCAGATTTTGCTCTTAGTTTTCCTATCACGCATCATGTTGTAATCTTACAAGAATATACGTGGGTTCTCAAATTAGCCCAAAAATATCTTAGCATCGTCTTACTAGTATTCATGCTTAACCTTGTCTTCTCCTCCCATATCTTTCAATCAGTATCGGGACAAGTCTTCGGCTCAGTCATGGCCATGTCCTAGGTGCCCTTAGTATTAATTCTATCTCGATAATTTGTCTTAAACCATCTTTACATCCTTCCTTAATGTGCCCGAAATATCGTAGCCACATTGTTATTACTGAATCCTTACTCTCCTTATCAACTACTCACTTGGTCTCATTCTTAACATACCAATATTCGTAAGTTGTATAACTATTCTTGTATGACTTGTATAAAATATATCCAACCTTAGTCATAGTCTTTCCTTCTCCTGGTTCATTCTGCTTTACATATCATATCCGTACTAAAACTGGCTCGTAGCCTATCTCGTCTTACACCTTTCCATTCCTTTATTCCCCCTTTGATTTTCTTGTATTCTACTATAGGAGATTCTCTATCTCTTCTCCTTACTACTTATAAGTCGCAATAACATTAGCGAACAACTCTATTGCCAACATCTTAGCCTTTAACCCTGTATAGCGTAGCTATCCTTTATAATATTTCTTAAGTTACTCGTTACCATTCTCTTGTCGTATTCTTTCTTTTTACCATTCACCCACTTCCTAATGTCATAACATACAAGATCTTTACAAATGATCCTTGGTCTTGTCTCAAATACTGTTATAGCCGGTAATTTGTACGATCGGATAATTCGAGATAGTAGTGGTAAGTTAAGGGCAAGACCATTTTCCAAGATTATTTTAATGCACAAGTTGTTTATGAATATTATTTATGAATATTATTAGTATGGAAATATTGAGAAAGGCTAAGGGTAAAAAAGGAAATTCGCAAAGTGGCTCAAGGTAATATTGTGGATGGTTAAGGGCAAAATGGGAATTTCACAAAGTCTTCAAGAAATTTTTTAAATGGACCATGGTGGCCGTCCAACTTAAGGTGGGCCTTTGCCCACCTAGATGAATTATGTGTGTGTATATATATATATATATATATATATATATATATATATATATATATATATATATATATAATAAATTGGTCATATTTCTCCAAAAAAAAAAATCTAGAAGTTTGGAGAGAAAGAATAGGGCCATGTGTCCATAATTCTTACTTGAGGGGCTTAAAAATAAATATATATAAATGGTGGAAAAGAGAAGGATAAATAGGACATAATATCTTCATCTTTTAGAAAGATGAAGAAGTTTGGAGAAGGAGAAAAATATACAAGGCCATTCGGCCATAGCTCCAAGAAATTAGCTCCATGGAAAAATTGATCAAAAAATTATTTCTTCTAGTATTTCCACCCAATGGAAGGTCATCTACAACATGGAGTGATTGTTGGAGCAATTAAACCATTTATTTGTGCAAGTCACAACCTTAGCCAAGTCAAGAAGATGAGTGAAAAAGGTATGTATTCAATCTTTCTTTACATGTGTTATAGATGATTTATGAATGTTGAAATATGTGGAAAAGGGTGAAATTCATGAAATATATGTGTGTAGTATGGCCGAATATAGTGGTGTCATGTAGAATAAATGAAATGATTTTATTTAGCATTTTGATTGTTGTTGTGTTGTGGATTTTATGATGTTAAATGAAGATGTAATGATTGGAAATGAGGTTGAAATCGTTTGTGAATTGTGGAAGAAGCTAATGTGATATTAGTATGGTTCCTTATAATTATAAGAATAGAGTTGCTAATGTGTAAGTTGCAAATATAATTCATGAATTTGGAAGGTGAGACATGTGGTTGGAAGATTGTAAGTTGGGTTATTGTGTTGAATTTGAAATAAGGAAATGTGATGTTATTGTCCTTATTGAATTTGGAAGGCTTTGGGGGAAGTAGAATGTTAATTGGGTTGTCTTGCATATTATGAGAATTGAATTGAATGTAAATGGAATGTCGTTGAATCATATGACAAAGGTTGTTAATATTAGAATGTACTTTGGATTGATTGTTGAAGTTGTTGGCACGATTGTTGGTATTGTTGTCGATAATTTGGCCGAGTTGCATTCTCGGATTGTTGTTGACAAAATTGGTCGAGTTAGATTCTCGGGGATGATTTATTTACAGGGGAGGTGCTGCCGAAATTTCGGCAGAATATAAGTGAATTTATTTGAGAAGTTAAAACAAGTGAATGACAATGAATCTAATGGTTATGTGAATTTATTTGTATGTAGACTAGCAAGTTTGGACAAATAAGCGTAGCTAATAAGGCGTGGCACATGTATGTAAGGCTTACCCTTTCTTTCTTTTTGCATGATTTGTATGAAATGAGAAAATGATGTATATGTATGACTTCAAAGAAATTCCTACTCTTAGAGCCACTAGGATGGCAACGTTATTGATTTCCATAAGTAGTTTCATGTGGTTTGATGCGTACTTATGATTTCCGAAGTTCTATTTGATATGTTCCCGAGTCTGTCCACGATTCTCACGTACTTCTGTGTATGAGTATGCTTAATATGTTCGAGCCTACTATATGATTGAACAATGAGATGTGCATAAAGAGTTTGGTTCCAAGAAGAGTTCTGTAAGTTCCAATGAATCTTTGACATGTTCTGATGCGTACATATTGTTCCAAAAGATATATTTGATTTGACCTAAAACGATATCCAAAATATTTTGACATGATTATGGTTTTGATTTTCCAAAAATGGCTTCTGAAACGCTTATAGAACGTTCTGTACTTCAAAAGCTCGTAACTTTCGTATACAAATTTCGATTGACCCGAAACTTGTTTCTGAGCCTTCAGATGTCGATAAGTATACTTGTCTATCGGGTCATGATTTACGTGCATATGGTTTCGCACTACTCTGCTCGTGCATGTCTCAGTATGTCCTTCACTGAGCCCGGGCCAGGATATGTTATCGTGCGTATTCCTCTGCATTGTTCACCGAGTCCCTCGTTGGAGGGTCGGGTATGGTATATGTATATGATGATATGATTATGGCACCTAGTCCCATGATGGGCCGGGTACGATATATGTGCACATCATTTCATTTACCGAGTCCCTTAGTGGGCCGGGTACGATATGATTCCATTTACCGAGTCCCTTCATGGGCCGGGTACGGTATGACTTCATTCACCGAGTCCCTCACTAGAGGGCCGGGTACAGTATGTATATGTATATGTATATGCATGCATGATGATATTAGCGCAGGATGATATGATTTTATCACCGAGTCCCTTAACGGGCCGGGTACGGTATGTATATGATATATGATGTTCGCACGCATGATTTCATTCACCGAGTCCCATAACAGGCTGGGTACGGTATGTAATAATGGTATGCACGATTTATGTTCTAAAGGCAAGAGCTATGGTATTCTGGGCATTGTATATGTTCTGTACTCTTTATGTCAGTTATGATTCTTTTACTGTGATTCTTGCCTTACATGCTCAGTACATTTTCCGTACTGACCCCCTTTCTTCGGGGGCTGCGTTTCATGCCACGCAGGTACATACAAATGAGTAGAAGATTTGTCAAAAGATGTTTCAGCAGGATTAGCGAGCTCCATTTGCTTCTGGAGTGTTGCCGAGTCAGAGTATGTGTATGTTCCGATTTATGGATTGATGTTAGAGACTTTGCAGACAGAGTCGTGGGTATTGGTTGTCAGTCCTGTAAGCGGCTCCATCAGCCGATGTGTCATTCTGTATTATGTGATAAATTCTATATGATCACAGATTTTGTTTGATTTGGAGAACATCGAAAAAGAATATTTTTGAAAGTTTATTTTGTATTTTATCTTTATTTGATTTAAAAGCCTAATAAGATTGTGTGTGCACTAAAGGTATGAGGGTTCGCTCGGCCCTAAGTAAGGGTCGGGTGCCCATCACACCCTGATCAAGATTAGGGTGTGACAAAAGTGGTATCAGAGCAGGTCTGTCCTAGGGTTGTCTGCAATGTCGTGTCCGGTAGAGTCCTGTTTATGGTGTGAAGCGCGCCACATTTATAAACAAGAGGCTACGGGGCATCTAGGGATTGTTGACCTTCTTTCTGTCATAGATCGTGCGATAGAGCCAAGTCATAGGAAAATGAAATTCCATATGTAAGCCTTACATATGACGGAAAGAGGTAAGTGATGATATGGAAAGTCATAAAGGTACGTCTTGATACACTTGTTCTATTATATGAAACTGGGAGTTCTGGATGGCGAGAATGTGATTGTCACGACCCGGATAGGGGGCCGCGACGAGCACCCGGTGCTACCCCATCTGGGCACCCCTTATCGTACATGACATAACATCTAAGCGAACCGTAAATCAAATCAAGCATTGTGATCATTAATCATGTTAGTCCCATTGGACGACCATCATCATTTAACATGTCATTGGCATCTATGCCACGTCAAACATACAAGGCCGACGAGGCCAACAAAAGATATACAAAACATAGGCCGACATGGCCAAACATATCTACCCACATACACATGACTACGAGCCTCTAAGAATGTGACATATCATATGAGCGGGACAGGACCCCGCTATGCCCATAATTATATACACAAAAGAATGAGTACCCAAAAGCTCTAGCTCTGAAGAAATGGAGCTCTGTTATGCAATCTCTGGATAAGCAGCTATGGATCAAGTCTGTCTCCCGGTGCACTTGCGGGTATGACGCAGCGTCCACAAACAAAAAGACGTCAGTACGAAGAATTTATTGAGTATGTAAAGCGTGATCAACATCCATATAGAGGCATAATAAGCAACATATGAAATATCATAGGAAGGGAGACATTATTATCGTCATCATGGTACATACTTGCTTTTCCATAGGGACTTCTCATTTCTTATACGTGTCATATGCACATTGTCTTATCACATTCATATTCATATTGTATACATAGTCATATCATCTACATAGTATTTACATATCATACCCGACCTCGTAGGATCGGTGTTTCATACATACTTGGCCAACCAAGGCTCAAGATCATACATACCTGGCCCTACCAAGGCATCGGGGTCATCCGTACCATCTGCAGAGGTGTGCGCGTTTCGTGATCGTATACATACTTTATACATTGTCATATACATACATTCTTACCCGGCATCATAAGCTCGGGGTATTATCATAGCCCTTCATAGGCACACATATACATATATAATAGCTCGTAAGCATCTCTAATCTCATTTTACTCTCATCATCATTACTATCCTCATCATTATCGTTACATCTACGTTATAGACTTACTCGTCATACGAAGAACATAGTATAATCATAGCACATATCAAGGGTCGTGAGCTTATGAGCTCGGAATGTCAATCTTGTGAAGACAACATACTCATATAGAGGGATTAGGAATTTGGCCAAGAACCATGCCTTAGGAAAGAAGGGTTAGCCTCACATACCTCTTCGTCGAACTATTCTACACTTGCGCGTACTCCTTCGATGCTCAAGTTTCTACCTTCATTTAATATTATAACAGTAGCCATTAGTCATTTATATTACCACATTCTTCATTTTACCCTCCATTGACCATTTTAGCATATACTTCTACCATCCAAATATTTCAACTCCCCAATATGTTAACCAACATATAAATATCATGAATCTTACCTTAGATGATGTAGGAACAAGCTTTGGTTGATAATACTTCACTTTGAGCAAAACCCTAGTTTTTCTCCATTTGCACTTCTTGACTTGAATGGTATTTAATGGCTTGCTTACACTTGATTCACTTATTTATGTTGTTGGAGACTTATAATCCTTGAAAACTTATGAAATAAATGTAGAGAGATGATTCTAGAGAGAAGTGGTGTAATGTAGAAATGAAATAAATCAAGTCTTGGTCCTCATATTTAATGATTTGAAAATCTATGCTGAGGTGAACAGTGGTCGTCCATGGAGGTTTACGGTCCGTATTCCAGTTTACGGACCGTCCCTCGTGGTCGTCTTTAACCTTAAGCAGAACCAGAAACTTTGGCTGCATGCATGGTGATTTACGACCATGGTTTACAGGCCGTAAATCACTTTACGGTCCATCCTCCTGTTCGTATTTTACCATTTCTCAACTGGGCAGAAAGTTGAAACCTTGCATGCCAATTTACGACTGCCAGTTTACGGACCGTATTCCATTTTACGGTCCGTATTTTACACTTTACGACCACTGGGCATTTTTACCAACTTTCAACTTTTCACATTTCTCGACTTTTCATTCTAATCATTCTCGCCCATATACGCATATTGCTCATGAAACATTATACACTCGCACTCCTCGCACACATCACTAGTTCGTTCACTTGCGTTCCAACGGGGAATTTTCCGAGGTGTAACATTCTACCCCCCCCCCCCCCCCTTAGGAACATTCGTCCTCGAATGTTAAAGGCTTGGGGAATTCTATAAAAATTTCGCCAGTGTTTCCTTTGTAATGTGGTACTACCACCCAGTCACGACAACCCACAATTGCAACGCCTCACAGGGCCACAACATAGCAGCATAAAAATAATTGGCCACACACGACCTAAATGCATAAAAAGGAATCATACATACCTTGTGATCTTGACGTCTCATCTTGGGCTTCTTCCAAGGGCTGAAATAAATGTGCGTATTTGGATCGCATACTTTCTTCTGATTCCCATGTCATATCCTCTCGTTTACTGCTTCTCCATAGAATCTTAACCGAGGCCACCTCTTTGTTTCTAAGCCTCCGTACTTTCCTGTCTAATATGGCAATGGGTACCTCTTCTGTCACGACCCAACCCCGTAGGCCGTGACTAGTGCCCGATCTGGGCACCCAAACCCATCTATCGAATGCATTCAAATATATAGCAGAAGCCGACAAGGCTATATTCAAAATTCAGATAATTTCCAGAAAAATTTCGGCAGAGTTTCCTTTGTTTTTTGGACTATCCAGAATAATCCTGTACACAGCAAACACCAACAGAGGCCACACAGGGCTAACAAAGCAATGCACAAACATATGCGGACCGGCCGCCTCGGCGTATGGGATCGCCCAAACAACATATACACATAACCATATAGAAAGACCATAACCCACAGACCTCTAAACTGACCGACAGAACCATATGACGGGACAGGGCCTCGCCGTACCAAAATAGTCAGATGTACAGAAATATATACATGGCAAAAGATATATATACCAAAAGTGGACTCTGAATCAAAGGGAGTACTCCGAAATAGCAGAAGTGGAGCCTACAATGGTGGATCACCGGCGTCTGTACCTGCGGGCATGAAACGCAGCCCCCGAAGAAAGGGGGTCAGTACGAAAGATGTACTGAGTATGTAAAACATGGAGTACAAAAATATAGGCCACAACTGAAAGCGAACAGAATACAAAAGAGAGAAGTGCCGAACAGTTTATCAAAATGTTTATCAAAATCATATATACATAATGCACCGAAATCATGCAAAGCTCAGGAACGTGGTCACCACTCCGACGCTGGTGCCACACACAGCATAACACCAGAAGGTTCAAATCTCCGTACATCCCCGAGTACACACATATCAGCATATCATATCACTAGCCATATCACAGCATAACACCGAACGGAACCCGGCCCTATGGTGAGGTCTTGGGAACCGTAACACAGCATACGGTCGAATTTATCATAGTGCGCACGAATCAGAACCGGCCCGGGAACCGGTGAACGAAGTCATAATAAGGCACGAGCGGAGTCGTGAGCAAACAATGCAATTGTATATCAAAATAGCCTTTCAAAACTTGAGTGCTTCATAAGTCATTTCATTAACCAAAGTAGTCGGATAATTAGTTAGTACGGAAGTTTATTTCACAAAAATGTTTCCAAAGTGGTACGTATGGCTCACAACATAGCTTAGTATATCATAGTAATTAAAACATTATTTCATAGAGGACAATTTCAAAATCGAAGATTCTTTATCGAAACTTATCCAAAAAGAGAGCCTAATAGAACGAATAAGGCATCTCGGGGTTAGCGGGCCCACCTCCGGTCAAATCGAGGTGGCGAACATGAATTACGGACATTTAGGGTCTATGGGATCGTTCATAAAGGTTTCGAAGTAATTCGATTGCATTTGCACAAGTTTCGGACGTTTGATTGCTTTCTAGCCAAAATAGAGTCATTAGGCTTCAATCGAATTGAATGAATAGTAGCCATTCTATAGATCGGATTTCGAGGAGCGGAAATACTCCCGGGGTTCCGATATCAACCTAACATACTAAGACATTCCAAAAGAAGAAGTGGGAAGCTTTACATACCTTATAGACGTCTTATGCTCACCCCAAACTCAAATCCCGTTTCATCCAGAATCTGCAAATGGTCAAAGTTACCAATTAGAGATTCTAAAGCTTAAGAATTCCCTTAACTTCATTTTTTCCTACCGAAATTTCGGCAGCATTTCCCCTATATATCTAACACCCCCGAGACTTAGCTCGGCTCAATAAACATCAACAACAACAATCCAAACATCACAAACAACATAAACCACAACTAAATCATTCTAACTCCAACATTCTTCCTTATCATATAAGTTGACAACTTTCATTCAAACTTCACAATACCAAACTAATGTCCACATTATTGTATTCATTCACTCATTCTAGGTTATCCAAACATATCCCAATTATATTCCAAGCAATATACATAAGTTCAATCAATTCGCTACTATCCATATTGCATCCCAAACGTCAACAACTACGACGAACTTACTAACTCGCATTGTTTCATTCCACATTCATTCGCGACAACCATAATTCACATTTGAAGTCTTAATATCATAATTATACAACAATATATACAAATATACCGAAATCATATACTTTCCCATAATAATCCACAACCATTTCCAATGCCAATTCAATTCGTTAAACATTTATTTACGTCATAAATGCCAAAACGACGCAACTAACGGACTAAATAGGATTCAATTCACCTCCCCTTTCAAACCACATAAGTCACGGCCAATACACCACACACACATATACCCACGGTTTCATTTACACATCAATACTACGTAATTCTCGTCTATTCTCAATCCTTAACATATTTATACCAATTCCATAACATTAAAAGGGCAAAATTCTTACCTTTACTTGAAATTCCGACTTGTCGCAAACGTGCACCTTTCGCCAAACTAATTGTATCCCGTTGAAGAGCATCTTGAGTACACTACAAATATGGAAAGGGCACGGTTTTTGGATCAATAATAAAGGCTAGAGAATTTTTGGTTGATGGAAAGTGAGGTTCGTCCGAGAGGGAGTATTATAAGCTCAAGGGTGTGTTGAATGATTTTTTCTTGATAACTCTAAGGGATCATTGATATATATCCACATTTAAGAGTCACATGGATATCACATGCCTTTTAAAAATGGGATTGGGCCAAGCCTTGTGGCCGGCCACCCCATATCTTTGGGCCTCAATTTTTGTTCCAATTTTCTTGGCCCAATTCGTTAAAATACCGTTTTGTAATTCCCAAAACTAATTTTCGAAATTCCAAATTTACCCCCGGCCTTCCCCAATGTCTTAACACCAATAGTTTCATAACCAACATAGTCATGTTAGCTAGAATCAAAATATTTCCTTATAACATACAAGTCTTAATTATTTCTCGATTTCCAATTATGCGGAAACCCGGGACATAACATTCTCCCCCCCTTAAGAACATTCGTCCCCGAATGTTAAATTAATCTTATAAAGTCTTATGATCATGGAGGGGGAGTCCCTCTTACTAATGACATACGCAATTCATTTGTCAATCAACACAACAAACTAAAAAGTTTAGATTACCTGTGGACGTCGGGAACAAGTAGGGGTATTTCTTCTTCATCTCGTCCTCCGCCTCCCAAGTCATCTCCTCCCGGTTATTGTTGCGCCACAGGACTTTAACGGAAGGCACTTCTTTAGTGCGTAGTCTCCTCACCTGTCGATCCAGAATAGTTACCGGCTGCTCGTCATAAGACAATTGCTCCGTTACCTGAATGTCATCCACTGGGAATATCCTGGAAGGGTCACCAATACATTTCCGCAGCATAGACACATGAAATACCGGGTGTACGGCCTCTAAGTCAGATGGTAAGTCTAGCTCGTAGGCGACATCGCCTATCTTTCGAACAATCTGATACGGCCCAATGTACCGCGGGCTCAACTTACCTTTCTTACCGAATCTCATAACACCCTTCATGGGCGACACCTTCAGAAATACCCAGTCGCCAATCTGGAACTCTAACGGTCGACGTCGTCTGTCTGCATAAGCTTTCTGTCGACTCTGAGCAGCTAATAATCGCTCCCGAATAAGCTTTACCTTATCTACTGCTTTCTGGATCACATCTGGCCCAATTAGCTTAGTTTCGCCTACGTCAAACCAACCAATAGGAGATCTGCATTTTCTACCATAAAGGGCTTCATACGGTGCCATCTGAATGCTGGAGTGATAACTGTTATTATAATAAAATTCAATAAGCGGAAAATGATCATCCCAGCTGCCTCTGAAATCAATAACGCAGGCCCGCAACATATCTTCCAGCGTCTGAATAGTGCGCTCGGCCTGCCCATTGGACTGAGGGTGAAAAACTGTGCTGAGGCTCACCTGAGTCCCTAATCCCTCCTGAAATGACCTCCAGAAATTTACCGTGAACTGGGTACCTCGGTCAGTAATAATAGATACAGGGACTCCGTGAAGTCTAACTATCTCTCTGATATACAGTCTAGCATAGTCCTCAGCCGAATAAGTAGTCCGGACTGGAAGAAAATGGGCTGATTTCGCCAATCTGTCAACAATAACCCAAATAGAATCATACCTGCGTGGAGTGCGCGGTAACCCAACGACGAAGTCCATATTAATCATCTCCCATTTCCAGGCTGGAATTTCCATCTCCTGTAATAACCCACCGGGCTTCTGATGTTCAATCTTAACTTGCTGGAAATTTGGGCACTGACCAACGAATTCAGCAATATCTTTCTTCATACCGTCCCACCAATACAAACTTCTGAGATCATGATACATTTTAGTGGAACCAGGATGAACAGAATACCGTGCATTATGCGCCTCGCCCATGATTTGTCGCCGTAAGCTTGCAACATCCGGAACACAGAATCTGCCTTCATACAATAATACCCCTTCAGGTGAAATTTCAAACGGAGTATTGTCTTTATTAAGGGCCACATCTCTGTACTGAACCAGGATAGGATCTTCAAACTGACGCTACTTTACCTCTGCTATAATAGATGATTCAGCAACTGCACGAACAGAAATCCCAGAATCTCAAGAATCCGCCAAACGAACTCCAAGGCTGGACAACTGATGAATTTCACGAACCAAGCCTTTCTTATCAGATGGTACATAAGCTAAACAGCTCATGGACTTGCGGCTAAGTGCATCCGCTACCACATTGGCTTTTCCAGGATGATACAGAATATCAACGTCATAATCCTTCAATAATTCAAGCCATCTTCTCTGCTGCAAATTCAATTCTTTCTGCTTAAAAATATACTGGAGACTTTTATGGTCCGTATAAATATCAACGTGGACCCCATATAAATAATGCCGCCAAATCTTCAAAGCATGAATCACCGCGGCTAACTCAAGAATATGAGTGGGATAATTCTTCTCGTGCGGTCTGAGCTACCGGGAAGCATAGGCTATGACTCGACCGTGCTGCATCAACACGCAACCTATCCCAATACCAGAGGCATCACAGAAGATAACATACCCGTCTGATCCTTCTGGAAGAGCTAACACTGGGGCTGTAATTAATTTTTCTTTCAACAGCTAGAAACTGCGCTCGCAGGCATCTGTCCACTGAAATTTCACTGCTTTCTGAGTAAGCTTCGTCAGTGGTGCTTCAATAGAAGAAAAATTTTCCACGAACCTGCGATAATATCCGGCTAACCCCAGAAAACTGCGCACCTCTGTCGGTGTAGTAGGCCTGGGCCAATTCTGTACAGCTTCAATTTTCTGCGTATCGACCCGAATACCGTCTGCTCCGACAATATGCCCCAAGAAAGCCACAGATGTTAACTAGAATTCACATTTAGAAAACTTAGCATACAATTTCTGTTGACGGAGAATACCAAGTACCGACCTCAAATGATCCGAATGCTCCTCGGCTGATCGCGAGTAAATCAGAATATCGTCAATGAACACAATAACAAACATATCCAAGAAAGGCCGAAATACCCGATTCATGAGATCCATAAATACCGCTGGAGCATTAGTCAACCCGAATGACATAACTCTGAATTCATAATGCCCGTACCGGGTCCTGAAAGCAGTCTTCGGGATATCTGATTCTCGCACTCGCACCTGATGATAACCTGAGCGCAGATCTACCTTCGAAAAATATTTAGCTCCCTGCAACTGATCAAACAAATCATCAATCCGGGAGAGGGGATATTTATTCTTTATAGTCACCTTATTCAGTTGCCGATAGTCAATACACATCCGCAGTGACCCATCTTTCTTTCTCACAAATAATACCGGCGCTCCCCAGGGTGATGTGCTGGTCTAATAAAGCCTTTATCTAACAAATCTTTCAGCTGCTCCTTCAACTCCTTCAATTCAGCCGGTGCCATTCTGTACGGAAGAATAGATATAGGCTGCGTATCTGGCATCAACTCTATAGTAAAATCTATCTCCCGCTCGGGCGGAAGACCCGGAAGCTCATCGGGAAATACATCTGGGAATTCATTTACGACGAAACAGACTGAATAGTAGGTGTCTCAGCTGCAGTATCGTGCACACGAACCAAATGATAGATATAACCTTTCTGGATCATCTTCTTAGCCTTGAGGTACGAAATAAACTTACCCCTCGGCGATGCTGTAGACCCGAACCACTCTATAACTGGTTCCCCTGGAAACTGAAAACGGACTACCTTTTTCTGGCAGTAGACATTAGCATAACAGGAAGACAACCAGTCCATACCCATAATGACATCAAACTCAAGCATGTCTAACTCTATCAAATCAGCTTTAGTGCAACGATCATAAATAGTCACAGAACAATCCCTATAGATCTGCCTCGCTATAACATAATCCACAACCGGCGTAGCTACCTCAAATGGCTCTATAGGCTCGGACACTATCCCAATTTTACTAGCAACGAGAGGGGAAATATAGGATAAGGTAGAGCCAGGGTCAATCAATGCATACACAGATCTGGAGAAAACCAGTAATGTACCTGTGATGACATTCGGTGAAGCCTCCTGATCCTGTCGGCTGGCCAATGCATATATGCGGTTCGAGGGACCGCTAGAACCTGAAACACTGCCGCGACCTCAACCGCGTCCCTGTTACATCCCGTATTTTCTTACATCGGAAAGCGTGCAAGTTAAATGATGTTAGTAATAGACACAAGGTTATTCCCCAAGCTTATAGATGGTTAAAGTAATGGTACACATGTACCGTAAGGATTTAAGGTTTAACCAATCGAAGAAAATAAGTTTCGTCGAGGTTTGAAATTTATTTGAATGGAATACGGTCCAAGCTATAATATTCCGTATTTTTAGACTATAAAATTTAATCATCCAACATAAGCAAATTTACCCGAGCCCAGAGAATTTGATTACATTCAAGGATAAAAATCGAGAGCTCGGTGCACAAAGAGTTTGAGGTCCCGAAATAATTTGGGACTTAACAAGTGTGACGATGGTGATTGGGAATAATACTTGGTGCATGTACAAAGGTGCTATGGACTAGAATTCTATCACATGATTATGATAATGAGTATATGAATTATGTTAAAGGTGGTCGATATTTAAGTGAATTGAGATCAAGAAATTAATTGGAGATTGTGGGGTAATTAATATATGGACATGGTCCATGTATTTTATGGACAAGTGGCAGCAAAGTTAATAAATTGCATGGTCAAAGGACCAGCTACGTGTAACTCTCATCAAGTGACTTAAAACAAGTGAATGACTATAGTATAGGCATACGTGTTAACTATATATACTACTAGTTTTATAACGTTGCCAATATATATATTTGTTTAGTTTATCTTGCTATTTAGTCAATAATAAAAAAAGGGGGGGGGGGGGGGGAACAAAAACGTACAGCAACAAAGCTCCTCTATTTTTCAAGAATGAAAAACGTACAGCAAATCTTTTCACGAGGGAGAAGAGAACAAGCATACATTTTGGTCTTTGGGGTTCGATTGAAGGAAGAAAAACATTATTTCCATGTTATATTAATGTAGCAGCAACGTGATTTCCTTTTCAAGGAAGAAAAATATATTGCATTTCAAGAATAATATTCGGGTTTTGCTCACCGCTTCGATCTCGTTGTTTCACTTTGGGTCATGGTGCTAAATTCGGGCTTTCTTCGAAGTGAAGTAAGGTCGAAGAAGATTAATTTTTGGCATATGAGGTAATAATTCTACTCTACTAGATATATTTAAATTAATCCCGGTATAGCTAAATTGTGACATGGGAACTACGAAATTAATTGCGTGAAATCGGATAAATTATTGTGGTTATCATATGGGTTGTTTGGTGGTTGTCACGAATCGTTTTGTGGACTAGAATATCGTGAGATTGGCTGTAGTTGTTGTCGTCGTGTTTGCTGCTATACGAAAATAAGAAGTATATATAAGCATCGGTATAGGAATGTATATTGGGCTGTTTTGGAAAGTGATTTAAGAATGAATTTAATTCTAGTTGATATGAAATTGTTGGTATTGTTGTTGTTGGTATTTTGATTAATGTTTTGACTAAATTGGAATCTCGGGGATGTAATATGTATAGGGGAAGTGCTGCCGAAATTTCGGTAGACAAATACATAGTTAAATGAATTCTTGAAGATTTGAAATTCCTAATTGGTAACTTTGACCATTTGTAGATTCTTAGCGAAACAGGATTTGAGTTTTGACGAGCGTAAGACACTTACAAGGTATGTAAGGCTATCCTATTCCTTCTTTTGGCATGTCTTAGGTATACTAGGTCGATATCAGAGCCCCGGGGGCAATTCTGTTCTTGGTAATCCGAATTGGAAATCGAGCACTATTCATTCAATTGAATTGAACCTTAAAGCTCTCATTTTGGCTGAAAAGTAATCAAATGTCCGAAACTTATGCAAATGTAATCGAATTGCTTCGAATGTATGATCCCATAGACCCCAAATGTCCGTGATTCATGCCCGTCACCTCGACTTGATCCGAGGTGGGCCCGCTAACCCCGAGACTCCTTTGTTTGCTCTATTAGGGCCATTTTTGTATAATGACGGCAAGAAGTCTTTGTGTATAAATTTGGCTATTATAAAATAATGTTTTGATTGCCACGATATTCTAAATTATATTTTGAACTATAAATACCATTTTGGAAGTACTATTGTGAAATGAACCCCGTATTGACTATTGGGTTAATATATGATTCTATCAAGTTTCGAAAGGTGTTTTAATAAATAAATTGCATTATTTGCTCACGATTCTGCTCGTGCCTTATTATGACTTCGTTCACCGGTTCCCGGGCCGGTTATGGTTCGTGCGCGCTATGATACATTCGGCCGTATGCTGTGTCACGGTTCCCGAGACCTCGCCATAGGGCCGGGTTCCATTTGGAGTTATGCTGTGATATGGCTGGTGATATGTATGATGATATGTGTGTTCGGGGAGTACGGAGATTTGAACCCTCTGGTGTTATGCTGTGTGTGGCACCAGCGTCGGAGTGGTGACCACGTTCCTGAGCTTTTGCATGATTTTACCTGCATTATGTATATATGTTTTCAGTACAGATTTTGATATACCATTCAGTATTTCCCCTTTTTTATCCTATTTGTTTTTAGTTGTGGCTTATATTTCTATACTCTATGCTTTACATACTCAGTACATCTTTCGTACTGACCCCCTTTCTTCGGGGGCTGCGTTTCATGCCCGCAGGTACAAACACCGGTGATCCACCACCGTAGGCTCCACTTTCTGCTATTTCAGAGTGCTCCCTTTCATCCGGAGCCCACATTTTGGTATATATGTCTTTCGCTGTACATATACTTCTGTATATCTGACTATTTTGGTACGGCAGGGCCCTGTCCCGCCATATGTCTTCGTTTTAAATTTGTAGAGGCCTGTAGTCGTATATGTGGGTCGAGGGTCCTATATGTGTCTGTTTGGGTTACGGTCTATGTCTTAATGCGGTTTCTGTTCTGGTGGCCAAAATGGCCCTTATGTTTATATTTGTACATATGACCGACGATGTGCATTCCGCCGCTCCTTTCTGTTCGGATATGATATCTTGGTACGTGTGACCGCTTAAGACAAGTTTTGTTTTAAATTATGTTTAAAATGGATATTATGAAATTTGAGCTAAGTTTGGGTTTGATAACTGGATATGTGAATCGGTCTGGGTGCCCAAGTAGGGTGCCAGTCGCGGCCCACGGGGCTGGGTCGTGACAAAGTGGTATCAGAGCAGTTTGTCCTCGGAATGTCTACAGGCCGTGTCTAGTAGAGTCTTGTTTATCGGTGTGTTGTGCACCACATCTATAAACAGGAGGCTACAGGACATTTAGGGTTTTACCTTTCTTTCGATCTTAGACCGTGCGATAGAGCCCAACCATAGGAAATGAAATTCCTTTTACTAACCCTTGATTTCCTGAAGAACGGCATCGACAGAAGAAAGTGACTGATGATATTGGAAGCTACACAGTACACAGGTAAGCAATGGTATGAAAGATGTATGTCGGGTAAGGTATTTGAAGTACGATTGAAATATAAAGCTAAAGATTGAAAGGGAAAGCAAACTGGAAAGTGTAACAGGTGCAGTTAAGTTGGACATGTGAGGTAAGTCTTGACATCTTCATACTTTTACTTGAAATTGTTAGCCCTGCGTGGCTATGATATGATATGATATATATGTATATATGTTGGCCCTGTGAGGCATTGTTGATATTTCCTGCATGTAGGTTTTGGGATAGTAAGAAGTACAGAGGAACCTCTGCCCAATTTTTTCCAGAAATATAAAAAGGAGAATGAGATATAAGTTCTTGATATGTCTTGAAAGTCGATACCGATAGGGTAAATCTATTATATTGGATTAAAGCTTAAGAGATACCCTCCATGTCATTCGTAAGCAGCATCATCCTTATTTGGGAAATTTTATTTCGAGAAAGCATACATGAGCAGTGAAATCGCAATTCATTTAAACGGACCAGAATACGTTCCAACCACATTTTGCTTTAGAAAAAGCCTATGTTGAAGGGCAAGAATGTCCGACGATTAAGTTTCACCTTATTTGGAAGAATACAAAGCGTATGACAAGCAGTTGGGAATTAAATGATTCGCTGACGACTCAAAAAAAAAGAGAAAGGAGAAAAGAGTAACAGTATAATTGAGATAAAAGTACGGAAGAGGTAGAGTTATACCAAATATTGAGAATGTTGATAAGACAGATTGTGAGATATTAAGGATAAGATTGATCAGAAAGGGCGAAGGGTCAAGTACACCTAGTCCGCAGATTGTTATAGGAATGAGTAAAGCCTAGCAAGGAAGAAACTAAAGGAGATGGTATAACTAGTATGAAATGGTAAAGTAGATGTAGAACGAATAAGAAAGAACTTACAAGGTCCTACAGGGAAAGTTCAGAATAAAAGTCAAGTGGTAACAAAAGTGAAAGTGCGCACAGGAAGAGAAGGAGGTTAATAGAAGGAAGAAGATAAGAAGAAAGCGAGGGGGATTACAGTGTAGCGATGTGTTATGACGTGTATAGCTGATAAAATGAGTTATATAAGCGACAGAATTGTGAAAGACCGAACCAAAGGAGGATGAGCAACAAAATAGAATAAATACCAGAAATGACTGGTGTGATAAGAATAAAAAGAGATAAACAGAATATGATTTGAAAATGAGAAAGGGCTTATGTAGAAGTTGTGCTTTTGAAAGATACGGGAATAGTATGAGATTCCTCGTGCACAAATAAAATATGGACATAGACTGGAGAAATGAACGGAATACTAAAGGAAGCGCTCAAGACAGACGTAATAAATTGAGAACGAGTATAGGATAAAAGGAAAATATATAGCTATGAACGTAAGATATAGTAAGACGAGAAGGTTATAAGATAAGACCATTTCTAAGATGAATTTGATATGATTTCGAGTAAGTTAGAAGTTAGCGCTGAGTATACGGCAAGGATGAAAAAGTATGAGGCATAAAGAAGTACTACGTGTATGTGACCTCACCTCAAAAATAGTGAAATCCTTAAAGAACAAGGATTGTGGATTTGCGAAACGACTGAGGTATTGTGAATTTATTAGAAGTAACAGATGATATCCGTTGGGATAAAGATGGTATTATAGGAAAGCTTGGGACACTTATCGTTGGAATATAAGTGCTACCAAATGGAGAATTTGAAATGACTATAATTACTAGCTAATTACTACTTGGAATGAATGGAATGTGGCTTTGGATAAATTACTACACTAATTACAATACTCGAGTACCAACCATCAGATTAGATGTTGTACTATATATCGAGGGTTCTCATCACCTCGTGATTATGTTCAGGGTTCGTACATGGACAATCTAAATTATAAATGACATAAAGGAAGACATGGATATAGTGCAGTATACCAAATGTATTGGTAAAGAATCATATGAATTCGGAAAATTTGAAATGGGAACATAGAATAGAATATAAATAAACAATGATGTGGGTTCACCCTAAAGGGGGGGAAGCGGATGAGAGGAATGCAAATGTAAGATGAAGTCAACTGACACTGCAACACAATTAATATGAAAACTTAAACTTTAAGTGAGATCCCTTGCTGAAACAAATTAGTGAGATTTGAAGGCCAGCAATAAACAGATAAAATCCAAGACAGTATTTGAGACAGTGCTGAGAATTATTGGTAAAGACCTTGGATAATATGACATCAAAAGGTGGAGGCTTATAAAAAGGAAAGAATACGACAATAGAATGGTAACGAGTAAATTAAAAGATATTATAAAGGATAGCAAGGCTATACCGGATTAGAGGTTAAGATGTTGACAACGGAGTTATTGGCTAATGATATTGTGACGTATATGTAGCAGAGGAGAAAGGATAGGATATCTCTCCTATAGCAGGATATGAGATCACCAAATGGTGAATAGAGAAAGGGAAAGGAGTATGGCGAAATAGACAGCAAATGAGTGATAGTACGATAAGATATGTAAAATAGGATGAACCGGGGAAAATGAAAGACTATGACTATGATTAGATACCTTTTATACAAATTGTACAAGAATAGTTATGCAACCTACGAATACTTATATGCTAAGGATAAGGCCAAGTAAGCACTTGATAAAAAGGGTAAGAGTTCAGTAACAGCAATGCGGTTGCAATATTTTGGATACGCCAAAGAAAGGTGTAAGGTGGTTAGAGGAAAACTACAGAGACATAATTAGTACGGAGGGAAAAAGCCATAATTGGGCCCCGATACTATTGAAAGGTATGAAGGAAGAATGTAAGGCAAAGTATAACGTCTAGCGAGGCAATGCTAAGGTATTTACTGGGCTGATTTGAGCACTTACACATACTTGTGTAAAGATTGCAACACGAAATGTGATAGGAGAGCTAAGACCAAATTCGAGTAAAAGGGGCAATAGAAGAGTTGGGTCAAAAATAGAGTAATGACACGAGATAATACGCCTAAATTATTGCCAGTTAGGGTAAAGAAAATTACGAAATGATCTAATCGAGACAATCAGCACAAGCGGGTTACTGGTTACTGGATGACAGGAAAATTATAGTATGAGGGGACCCTAGCACTATTTAATAGCCATCCCTAAAGATAGAGATCAAGGGATAAAAGCAAATGATAGTCGAAGACCTTTAAAGGAAAGTCAGAAAGTGACACATGATGCTGAGGATTCCAGAATATGAACAGTCACAGCGGAGTAAAGCAAGGATATTGGAGTACAAAAAAAAAGTTACCCTCTGGAAAATTTCATTTTACTCGTAGGACCTGCGAAAGGTCTACAGGTTACCAGAAGCATGCAATACTCCAGGGATAGAGGTAAGATGAAGGAAACGATATCTTAAGGGAGTAACTATAGGATAAAAAGGAGTCAAGTTAAGACTAAGTGCATAAGGAAGAAAGTAAGATTTCAGCGTAAGAGCTCGTAATACAACTGACAACCAACTGCAGGAATAAAGAGGAGAGCAAAGACAATGATAAAAAAATAATTACCGTGGGAAGCAACAAAAAAAAAGAGATATTACCAGAATGACTATGTAAATACCTGGAAGGCGTTACAATGAACTAAAGCGAGTCAATAAACGGAAGAAGTATGCGAAGGGCATAATTAACTAAGAGAACACCCGAGAAAGTATTGGGAGTTCAGGACCAGTTCAACATTCGAGGACGAATGTTCAAAAGGGGGGAAGGATGTTACATCCCGTATTTTCGTACATCAAAAAGCGTGCAAGTTAAATGATGTTAGTAATAGACACAAGGTTATTCCCCAAGCTTATAGGTGGTTAAAGTAATGGTACACATGTACCGTAAGGATTTAAGGTTTAACCAATCGAAGAAAATAAGTTTCGTCGAGGTTTGAAATTTATTTGAATGGAATACGGTCCAAGCTATAATATTCCGTATTTTTAGACTATAAAATTTAATCATCCAACATAAGCAAATTTACCCGAGCCCAGAGAATTTGATTACATTCAAGGATAAAAATCGAGAGCTCGGTGCACAAAGAGTTAGAGGTCCCGAAATAATTTGGGACTTAACAACTGTGACGATGGTGATTGGGAATAATACTTGGTGCATGTAAAAAGGTGCTATGGACTAGAATTCTATCACATTATTATGATAATGAGTATATGAATTATGTTAAAGGTGGTCGATATTTAAGTGAATTGAGATCAAGAAATTAATTGGAGATTGTGGGGTAATTAATATATGGACATGGTCCATGTATTTTATGGACAAGTGGCAGCAAAGTTAATAAATTGCATGGTCAAAGGACCAGCTACGTGTAACTCTCATCAAGTGACTTAAAACAAGTGAATGACTATAGTATAGGCATACGTGTTAACTATATATACTACTAGTTTTATAACGTTGCCAATATATATATTTGTTTAGTTTATCTTGCTATTTAGTCAATAATAAAAAAAAGGGGGGGGGGGGGGGGAACAAAAACGTACAGCAACAAAGCTCCTCTATTTTTCAAGAATGAAAAACGTACAGCAAATCTTTTCACGAGGGAGAAGAGAGCAAGCATACATTTTGGTCTTTGGGGTTCGATTGAAGGAAGAAAAACATTATTTCCATGTTATATTAATGTAGCAGCAACGTGATTTCCTTTTCAAGGAAGAAAAATATATTGCATTTCAAGAATAATATTCGGGTTTTGCTCACCGCTTCGATCTCGTTGTTTCACTTTGGGTCATGGTGCTAAATTCGGGCTTTCTTCGAAGTGAAGTAAGGTCGAAGAAGATTAATTTTTGGCATATGAGGTAATAATTCTACTCTACTAGATATATTTAAATTAATCCCGGTATAGCTAAATTGTGACATGGGAACTACGAAATTAATTGCGGGAAATCGGATAAATTATTGTGATTATCATATGGGTTGTTTGGTGGTTGTCATGAATCGTTTTGTGGACTAGAATATCGTGAGATTGGCTGTAGTTTTTGTCGTCGTGTTTGCTGCTATACTATGTTTGCTGCTATATGAAAATAAGAAGTATATATAAGCATCGGTATAGGAATGTATATTGGGCTGTTTTGGAAAGTGATTTAAGAATGGATTTAATTCTAGTTGATATGAAATTGTTGGTATTGTTGTTGTTGGTATTTCGATTAATGTTTTGACTAAATTGGAATCTCGGGGATGTTATATGTATAGGGGAAGTGCTGCCGAAATTTCGGTAGACAAATACATAGTTAAATGAATTCTTGAAGATTTGAAATTCCTAATTGGTAACTTTGACCATTTGTAGATTCTTAGCGAAACAGGATTTGAGTTTTGACGAGCGTAAGACACTTACAAGGTATGTAAGGCTATCCTATTCCTTCTTTTGGCATGTCTTAGGTATACTAGGTCGATATCAGAGCCCCGGGGGCAATTCTGTTCTTGGAAATCCGAATTGGAAATCGAGCACTATTCATTCAATTGAATTGAACCTTTAGCTCTCATTTTGGCTGAAAAGTAATCAAATGTCCGAACCTTATGCAAATGTAATCGAATTGCTTCGAATGTATGATCCCATAGACCCCAAATGTCCGTGATTCATGCCCGTCACCTCGACTTGATCCGAGGTGGGCCCGCTAACCCCGAGACTCCTTTGTTTGCTCTATTAGGGCCATTTTTGTATAATGACGGCAATAAGTCTTTGTGTATAAATTTGGCTATTATAAAATAATGTTTTTATTGCCACGATATTCTAAATTATATTTTGAACTATAAATACCATTTTGGAAGTACTATTGCGAAATGAACCCCGTATTGACTATTGGGTTAATATATGATTCTATCAAGTTTCAAAAGGTGTTTTAATAAATAAATTGCATTATTTGCTCACGATTCTGCTCGTGCCTTATTATGACTTCGTTCACCGGTTCCCGGGCCGGTTATGGTTCGTGCGCGCTATGATACATTCGGCCGTATGCTGTGTCACGGTTCCCGAGACCTCGCCATAGGGTCGGGTTCCGTTTGGAGTTATGCTGTGATTTGGCTGGTGATATGTATGATGATATGTGGGTTCGGGGAGTACGGAGATTTGAACCCTCTGGTGTTATGCTGTGTGTGGCACCAGCGTCGGAGTGGTGACCACGTTCCTGAGCTTTTGCATGATTTTACCTGCATTATGTATATATGTTTTCAGTACAGATTTTGATATACCGTTCAGTATTTCCCCTTTTGTATCCTATTTGTTTTTAGTTGTGGCTTGTATTTCTATACTCTATGCTTTACATACTCAGTACATCTTTCGTACTGACCCCCTTTCTTCGGGGGCTGCGTTTCATGCCCGCAGGTACAAACACCGGTGATCCACCACCGTAGGCTCCACTTTCTGCTATTTCAGAGTGCTCCCTTTCATCCGGAGCCCACATTTTGGTATATATGTCATTCGCTGTACATATACTTCTGTATATCTGACTATTTTGGTACGGCAGGGCCCTGTCCCGCCATATGTCTTCGTTTTAAATTTGTAGAGGCCTGTAGTCGTATATGTGGGTCGAGGGTCCTATATGTGTCTATTTGGGTTACGGTATGTGTCTTAATATGGTCTCTGTTCTGGTGGCCAAAATGGCCCTTATGTTTATATTTGTACATATGACCGACGATGTGCATTCCGCCGCTCCTTTCTGTTCGGATATGATATTTTGGTACGCGTGACCTCTTAAGACAAGTTTTGTTTTAAATTATGTTTAAAATGGCTATTATGAAATTTGAGCTAAGTTTGGGTTTGATAACTGGATATGTGAATCGGTCTGGGTGCCCAAGTAGGGTGCCAGTCGCGGCCCACGGGGCTGGGTCGTGACAGTCCCGCCGGTGCCGGCATACCTCGCCCTGCAGGGCGTGCAATAGATGGAGCAGATGAAGAACCGGCGGCTGATCCTGTCGGCTGAGCCACACTACCAGAACCGCTAGCCAACGGACAATCTCGCATAAAATGGCCCTGACCACCACATGAAAAACAAGCTCCAGTAGCTCGATAGCACTCCCCAAGATGTGACTTCCCGCAATGAGAACAACAGGGGTGGTCTGGCCTGGCTGGGACCTCTAGACACCTGTGAACCTGCCGCTCTGGAGCTCTGACCGGCCCCAGATGGTCCTGCACTATCAAATCTCCTGCCGCCTGACTGAGTACTCCGGCCGGACGGACGAAGCTGTCTGCCTGACTGCTGCTGCTGAGGCTGTCTGCCTCGGGAATCTCCAGAATATCCTGCAGATCTGGCTTTCTTGGGCGGCCTCCTGTCCCGATCTCTACCAGAATGGAAGGTGAGACATGTGGTCTGAAGATTGTAAGTTGGATTATTGTGTTGAATTTGAAATAAGGAAATGTGATGTTATTGTCCTTATTGAATTTGGAAGGCTTTGGGGGAAGTAGAATGTTAATTGGGTTGTCTTGCATATTATGAGAATTGAATTGAATGTAAATGGAATGTCGTTGAATCATATGACAAAGGTTGTTAATATTAGAATGTACTTTGGATTGATTGTTGAAGTTGTTGGCACGATTGTTGGTATTGTTGTCGATAATTTGGCCGAGTTGCATTCTCGGATTGTTGTTGACAAAATTGGCCGAGTTAGATTCTCGGGGATGATGTATTTACAGGGGAGGTGCTGCCGAAATTTCGGCAGAATATAAGTGAATTTATTTGAGAAGTTAAGACAAGTGAATGACAATGAATCTAATAGTTATGTGAATTCTTTTGTATGTAGACTAGCAAGTTTGGATAAATAAGCGTAGCTAATAAGGCGTGGCATAGGTATGTAAGGCTTACCCTTTCTTTCTTTTGGCATGATCTGTATGAAATGAGCAAATGATGTATATGTATGACTCAAAGAAATTCCTACTCTTAGAGCCACTAGGATGGCAACGTTCTTGATTTCCATAAGTAGTTTCATGTGGTTTGATGCATACTTATGATTTCCGAAGTTCTATTTGATATGTTCCCGAGTCTGTCCACGATTCTCACGTACTTCTATGTATGAGTATGCTGAATATGTTCGAGCCTACTATATCATTGAACAATGAGATGTGCATAAAGACTTTGGTTCCTAGAAGAGTTCTGTAAGTTCCAATGAATCTTTGACATGTTCTGATGCGTACATATAGTTCCAAAAGATATATTTGATTTGACCCATAACGATATCCAAAATATTTTGACATGATTATGGTTTTGATTTGCCAAAAATGGCTTCTAAAACGCTTATAGAACGTTTTGTACTTCAAAAGCTCGTAACTTTCGTATACAAATTCCGATTGACCCGAAACTTGTTTCTGAGCCTTCAAATGTCGCTAAGTATACTTGTCTATCGGGTCATGATTTACGTGCATATGTTTTCGCACTACTCTGCTCGTGCATGTCTCAGTATGTCCTTCACTGAGCCCGGGCCAGGATATGTTATCGTGCGTATTCCTCTTCATTGTTCAGCGAGACCCTCGTTAGAGGGCCGGGTATGGTATATGTATATGATGATATGATTATGGCACTGAGTCCCATGATGGGTCGGGTACGATATATGTGCACATGATTTCATTTACCGAGTCCCTTAATGGGCCGGGTACGATATGATTCCATTTACCGAGTCCCTTCATGGGCCGGGTACGGTATGACTTCATTCACCGAGTCCCTCCCTAGAGGGCCGGGTACGGTATGTATATGTATATGTATATGCATGCATGATGATATGAGCGCAGGATGATATGATTTTATCACCGAGTCCCTCAACGGGCCGGGTACGGTATGTATATGATATATGATGTTCGCACGCATGATTTCATTCACCGAGTCCCATAACGGGCCGGGTACGGTATGTGATAATGGTATGCACGATTTATGTTCTAAAGGCAAGAACTATGGTATTCTGGGCATTGTATATGTTTCTATACTCTTTATGTCAGTTATGATTCTTTTACTGTGATTCTTGCCTTACATGCTCAGTACATTTCCGTACTGACCCCCTTTCTCCGGGGGCTGCGTTTCATGCCACACAGGTACATACAGATGAGTAGAAGATTTGTCAGAAGATGTTTCAGCAGGATTGGCGAGCTCCATTTGCTTCTGGAGTGTTGCCGAGTCAAAGTATGTGTATGTTCCGATTTCTGGATTGGTGTTAGAGACTTTGCAGACAGAGTCGTGGGTATTGGTTGTAAGTCCTGTAAGCGACTCCATCAGCCGATGTGTCATTCTGTATTATGTGATAAATTCTATATGATCACAGATTTTGTTTAATTTGAAGAACATCAAAAAATAATATTTTTGAAAGTTTATTATGTATTTTATCTTTATTTGATTTAAAAGTCTAATAAGATTGTGTGTGCACTAACGGTCTGAGGGTTCGCTCGGCCCTAAGTAAGGGTCGGGTGCCCATCACACCCTGATCAAGATTAGGGTGTTACACCCCGGAAAAATTTCACGTTACCAAAACTGTAGACGGCTTCGTATGGGCCAAAGGGCCAATACAGCGCGAACGCGCCCCCACGTGGCGCGAACGTGCTGAACAAAAATTCAAAATCAAATTTGGAATGAAGGTTGTGTTATAAGAAGGTAATAATAGCATATATATGACATTCGGGAGCCACATGGTGTAAATTAGTTCATATGTTAATTGACGAAAAGCCCTCGCTGCCGCGAGCTAAGTGGGACCCACATGTCGGAGTTTTATGAAAGACGTGAGAAGGGACATGTAAGTATTATATGGAAAGTTGAGTAAGTCTTAAGAAGGATCCATAAGCCAAAAATGAGTATAGACCCTCCAAAGGGACGATTCAAGAAAACGTTTTTGGGTGATCCGACTTGGAGGGGCAAAAACGGCATTGTAAGTTTGGAATTTGGGAAAACCTCCAGAAATACAAGTTGTAGATAATTGAATTATCTTTCCACCCATAGGTCGTGGGCCCTCATACGATATCGGGTCAAGAGTTATGACCTTTTTACTGAACGAACGTCCAGTCAGGAAAATTAACTCTGCGCGAACGCGCCAAAAGGGTGCGCGAACGCGCAGAAGCATTTTATGTCGGTTCTGGGCCGAACCCAGAACCTTATAAAAAGGGGTAAACGCCCATTTTTTCCAGCAAATACACTCAAAAACCTCCCAAATTTTCTGGAAAATTCCCCAACATTTCCACGCCCACTTTTTAGCCCAAACCAGGTATAATTTCTCAATTCTGGTCCGGATAGCGTATAGTTTTGGCTGCAAAATCGTATGGCGGTGCGTTGTGGCATAAAACTAAGGTGAAAAAGGGAAGATACAACAATATTAAAGGGAGAAGGTATGAATCTCTTTCTACTTGTATTAATATGGGATTATTTACGAAAAAAGCGCGATTAAATGATTGTATACTGAGTTAATTAGTTGTAAAAGTTGGAAAACAGCGTGTGGGCTGTTTTATGAGATATTTTGGAATTGGAAACATTATAATTGATGTTGGAATTGTTGTTGTTGTTGTTGGTTGCTGGATTGAGAATTTGGGATAGGCATATAAACAGGGGAGATGCTGCCCGATTTTCGGCAGAATATAAAATAGTATAATTGGAAGTATGGTACAAATGTACGATGAAAAGGCTAACATTAGTGTGAATCATCTTAAATGTAGACTTACGAGCTCGGACAAATAAGCGTACCTAGTTGGTCGTGGCACAAGTATGTAAGGCTTACCCTTTCTTCCTTTGGCATGTCCTAGAGCCAAGTAAGGTATGATGCGATATGCTCTTTGGGGTAAATCTGTTCTGTGATTCCGAATTTGATTATGATCCTAATCCCCTTCTTGATATAAGTTCATGATTCTTATTCACTTATTGATATAAGTATTCTGATATAAGTATTTGATACAAGTATTTTGATATAAGTATTTTTGATATAAGTGTTCGGATATAAATATTCTGATATAAGTATTCTTATATGCGTATTCTGATATGAATATTCTGGTATAAGTAATTCATGTGAGCTTTAATGTCTCTAACTTCCGTATACGATCTCGGATTGCCTTGAAATGTCCAAAGAGGTTTCGGTACTAAGATGTCCATGACCTTCCTATACGTACATATGATTTCGAAAGTTATATTTGATTTGATTCATATGATATTCGGAAGAGATTTGTTTCTGAAGTCCTATTGAATATGTTTCCGAGTCTGCCTACGATTCTGATTCGATTCTGATTTGTTTCTGATATAAGTATGCCTGATATGATCCAGTTTGTTATACGATTGAGTAACGAGATAAGTATAAAGAGTTTTGTTTCTGAAAGAATTTTGTAGGTCATAATGTTCCTAACCTTCGGAAAAGATCTCAGAATTGCTCTAAAATGCTTATAGAATGTTCTGTACCTTAAACGTTTGTAACTTTCTCATACGACGTCGGATTGACCCGAAACTTGTTTCTGAGCCGTCAGATGTCGGTAAGTGTATGTATCTATCGGGTCTTGATTTGTGTGCATATAGTTTCGCACTACTCCGTTCGTACAAGCTTCAGTTTGGATTTCACTGAGCCCGGGCTAGGACATGTTCTCGTGCGTACTCCACTGCATTGTTCACCGAGTCCCTCTCACTTGCGGGCCGGGACACGTTCTATGTATATGATGTTATGATGATATGGGGATGGTGGCCAGGATGGCATATGATGATTTATTCACCGTGACCCGCAAGGGAGGGCCGGGACACGTTGTATGTATCCACCGAGTCCCTCAATAGAGGACCGGGACACGTTATATGTATACATGATATATGACTTTGACATACATGATCTATTCTACCGAGTCCCTCGAAAAAGGGCCGGGACACGTTATATGCACGTATGAGATGTGATTCTGACATGCATGATCTATGTTTGGAAAGTAAGCGTTTTGGCAGTCTGCACGTTCTGAGTCCTTCCGATATATGATACTATCTGTGTTTGGAAAGTAAGCCTTCTGGGTATTCTGTACTTTCTGTATTCCTTCTGACAGGTGACATCGGTATATATGATTTGTGTCTGGAAAGTAAGCATTTTGATATTCTAGTTAACGTACTCAATTTCTTTGTACTGTATGTTCCGGTTATGGTTCTGTTTTCTGTGATTCATGCCTTACATACTCAGTACATATTCCGTACTGACCCCCTTTCTTCGGGGGCTGCGTTTCATGCCGCGTAGGTACACCCAGATGAGTAGAAGTTATTATAGAAGATGTTCCAGCGGAGTGGCGAGCTCCATATGTTCTGGAGTGTCGCCGGGTCAGAGTACTATGCTATGATGTTTTGTTCGAAGTTAGAGACTTTGCAGGCAGAGTCATGGGTATAAAGTGTTGGTATTGTAAGCGGCTCCATCAGCCGATATGTTATTATGTTTCATGTCATGAGTTTCATGTGATAATAGATTTTACTTGAATTGAGTACAATGAAAAAAAAAATCTGAAAACTTTATTATGTTCTTCATTTCTTATTGATGTAAGAGTCTACAGAGATTAAGTATTTAATAAGAGTCAGTGGGTTCGCTCGGCTCTGGGTATGGGGTTGGGTGCCCATCACACCTTAGTAAGATCGGGGTGTGACAAGGGTGTGACAAATACCATCCTAACTGCTATCCGTTTATCGCTGGCCTTCAGATCTTACTCAAAATCATATCAAGTTCGTCTTAATGATAGTCTTATCTTATCGCCTTGTCGTCGTATTACACCTTTAAGTTCGTAGCTATATATTTCCCTTTTATTCTATACTCGCACTCAATTAATTACGTCTATCTTGGGTGCTTCCTTTAATATTCCCTAACCATTTCCCCAGTCTATGTCCATCGTTTATTCTGTACACGAGGAATCTCATGCTACCTCTGTACCATTCAGAAATCACTACTTATGCATAATCCCTTTCTCATTTTCAAAATGTATTCTGTTCATCCCAATCCTTTTTCTGGCACTCATTCTACCTCGTTGCTCATCATGCTATAGTTTGGTCCTTCACAGTTCCGTCACTTATATTACTCGTGTTCTCGGCTATACATGTCATAACCTATTACTGCATTGTTATCTCGCTTTATTCTTATTTCCTTCTTTCAATTAACTCCTTCTTCACTTGTGCTCGCTATCATTTCCGTTATCGCATGATCTTTATTCTAAACTTCCCCTTTAAAAGAACTTCATAAGTCTTTTTTATTCGTTCTATAGCTCACCTTTATACTTTAATCACATAGATCACGTCACATCTTTTAGTTACTTCCTCGCTAGGCTTTACTCATTTTCATAAAAATCCTTATTATATTCACATTATATCCCGTTTGCAATGAGTCTTATGGTAGTGTAGCACTTCTTAACCTTATTCACGATACTTACTATGGTTCAACTAAACTCTATGGAGTTGGTGTATTTAACCCTTTTTACCCTTTCAGGTCAATCTTATCCTTAATACACAAGCTGTCTTATCAATACATTTATATTCTTCACAATTCTTCCTCCCCCGTACTCTTGTCTCAATCATACTATTACTCCTTTTAACTATAAACTCGTCGTAATTTATCCCTGCTTATCAGTTCACTCGATACCTCAATAAGACGTTTTGTTAAGATTTGCCACCTTTTTCTAAATCATCCCTTAGTGTCACAAGTCCTTCGAAATTATCCTAGCATTTTATCAACAACACATGAAACACATGATTTAAGACAGCCCACAAGTTTGAGTTTTCCTTCTACAAATTCCATCTCCAATTAGTTAATTAAGAACTAATAAACTCAAGGACATAAAGATATGATGAAATGTTACCTCAAGAACACAAGAACGCTCCAACTCCAAGGTTACGTCACCATGAAGCATCCTCCAAAACCTCCACAAGAAGAAGAACTAGAATCCGACAAGCACCACGGGACTTCTAATGCTTGATTCACATAGTTTACCTCCAGATTTGTTCTTGGGTCATGAACGAACTATTTAGTTCATAAACTACTTGCTGTTTGCTCTGTTCGCTTCAAATAAAAGTGAAACTTAATTGCAGGACGTTTTTTCTCTTCAACATGAGCTTTTTCTAAGGTAAAATGTGGCTGGAAAGTATTCTGGTTCGTTCAAATGAATCCCAAACTTTGCTGCTCATATTTGCTCCTTCGAAATCAAACATCCCAATTAAGAATGATGCCTCTTACGGATGACATAGAGGGTATCTCTTAAAGCTTTAATCCAACATGATAAATTTACCATATCAATGTCGACCTCATAATTACTATAATTATCAGTTCAACCGTTAACTTTATTTCTCGAAGTCAGATGTACTTGCAACTTAGTCAAATCTTATCATTACTGTTGACATGACCTTTCAAGACTTTTTTTACGAACTTATATCTCATTCTCTCTTTATTTCTAAGAAAATTTTGGCAGAGTTTCCTCTGTATTTCTTACTATCCCAAAACCTGCTCGCAGGAAATACCAACAATGCCTCATAGGGCCAACATATATATGTATACATTATATCATATTATAGCCGCACAGGGCTCCCCATATCAATAACAACATGAAAATGATGAACTTACCTCGTATGTCCAACTCGAACTGTACTTGTTACACTTTCCTGTTTACTTTCCATCTCAATCTTTAACGACAGGTTTTAATCATACCTGCAACATTCATACCGTAACTGACATGTACCCTGCTTACCTATCTTTTTACTAATTCGTTCAGCTTCTTCTGTTCACACCTTATAACTGAACTTATCAACAATATATATACATTCAATCCATTTTCTTACTATACTTCAATAACTTACCTTGATGATGGCTAGTTTTCCATTCTGTATATACAATTTCTGATAACGTAACCTCGATGAAATATCTGACCTCTGTAACTCCCAGTAGCATCATTTACCTTCTCTTGTCGACACCACTCTCCTACTGAAATCAAAGGTCAGTATATAAGGGATATCATTTCCTATCTCTTGGTTCTATCGCACGATCTAGAGTAAGAAGGAAAGTCATCCTAAATATCCTGTAGCTTCCTGTTTATAGATGTGGTACACAACACACCGATAAACACGACTCTACTAGACACGGTCTGTAGACACTCCGAGGATGAACTGCTCTGATACAAATTTTGTCACGACCCAGCCCTGTGGGCCATGACTAGTGCCCGAGCTGAACACTCGTATACATACCTGTTAAATATAGTCAAACTGAATCTAAGAACAATATGGAAGCTGCAAAAGAACTCCAAAGGTTCATAACGTCATCATATATATATATATATATATATATATCCAGATAACCCAGATAACCTGTCTCTTGAGGAGTCACAACTAATCAAAATATAATATGATACGCAAGCCGACAAGGCTGCTACTACATGTCAATATGATACGCGAGCCGACAAGGCTGCCACTACATATCAATACCCCATGCAAACCGACAAGGCTGCCACAACAGACGAACATATCCATAGCACATCGTATAGACATAGCTGAACAAAACTTATACACAACCTGCACGTATGTATACAGACCTCTAAGAGTATCGATAGTGAAATATGATGGGACAGGGCCCCGCCATACCCCTGGATAAATAGATATATATATATATACATCAAAAGATCTATACCAAAAGTCTAGGCTCCAGAACAATTGAGCTCTCCAAGATAGCTGAGTGGAAACCCTAAGCTGGAGGATTACCAAATCGAGTATATGTTCCTGCAGGCATGAAACGCAGCCCCCCCGAAGAAAGGGGGTCAGTACGAGATATATACTGAGTATATAAAGCATGAAATACAATAAAGAGGATCATGACTGAAATAGGGATCACAGGAGACAAGTATTACATTCAAAATACCAATACACTTGCCTTATGAAATGTAAATCATGTATATCAATATCATATATCATACCCGGCCCATTATGGGACTCGGTGAATAAAGTCATCACATGCCATCCTTGGCGCCATAATCACATCATCATATCATCATATCATCATATCATCACATATATATATATACCGTACCCGGCCCTCTAGTGAGGCACACGGTGAACAATGCAGTGAAACTGTGCACGAAAACATACCCGGTCCGGGACTCGGTGAAAGATACATTGAGGCATGCACGAGCAGAGTAGTAAGCAACCATATGCAAACTAAGTCATATCTGAGACTCGATAGAATAATCAAAATGAACTATCATTTGAAAATCAAGACAATAATCATATCAAGTACCCTTCGAATGTCACAATGGATAATATCAAATAGAACTTCAAGAATCATAGACACGTATCAAGACATAATGAAGAATGTTCGGGGAATCAAGAACATTAGACATCCTAGTGGCTCTAAGAATAGGAGCTTCTTTGGAGTCATATATACGTCGTCTGTTTGTTTCATAAAGATCATGCCAAAAAGAAGAAAGGGTTAGCTTTACATACCTTTGGCACTTAATCCATGACTCGATATATATACGTTTCCCAAAATATCTCAACCTATATTAAGATGTCAATACTATGGTTAAGCTACGAAAAGGCATAAAACGTACTTCAACGTTAGTAGCTTATTTCAAGACAATTAGGCAGCACTTCCCCTATATCATTCAATTTCCTCACATTTACTCCAACTATACAACAACCAACATAGCAACAACCAAAGCACGTCTAAGTTATCGCATTAAGAACTAGTCGAAACAAGATCCGAGGATACTCCAAAACATCCCACATAACATAAGAATGCCCGATATACCTCAAATATCTAAAATATGCACCCAACAAGCCATATACCCTTCGTATACGATATTTTATACGTTTCTTTCTTATCAAATTAGTGATTCACGTTAGCAACAACACAACAACGGCCTCAACTTCCATATGCAAGAAAATTATCTTAACATTATAACAAGTCCTAAGGCAGCCCATAAATCACAATCAACACAATATAAGTCTTAATTACACTTAGTCCTCCAATTTCACAAGATCAACAACACAATACATAATCATAACCCTTAATCCCTCAATTAAACAAGAACAGCCCACTAAATAAATTTAACTCCAACTTTAACCATCAAATTCCTTTACTTTCATCATTTAATCCATGACAACAACAAAAACAACACCAATTAAAATTAACTCATCATTACTAGCTTAAAATAGCCCCATATACGGCCCAACAAAGTCTCAACATCAACGTACAAAATTCTTGCATTCAATTCCATATCCACCAATTCATACAAAGACCAAATAATTTCTAAAACATGTAGGAGAGTATTAAACCTTACCTCAAATTTAATTAGGACACCTTAGAAGCTTAAGTTGATCAAAATCTGCCATGGCCGTGAGCTGCCATGGATATTGTAATCTCTATTCTTTTCTACACTTGAACTTGAAGATGATCAATTTAATGGTGAAAAGGAAGGCTGGCCGTGAGCTTCATGAGCTACCATAGCCTTGACCGAACTCTCTCTCTCTCTCTCTAGCTTAATTTTGTCTCTCTTTCTAAGTCAATTTGGTTGAAGATGAAAATGAAATAAGTGACTAATCTTTAGTCATCAAAATGCTATTTATAGGTAGCTTAACATATTGACACATAACCCCTCCACTTGGCATGTCCTCATTCATGCTATTTCCTAATTAATATATCAGGTGGGGCCCATTCATGGAGTAATTAACTTAATTAGTCATTAATCCCCACTAATATTTCTATACTAATTGGAATTTACAAGCAAGTCGTGCCAAGTTAAAAATCGGGATTAAAAGTCCTTGTCTCATATTCCAAAAATAATCTTGTCCTTGAATTTATGTCGATTAGCTTACGAATAATCCAATGTACAAAATACGGGGTATAACACATTACTCCCGCTATTCTGTTCATCCAGGCTCAACAAAGATGTACCATGATCTCAAAGAAGTTTACTGGTGAGATGGTATGAAGAAAGATATAGCAGAATTTATCGCTGAGTGTTCAAACTATCAGCAGGTCAAAATAGAGCACCAGAAGCCTGAAAGTCTATTGCAGGCTATGGAGATTCTGACTTGGAAGTGGGAGGTAATTAATATGGACTTTATTACAGGGTTTCCCCATACTCAGCGGAAGTGTGATTCGATATGGGTCATAGTTGATAGGCTCACAAAGTCAACTCATTTTATGCCTGTCAGAACTATTTATGCAGCCGAGGATTATGCAAAGCTTTATTTTAAGGAGATTGTATGACTTCATGGTGTTCCTTCAGCCATTATTTCAAATAGGGGGCACAGTTCACAGCCAAATTCTGGAAGTCTTTTCAACAAGGATTGGGGACTCAGGTGAGTCTTAGTACTACGTTTCACCCCAGAAAGATGGACAGGCGGAGCATACTATGCAGACTCTTGAGGATATGCTTAGAGCTTGTGTACTTAACTTTCAAGGCAGTTGGGATGATTATTTTTCTCTTATTGAGTTTGCGTATAACAACAATTACCATTCCAGTATTCAGATGGCTCCTTATGAGGCCTTATATGGGCGGAGACGCAGATCGCCCATAGGGTGGTTCGATGTCGGGGAGAATCAGTTAGTAGGCCCAGACTTAATTTGGCATGCAATTGATAAGGTGAAAGTGATTAGAGAGCGGTTGCTAATAGCTCAGAGTCGACAGAAATCCGATACGGATAATCGGCGACATAAGCTAGACTTTAAGATGGGCGACTGGGTGTTCCTGAAAGTTTTGCCTATGAAGGGAGTGATGAGGTTTGGTAAGAAGGGTAAGTTGAACCCCCGATATATCGGGCCATATAAGATCATTCGTACAGTGGGCACGCTTGCATATGAGATAGGATTGCCATCTGAGTTAGAGTCGGTACATCCGGTATTCCATATATCTATGCTTCGTAAGTGTATCGGAGATCCTTCAAGAGTGATACCAGTGAATGACATTCAGGTGACCGAGCAGTTATCATACAAAGAAGTTCTAGTGGCTATATTGGACAGACAGGTCCGTCGGTTGCGGACCAAGGATGTATCCTCCGTTAAAGTCTTGTGGAGGAATAAAAATGTTGAGGAAGTGACTTGGGAAGCGGAAGAGGCAATAAAGACTGAGTACCCGCATTTGTTCCCAGCAGTGTAGGAGGTTCGATCTAAGACATCATCACCCCCAGGTATTATTTCATTTCAGTTATCGTGATTGGTCGTATGAGATCATGGTATTATGTGTTATAGTATGTGGCCCTGTGTGGAATTATTTTGGGTTGGATTCATATAAGTACAGGGAAAACTCTGTTGCATTTTTTCATAAACTGGGGATATTCGAACATTCGAGGACAAATGCTCCTAAGGGGGGGGGGGGAGGGGGGGGGAAGGGAGAGAATGTTACACCCCTCGTGTTCATAGTAGTAGAACTTGTGGTTCCTCGTCTGGTATGCCCTTGGAATAGAGACTCGAGCCCGAGTTTGGAGGTAGAAAATGTCCTACCCCATGTACGAGGGTGCCAACAGATATTCCTGGCAATTTATAGAGTTAGAAGTTGAACGAATCGAATCGACGTGATCTAAACTGAATTCGAAAATCTACAGGACACCAGTCATCATCGACGGGTCATCGACATGGTCGACGGACCGTCAACGTGCGGCGTCAATAGGATCCCGCAGCCCTGCATCTGCAGGAGCAAGTCGACGTACCGTCGACGGGCCATCGACCCGCTCGTCGAATCGGAACGTTGTAGCCTTTTTAACTCTGAGCATAAATAGGTGGTTGACGACCCTATTTCTTATTTCTTCCATTCCAAATTATAGAAACCCTAATATTTTTCTCTCTCAACATTTATATCATATTAGTGGAGATTGGGAAAGATCCGAGCCCCGTAAAATCCGAGCTTACGAAGAAGATGGTTGTTTCTAGGGTTTCTCAGAGGTTGTGAAGCTTATGTAGTTAGAGTCGAAGTGATTCATAGGATCTTAGACCCCTCAAGGTATGTAAATGATTCCTACCCTTGTATTTGAGTTTATTATCAAGAGTTTTAGTGATTCTAAGTAAAAAGAGGGTATTTGTGGAAGTGTTAAGTTGATGAAGGCCAATGTAGTGATATAGGGTTATTATAAGAGATGATTGGGAATGGTTTTACGTATATTTTGATATATATATATATATATATGAGTGTTGTATTGTTGTCGTGGTTGATATTAGAGTAAATGTCAAGTTGAAGAGTTGTAAGCTTGTGAGGAAGGTTATTGTTTATAATTCGTTAAGCTCTTCGTGTATCGACAATGATTAGTAAGCAAAGTAAATAGCCTAATTAAGCCCTATGTTACTTAAATTTTAGATTTACAAGTTCAAGAGGTAGAGGTTGGGCGATTGGAGATACTCCGAGGTATGTTAAGGTCATTCCTTTCTTCTTTTGGTATGATCCTATGATATGATCCAACAAGCGAGTAAGCGAGCTTCCATATTACTCTACTCTTAGAAGCATTAGAAGTACTTCAGTCTTTGATGTTCATGTACCCCATTTACGAGTAATCCTTCCATTCATGGGTCCAGTTTTATGTAGCCAGTTCTGTGCATACAGCTTAGTCAAGCATTACATTCATTATATATTGATGTACATTGACCCTGTGACTAGAAGGCGCTATATACGCACACACATCAGGCGTTATATACGCGAATATTAGTTATATGTAAATTATAAGAAGAGATATAGGCTTTATATACGAATTACTACTATGATGATGATATTGATATTGGCCGTAGAGGAGCCAATATGATATGACGAGATGCCATAGAGGCTTACACCGTTATATACGTACATACATCAGGCGTTATATACGCACTCATACAGATGCATGACCATCATTGATAGGTATGAGCATGCATAACATGTGCCCACAGAGGCATTGTCAGTTACGCAGATTTACGCAGAAATAGGCAGATACTAGTTCATACAAGTACATGCAGTCAGTCATTCAGCTTATGAGTTCAGATCTTATCCATGATTCTTATGTATATATGTTGTTCTTATGCCTTACATACTCGGTACATTATCCATACTGACTCCCCGTTGCTCGGAGGGCTGCGTTCATGCCCGCAGGTATAGGGAGACCGACAAGTGGTCCAGCTCAGTAGGGCCTCTAGATCTAGCAGTGGTCAGTACGCTCCATTCGATCCGGAGCTACAGTCAGTTTTGTTATGCCTCTTTTGAGATGTGTATACATATGGGTACGACGTGGCCCTGTCCCGTCCTTTCTACAGCTTTTGTTCTAGTAGAGGTCTGTAGGCAGTTGTATGTAGTAGTCAGATGATGTAGCCTTGTCGGCTTCTATTCTTTTGTGTACAGTATATGTAGCAGCCTAGCTGGCTTGCATTTTTCTTCCGCATGTTGTGTTAATATATATATATATGTAGATTGTACAGAGTTCTGATGTTATCTTTTTATGAGATCAGTTTATGCCATTTATAGGCCTTTGATGTTCAGTATGTCTCAGATAAGTGTTTAGGGGTGTTTGGTCGCTAGAGGTCAGACTCCCGTCACGGTTCATCGGCTTGGGTCGTGACAGCTGTACTATCTTTTGAGTCAAAATCAACTATGGAAAAAAGGGGACAACGAGCACACAAGGGTAACATAGGTATTTCAAAAGTGAAATTGGTAACCCAACTGTAACGACCCTTTCGGTCTTTATGGAAAATGTAGGGTCACCCCACCAAATAGAACCTTCCCAAGGGTAGAACGAACCAGTAAGAACTCGATTTTGTAAGCTTAAGAGCTAAAATTTGACTTGCTTGTGATTATTGTTTTATTGTATTGAGTCTATCAGGGGGGGGGGGGGGGGACATAGGAAATTAGAACTCTATTGGGAATTCCGAGTCCATGGGTGAATTTGAATGGAGTTTTTATATCCGTGTGCATGTTTTGTTTGTGTTGATGAGGCCTCGAATGTAATGTTGAGTGAAAGGGGGAAAACTGGACAAATGTAAAACTCACTACTCAATAGGCACCACTGTGGCGGTGGGCAGACCATTCCCAGCGGCCAGCCATTTCTCTGGTGGCCGATGTGGTGGGTGATTGCCTGCTACGGCGATATCGCTATAGCAGCAAGTTGGTCGCTATAGCAATGAGCCAATTTTAGGTGGGTCTGCTATAGCGGTCACTTGGCCACTCTAGCGGGACCACTGTAGTGGTGAAACGACCACCGCAACGGTCGACGGGGGGACAAAATCCATGTTTTAAAGACTTAGTCTCATTTTTTTATTCATAATACCCTAACACAGTTCCCCACAAGCACCTAGGTTGAATTTTCAAGCTAGGGCAAGAAAACTCTTGAGAGGTAAGTTACATTTAATCCTTCCAACCATTTCGTATCATCTTCATGATTATCGTCACTCGTAGGTCTTCTATGGTAAAATTGTAATAGAAACCCTAGAAATTGTTAAACCTTCTAAACTTGATGGGTTATGGTTATTATCACTTATTTATCGTCTAAAGGCGTGGGTTAATTTCTTTTAATCATGAATTGAATCCTTAGAGCCATAAACTAAGTGAATTAAGACCTAGGGTTCTATAAAAATGGTATCTTGACCATGAAAACTTCTTGTAGAGGGAATGTTGTTATAATATCATTATAATTTGACGATTAATGATTACTAAGGCCCATGTTAGGTTATTTTAAACCTAGAAAATCATCCACCCATTAGAATGGGGTGAAGGGAAGGGTATGCTTGCATTGGTACTTGTGATTTGAGATATTGTGACTCATTGGGCCTTCTATTTCTAAACTTTGAGCGTTTGGAGGCTTTAAGGAAAGGAAAAGTTGTAGCGAAGTGACTTGCGTTATTGCAGCTCTACGTTTGAGGTAGGTTACAGTCTACTTGAGCTAGACTTAGGTTCGTTGATTGTCTGTTTTGTGAATTCATTAGGAGAAAGCATGTCTAGTTTTCATGCATGATATTGTGTGGTTGAATTCCTATGTGAATGTGATTGAGTAATTGTGTAGGCTTCATGCCACTATTCCTGTGTGTTAAATCTGCAATAGATGTGTTTGTGATGAGAAGCTAATATAATTTTCTCGGTGATATTGTGATATGAAATGGTGACTTAAGCATTGATAATCAGAAAGTAAGAAATACTGTCCTGTTAGTGAGGCATGGAAAGGCGTAAATGTTACCTAGATTATGGGCTCATGGTACGAGGTTTGTTCCGAAAAAGAGAGGTATATTGATATGGACCGTGTTTGAGGTTCGTTCTGGAGCGGAGGTTTATGCTCGGGTCCAAGGGGTCGATCCAAAATTAGTGGTACATCGACACCATTGGTCCCGTGCAGGTCATGACTACTGAGCAATGACATCAGTTAGCATTTATGTACAGTTATGTGGTTATTGTGATAAACTTATTTTCGTTGTGGTTTCCGTTGATTGTGATTCTTGATATATTGGTGACTTGATTGTGATTATCCTTGGTTCACTTGTTGTGCTTTATTGATACTACGATATCTACCGGTACATAGTGTTTGTACTGATACTACCTTGCTACATTATTTGAGTGCAGTTTGTGGTACAGAGGCTGCTACTCGCCCTCACTTCAAGCGTTGAGGACGTTTTCTGACAGATTTAGGGTTAGTGTTTATCCATGCCTGGCCACCCGAAGATCTTCCTCTTATGATGTCTTTTCCTATTTTTTACATTATGGATATTTAATAGAGAGATTTCTTTCTTTAGACATGTTTTAGATTAGAGTCCTGGAACAATGACTTTTGGATTTTGGGGATTTTGTAATAGTTAGAACTTCTCTTATTTCAGTATTTTATGGCATGACTTATTTTGGTTATTTTATGCTTGAATGGGTAATAACTGACTAACTTGGGTAATATAAAATCAGACTTGAATGAATAGATGATTGTGTGTCGGTTCGCTCGCTAGGAGTTAGTGTGGGTGCCAGTCAAGGCGAGTTGGGTCATGACAGAGTTGGTATCAGAGCTTTAGGTTCATCGATCGCTTGGTACCAGGACATGTCTAGTAGAGTCTGGCGGATCGGTACGGAGATGTTTGTAATTATCTTCGAGAGGCTACCAGACACTAGGAAAACTCTCTTTTCTTTCTTTCTTTCGTGCCACTTGATTCCAAGTGGTATCTGCTGATTCAAATTGGTATCTAACTGTCCTTCACTCTCTCGTAGATGGGGAGAACAAGAGCAGCAGCAGCTAGAGGTAGAGGTGGTGGCAGAGTGGCGGCCCCAACTAGTGGCGGCGTCCCAGTGGTTGACCCCATGCCTCCAAAGGTTCCTAACGAGGCAGCGGGAGACGCAGCCGCACCGGCTCAACAAGTGCCAGTACTAGTTCTGCCAGAAGTAGCAGCTGCTCAAGGCATACCAGATGCTATGGCATAGGTGCTACATTGGTTGCATATGTTAGCACAGGCCGGAGCCATACCAGCCGCTCTAGCAGGTAGGGGTGCAGGAGTAGCAGCCCCAGGTCCGGATAGAGTACAGGCTCTGGAGGTTCAGCATACCGCAGCAGTGGCACCTTACTTGGAGGAAGTTCCAGGTTTGGAGGCCTGTCCGAGGCCAGTTCCAGAGCCAGTGATGATTGGCGAAGAGCATGATCTGTTTTGGAGGTTCACTAAAATGAAGCCTCTTGTGTTCTATGGTACTGAGTCAAAGGATGCATATGAGTTCATTATCGACTATCACGAGAGGCTCCATAAGATGGGGGTTTGTGACAAGTACGGGGCAGAGTTTATGACCTTTAGTTCTTGGGTGATGCCAAGCTATAGTGGAGGGCCTATGTGGAGTGCAGGCCAGCTGGGTTTCCTTCATTGACTTGGGTTTAGTTCTATTTGGTGTTATTGGATAAGTACGTCCCGCATACTCTGAGGGACCAAAGGAAAGATGAGTTCGCTAGTATTGATTGGGAGAACTCGTTTGTTGCTGTGTACGCGTCCCGTTTCCACTCTCTGTCACGATATGCTCTTTGTTGCCTATTGAGGGGGACAGGATCCGGCGATTCGTGAAGGGATTGAACACTGAACTTCAGCTATCAGCTTTTCAGCTCATAGCCACTGGGGCTTCATTGCAGGAGGTGGTGGAACATGTCCGTGTTGTTGAAGGCATTAAGCAGGAGAGTCACGCGAAGCAGGTAGAGAAGAAGTCCCGAAGGGGTGGGATTTTCAGTAACTCCTTCTCGAGGAGGCAGAGTTCGCAGGTATATTCAGGGCGTCTGATACAGTCTGTGATGTGGGTGTCAACTAGGGGCCCATCAGGGGCAAATTATCAGTCTTCTGGTCAGTATGGAGGCTATACTCTTCATCTGCTTCTGTTTAACCACCTACGTCGGATCGTGCATGTTACGAGTGTGGTGAGATAGGTCACATCAGGAGGTATTGCACCAGACTTAGACAGAGTGGGCAGGCTACTCAGTATCGGGCTCCCCAAGCTCCGTTTGCACCAGATCGAGGGGGTAAGGATTGCGCACCGACAGGGCAGGGCGGCCATACCACGGGTAGGGGTGGTGTCCATCCTAATCGAGGCGGTCCTCAAGCAGGTAGAGGCAGACAGCAGCCCGGCAGGGGTGGGCCCAGACTAGTCATGGTAATTGAGGTGGTTCATAGGCTGCAGGAGGGTGCGGTCATTTGTACGGTTTCCCAGGTACACCCGAGGCTGAGGCCTCCAATGCGGTTATCAAAGGTACTATCTCAGTTATGACTGGATGGCTTCTGCTTTGTTTGATCCTGGCTCTACTTATTCTCATGTGTCTACATATTTTGTTGTGGGTTTGGATATGGTGTGTGATACTCTTTATGCTCCTATTTATATATCTACATCGGTTGGGGATTCAGTGGTAGTGGATAAAGTCTACTCATCTTGTGCGATTACTTCTATGAGGTATAATACTTGGGTAGATTTGATGATCTTAGACATGGTAGATTTCAATGTAATTTTGGGCATGAGTTGGTTGTTCCCGCATTATGCTATGCTAGATTGCCATTGTAAGATTGTTACCTTAGCCATGCCTGGGGAACCTAGACTTGAGTGGAAGGGTTACTTTAGTCACCTCCCTAAGAAAGTTATATCCTTTTTTCGTGCTAGGAAGCTAGTAGAGAAGAGATTCTTAGCTTACTTGGCACATATTCGTGACACCAGTGCAGATACTCCATCTATTGATTCAGTTCTAGTGGTATGTGAGTTTGCGGATGTGTTCCTTGCGGATTTGCCTAGTATGCTACTGTGTCGCGATATTGATTTCAAGATTGATTTAGACCTAAAGACTTATCCTATCTCTATTCCACCTTATAGGATGGTGCCAGTAGAATTTAGGGAATTGATAGAGAAGTTGCAAGATCTTCTGAGTAAGGGGTTTATTCGCCCGAGTGCCTCTCCGTGGGGTGCTCTTGTGTTGTTTGTTTAGAAGAAGGACGGGTCTATGCGTATGTGTATTGATTACCGTCAGTTAAATAAGGTAACTATCCAGAATAGGTATGCAATTCCCCGTATTGAGGACTTGTTTGATCAGTTAAAGGGAGCTTCTGTGTTCTCTGAGATTGACTTCAGGTTTGGGTATCACCAGTTGAAGATTTGGGCGGAGGATATTCCTAAGACAGCCTTTCAGACCTGGTATGGACACTGCGAGTTCTTAGTTATGTCTTTTGGGCTTATTGATGCCCTAGTTACGTTCATGGATTTCATGAACAGTGTGTTTAAGCCCTATTTGGACTCTTTTGTAATAGTGTTCATTGATGATATCCTGGTGCACTCTACAAGTAAGAAAGAGCATAAGAAACATTTGAGAATTTCTCTTGGGGTTTGCGAGAGAAGGAGTTGTATGCTAAATTCTTCAAGTGTGAATTCTGGTTGTCCTCTGTGTCTTTCTTAGGGCATGTTATTTCGAAGGATGGTATTATGGTAGATCCTTAGAAAATTCCAGTAGTCAGGGAGTGGGCTAGGCCCACATCAGTGATAGAGATCCGTAGCTTCATGGGTCTGGCAAGCTACTATAGTCGGTTTGTGAAGGGGCTTGTCTCTATTGCTTCTCATTTGACTCGCTTGACTTAGAAAGAGGTACTGTTTCAGTAGTTTGACGATGTGAGGAGAGCTTTCAAAAGCTCAAGAAATTGTTGACTATAACGTCTATACTAGCATTGCCTGTGGAGGGCAAGGATTTTATTATTTATTGTGATGCTTCACGTTCTGGTTTGGGTGCTGTTTTGATGCAGAAAAAGAAGTTGATTGCCTATGCTTCTCGGCAGCTGAAAGTGCACTAAAAGAACTATCCTACTCATGACTTATAGTTGGCAGCGGCGGTGTTCGCGTTGAAAATCTGGAGACACTACTTGTACGGTGTCCATTATGAGATGTACATAGACCATCGCAGTTTGCAGCATGTGTTCATTTGGAGGGATCTGAACTCTAGGCAGCGAAGATGGATGGAACTACTGAAGGACTATGACATCACCATTCTGTATCATCCTAGTAAGGCAAATGTAGTGGCTGACGCACTGAGCAGGAAGTCGGCTAGTATGGGGAGTCTGGCTCGTTTGATTTCTTCAGAGCATCCATTGTCTAGAGAGGTTAGACTCTGGCTAACAGTTTTATGAGGCTGGATATTTCCAAATAGACAGGATGTTGGCTTGTGTTGAGGCTCAGTCGTCATTTTTAGACCAGATTAAGGCTAAACAGTTTGAGGATGCTAAGTTGTGTAAAATACGTGATAAGGTGTTGCATCGTAAGGCCACAGAGGCCGTGATTTATGAGGAAGGCGTGTCTCTAATTAAAGGGAGAGTATGTGTGCCACGTGTGGGTGATTTGATCAAGATCATTCTGACCGAAGCTGATAGTTCAAGGTATTCTATTCATCCTGACACTACTAAGATGTATCGGGAATTGAGGCAAAAATACTAGTGGAATACCCACAGTCTGACGGGGAGTCTGAGTGGACTATTCAGGTCCTTGAAGACATGCTTCGTGTGTGTGTGATAAACTTTGGAGGGCATTGGGACCAGTTCTTACATTTGACCAAATTTGCATATAACAATAGTATCGATATGGCTTCGTTTGAGGCGTTGTATGGAAGGAGGTGTAGGTCTCCAATTGGATGGTTTGATGCATTTGAGGTGAGCCCTTAGGGCACTGATCTTCTGAGGGAGTCCCTAGAGAAGGTAAAGGTGATCCAAGCAAAGCTCCTAGCATCCCGGAGCAGGCAAAAGGAATATGCGGACCGCAAGGTCCAACATCTTGAGTTTGCAGAGGGAAAGAAAGTGTTGCTGAAGGTCTCACCCATGAAAGGTGTGATGAGGTTCGAAAAGAAGGGAAAGCTTAGATCGAGGTACATTAGTCCATTTGAGATACTCAAGCGTATGGGGGAGGAGGCTTAAAAGTTTTCTTTGCCTCCAGGTTTATCAGGCGTTCATCCGGTGTTCCACGTTGCGATGGTGAAGAGGTACCATGGGGATGGTTCATACATAATCCATTGGAATTCGGTTTTATTAGATGAGAATTTGTCATATGAGGAGGAGCCCATTGCTATCTTAGATAGGAATGTCCGCAAGTTGAGGTCCAAGGGAATAGCCTCTCTGAAGGTCTAGTGGAATAATAGTCCGGTAGAGGAAGCTACTTGGGAAGCAGAATCTGATATGCGTAGCAAGTATCCTCATCTTTTCACCGAGATAGGTAATTTATCCTAGTTTACTCACCTTTGTTCGTTCAGGGACGAACGATGTTTTAATTAGTATCTGTTGTACTGACCCTTCCGGTCGTTATGGAAAATGTAGGGTTACCCCACAAAATAAAACCTTCCCAAGGGTAGGACGAGCAAGTAAGAACTCGATTTTGTAAGCTTAAGAGCTGAAATTTGACTTGCTTGTGATGGTTGTTTCATTGTATTTAGTCTGTCAGGGGGGGGGGGGGGGCGTAGGAAATTAGAACTCCATTGGGAATTCCGAGGCCATGGGTGAATTCGTATGGTGTTTTTATGTCCGTGTGAATATTTTGTTTGTATTGGTGAGGCCTCGGATGAAATGTGAAGTGAAAGGGGGGGAAACTGGACAAAAGTCGAGCTCACTGCCCTAGAGGCACTACTGCGGCGGTGGGAGTACCACTGTGGCAATACCGCTGTAGCGGTGGGCCAACCGCTCCTAGCGGCCAGCCATTTCTCTTGTAGCTGCTACGGCGGGCGATTGCCCGCTACGGTGATACCGCTATAGCGGTGAGCGGATTTTTGTTGGGTTCTATAGCGGTCACTTGGCCCCTATAGCAGGACCGCTGTAGTGGTGAAACGACCGCCGTAGTGGTCGACGGGGGGACAGAATCCGTGTTTTAAAGACTTAGTCTCATGGTTTTATTCATAATACGCCAACACAGTTCCCCACAAGCACCAAGGGTGAATTTTCAAGCTAGGACAAGAAAACTCTTGAGAGGTAAGTTTCATTTAATCCTCCCAACCATTCCGTAGCATCTTCATGATTATCATCACTCTTATGGGTGTTCTATTGTCACGACCCAGCTAGGGGCCTCGACAGGTACCCGGGGCTAACCGCTCGTTCTATTACTCTCCTTACTCGATTAATGCCTTATTATCCCATTCATACTCAAAACATGGAAAAGATAATAATTTGTATGAAAACATAAATACTTTTGTATATATAAAGGTTTCGTACATCAAAATAATGAGTGCACATATACATAAAAGATGTGAGACCATGCTACCCATACTACGCATCTACGAGCCTCTACTGACATACTATACAATGGACGGAACAAGACTCTGTCATGCCCAAAATATATACATGCATATGTACCAAAAGAATAATCACAAGCACCTCCGGACAATGGAGTGCTCTCAACGGCTGACAGCTCCTAAGTGTCTGCGTTAAACCCGCCTCCCTGTCTACCTGTGGGCGCGAACACAGCGTCCAAAGAAAAGGACGTCAGTACGAACATTGTACTGAGTATGAGAGGCATAATCAATGAAGAAGAACAACAATAGTATAGTAAGAGCATCAATAAGAACATCTGAATCTGAATAATAACCATAAGAGAAGTAATGCATGCTATCTTACTCACACTTATCATAATATCATAAATGCATGACATGCAAGCTGCCCGTCCATGTCAGAACGGTGTGATAATAAATAATCGGAGCCCGCGTCCAGGCCTCCCGCGTCCGGGGTACCATCTCATGCCGCCCACTAGTGGTGTCATTCCATGCCCAAAAGGGTCATGGTATGTCCGTATCGCTGCCTGCCGAAGCGGTGTCTGCCCGGCGAACTAGGCCCGGTGTGAATGCAATCATGACATGCTCATTATAAAAATACTTATACATTATGCTTATCAAAATATACTTGTTATTACACATGCATAAAGACTCTAGATCAGTTGTATCCCATCGAGGTGACGTAAGGTTGTGTACCCTCGATTTTATTATGGACATACATGAACATCTGCCTCACCTTGAAGGGATCAATGTATAAGGTGAGTGTGTACAAGGAACAATATCATTTACATCATAGGAACGTCACATCACACCTCTTGACTCATATAACTATTTATGATCTTAAGCTCTGGACTTTCCGGGTATAGGAGAATCATGGAAAGAGAGGAAATCATGTCATGGGATTCATGCCATAGAAAGAAAGGGTCTAGCCTCACATACCTTGATCGCTTAGCTAAGTCGTCGTTCACTTGTCTTCCTTCGATGTCACGTCGTCACCTTCACGAGAGAATTTAGGCTCACGGTAGTTAATGGATTACGAGAACGCATCATTATTCCTAAAGAAAACTAGGCGGAATTTCCCTTGTTTCTACTACTTTTCCCCCGTTCTATTTCAACTCCCAAACGTTTACAACAATACTCATAATATTACAAGCAACAACCATTGTTTACACGCCTTAAGTGAAATCCACCATTTTCATCCAATTTTCCCACATTTAATGGTTTCAGCTCATCATCCGTGTTTTGCTTACTTCACCCCCATTCCATGGTCTATACGTTATTTAGAACGTATTCATAATCATAACACATCAACATTCATGATCCCGTGAAATTACTATTCAAGTGTGCCACTATTCACCCCTGCAAGACTCATTTTCTATGTTTTTGTACCCTTTAAGTATCTAGGTCTTCCAATACCTCAAACAACATGAATTGGTCATGAAACTTACCTTGGATGATGGTTGAACAAGCTTTGAGTTGCAATACTTCACTTAGACAAAACCCTAGTTTCACCTTCTTGGGAATTTCTTGACTTAGATGATCCTTTGATGTGTTCTTACACTTGATTTCATGAATTTAGTGTTGTTGGTCTTGATGCTTCTTTAATTCTCTTGGATGAAGTGTTTGGAGGGTTCTAGAAGTCTCTTGAGGTGTATGGATGAAAAATGAAGTGAAATGAGGCCTAAGTCCCTTTTAATGATCACCAAAATCTGATGTTTAATGAACCTTCGTCGGGGTGAACAGTGGTCGTAAACCACAGTATACAAGCCGTAAATTGGTTTATGAGCCGTCCTCCCTGGTCGTATTTAAGCATGTCCAAAACAGAGAAGTTTGGCTGGGGAATATTGCAGTTTACGACCGAGGTTTACGGTCCGTAAACCAGTTTACGGGCCGTATACCGGGTCGTATTTAACCATGTCAACACTGGACAGAAAGTTAAAATTCTTAGAACGATGGAGGACGACTGCACTTTACGGTCCGTAAATCATTTTACGGGCCGTATAGTGCCTTCACGACCACTGAGCTGAGAAATTTTCCGTTACCTTCTTATTTCCAAAATTCATGGATCATCACCCCTTACTTAATAAAACACTACACACTCGTACCCTTTGCTGTTCTATCCCTTGTACATGTACGGGGGATTTTCCGAGGTGTAACATTCTCCCCCCCCCCCCCTTTTGAAACATTCGTCCTCGAATGTTAAAATACTCGGGAATCCTAGAAAGATTTCGCCAGAGTTTCCTTTATACATTGGGCACTACCTACCTGCCACAACAACCCACAATATCTTTGCCTCACATGGCTACATCATAATAGCAATTTCTCTTTGGCCACACACGACCAAAACATAAAAATAAAGTACACATACCTTATAACCTCGGTGGCTCGTCATGAACCTCTTCCGGAGATTGGAACAAATGCGGGTACTTGGATTTCATCTTCTCTTCCGTTTCCCAAGTAATTTCTTCTCGACTGCTATTTCGCCATAGGACTTTCACTGAGGCTACTTCTTTGTTCCGAAGTTTCCGCACTTGTCGGTCTAAAATAACAACAGGTACTTCTTTATATGTCAGCTTCTCTGTCACTTGCACATCCTCTACCGGAACTAGTCTCTAATACCCTTGCGGAGCATCGACACATGAAATACTGGATGAACTGCTTCAAGCTCCGAAGGTAATTTCAACTCATAGGCTACCTGGCCCACTTTACGGACAATTTTATAGGGTCCAATATATCGGGGACTTAGCTTCACTTTCTTGCCAAATCTCATCACCCCTTTCATCGGTGATACTTTCAGAAACACCCAATCACCAACTTGGAACTCCAGGTCTCGTTGGCGATTGTCCGCATAGAACTTTTGGCGACTTTGGGCTGTTAACAGTCGGTCTCAGATCACTTTAACTTTTTCAACTGCTTGTTGGATCAAGTCAGGGCCTAACAATTGTACTTCTCCGGTTTCAAACCATCCAATTGGGGATCTACATTTCCTCCCATATAATGCTTCATACGGGGCCATTTGAATACCGGAATGGAAGCTGTTGTTGTAGGAAAATTCAATGAGGGGTAAATGCTCTTCCCAACTACCACCAAAATCCAACACACACGCTTATAGCATATCCTCCAAGGTCTTAATAGTACGTTCGGCTTTCCCGTCAGTCTGTGGGTGAAATGCCGTGCTGAACTTTACTTGAGTACCTAGCCCTTCTTGAAAAGATTTCCAAAACTTGGCTGTAAACTGAGTACCTCTGTCTGTAATAATGGCCAGAGGAATTAAATGAAGCCATACAATTTCTTTAAGATACAGCCTGGCATAATCTTCCGCCGAATACGTAGTTCTAACTGGGAGGAAATGAGCTGCTTTCGTGAGTTTGTCCACGATCACCCATATTGAGTCGTATTTGCCTCGGGAACGAGGTAGTCCCACGATAAAATCCATATTAATCTCTTCCCATTTCCAGGTAGAAATTTCCATTGCTTGCAATAAGCCTCCTGGCTTCTGATGTTCTGCTTTTACTTGTTGGCAATTTGGGTATGTGCCACAAATGCTGTTATGTCTCGTTTCATGCCATCCCACCAATATATCACTTTAAGATCATGATACATTTTGGTCGTACCTGGATGAATGGAATACCGAGAATGATATGCTTCCTCTAGAATCCGCTGACGTAAATCTGCCACATTCGGTACACACAGTCTGTCTCGGTATCTAAGAACCCTATCTACGGAAACTTCGAATGGAGACTTCTCTTTTCCACGGGATACATCCCTGTGATGACACATTTGTGGATCTTTATACTGGCGTTCTTTTATCTCCGCATTCAAAGGCGAGACCGTAGGATCATTGACACTAATTCCCGCATTACCCGAATCAGTTACACGTACCCCAAGGCTTGCTAATTGATGAATCTCACGAATCATTTCTTTCTTCTCTGAAGGAACTCCACATAAACTACCCATTGATCGACGGCTAAGAGCGTCGGCTACCACATTCGCTTTTCCAGGATGGTACAAGATATCCACGTCATAATCCTTCAACAATTCTAACCACCGCCTCTGCCGTAGGTTCAACTCCTTCTGCTTAAAAATATGTTGAAGACTCTTGTGATCTGTATAGATATCGACGTGTACACCGTACAAATAATGCCTCCATATATTTAAGGCATGGATAACCGCAGCCAATTCGAGGTCATGAGTTGGGTAATTTTGTTCATGTTTCCGCAACTGTCTCGAAGCATTTGCGATAACCTTGCCATGCTGCATCAGTACACATCCTAGTCCCACACCGGAAGCATCAAAATACACAACATTACCATCCGGCCCTTCTGGAAGTGTTAACACTGGAGCTCAGGTCAATCTGTCTTTCAATTCTTGGAAACTATGCTCACATGCATCGTTCCACTGAAATTTCGCAGACTTCTGGGTTAGCTTCGTTAATGGGACTGAAATAGAAGAGAAGCCCTCTACGAATCTCCTATAATATCCTTCCAAGCCTAGGAAACTACGAACTTTTGTAGGCGTCGTAGGCCTTGGCCAAGTCTTCACAGCTTCAATTTTCTGAGTGTCGACTCGGATGCCATCGTCTGAAATAACATGGCCCAAGAATGCCACAGAATTTAGCCAAAATTCGCACTTTGAGAACTTCGCATATAATTCTCGAGCTCGAAGAACGCCAAGAACAATTCTTAAATGATCTGCATGTTCTGATTCTGTGTGGGAATATAACAGAATATCATCGATAAATACTATCACGAGGAGATCCAAGAATGGCCTGAACACATTATTCATAAAGTTCATGAACACCACCGGGGCATTTGTCAACCCAAACAACATCACTCGAAACTCGTAGTGACCATATCTTGTCCTGAAGGTAGTCTTGGGAATATCTGCTTCTCTAATTCTCACCTGATGATAACCCGATCTCAGATCTATCTTGGAGAACCACTTAGTGCCCTGTAGCTGATCAAACAAATCATCAATTCTGGGGAGAGGATACTTATTCTTTATCGTCACCTTATTCAATTTCCTATAGTCGATACACATTCGTAGGGATCCGTCTTTCTTTTTCACGAACAAGACCGGTGCTCCCCACGGTGATGAACTAGGCCTTATAAACCCCTTCTCAAGTAAATATTTCAGTTGTACCTTTAACTCCTTCAATTCTGCTGGAGCCATTCGGTATGGAGGGATAGAAATGGGCTTGGTGTCTGGTAATACATCGATAGCAAAATCGACTTCCCTTTCTGGAGGAAGACCTGGTAGGTCATCTGGAAATACATCTGAGAATTCATTTACCACCGGAACAGATTGGAAAGTCGGCGGCCTTGCCTCGATATCATGAACTCGAACTAGATGGTAAATGTAGCCCTTGGCTATCATCTTTCTTGCCTTAAGGTAGGAAATAAACCTACCCTTTGGGGATGTAGTGTTACCCTTCCATTCAAGTACGGGCTCTCCCAGAAACCGAAATCGAACCATTTTCGTCCAACAATTGACGTTAGCATAGCACGAGACCAACCAATCCATTCCCATGATCACGTCAAAGTCTATCATTTCCAGCTCGATTAGATCGGCTTTGGTCTGGCGATCACATATCATAACGACACAATATTTATACACTCTCGTTGCTATTACCGGATCACCAACCGGAGTGAAAACCTCGAAAGGTTTAATCGGCTCGGGTTTCACCCCAATGCTATCAGCCACATACAGGGTAACATAAGAGAAAGTAGAACCCGGATCAATCAAAGCATATACATCGCGAGAAAATACGGTCAAAGTACCTGTGACAACATCTGGGGAGGATTCAAGATCCTGTCGCCCTACCAAAGCATATATGCGGGGCTGAACAGCACCTGAAGTAGATGCTCCCCCTCTGCCTCTGCCTCTGCCTGTTGTAGTCTGAGAAGTCTGTGCTACCGGTTGTACTGAAGAAGAACCCACTGCTGAGCCTATGGGGTGAGTCCCCGCTCTATCTCTCGCTGAAGGGCAATCTCTCATCATATGACCAGCCTGTCCACAGGCATAGCAAGCATCGGAACCCTGACGGCACGGCCCGGAATGCAATCTACCGCACTGGCTGCACCGCTGTACTAAAGGTCTCTGCTGACTAAAATCCCTGGATTGAAAATCTGAGGCCCTCGAACTCTGGCCTTGTCCTGACTGGAAAGAGCGATCAATCCTCCTATCTGAGAATCTGGGAGGTGCACTAGTCGCTGACTGACTTGAGTGCCTAGAATGCATCTGTCTTGGTCCCCCTCTATATTCACTGCTCGATCCCATAGATCTAGTTCTTTTACCTTGCCTTCTGTCATTATCACGGTCACTTCTTTGCTGCTGTTGTCGTTCCTCAAGATTCTGAGCATGTGCCTGTATTCGGGAAATATCCATCCCGTCTTGCAAAGAGGCTGTCAAGCAATATCTAAATAAGTGTGGCCCTAAACCACTCACAAATCTGTGGACTCGGTCTCCCATGTCGGCCACCATAGTCCGAGCATACCTGGACAAAGAATTTAACTGCATGCTATACTCTCGAACACTCATACCTCATTGCTTTAGATTCAGGAACCTGTCCGCTCTAGCTCGGTGGACCTCGGGTGGCAAATGGTGACCAATAAAAGCGTCAATAAACTCTTGCCACACAGGAGGAGGTGCACTTTCTGCTCTTGATGATATCTAGTTTTTATACCACAATACCGCCACATCGCGGAATCTAGAAGAGGCCAACTCTACTGATTCAGTCTCAGAAGCATGCATAAGTTTTAGCGTCCTCGACATCTCATCAACAAAGCCTTGTGGGTCCTCATCCGGCTTCGACCCGAAAAATTCTGGAGGATTTAAGGTCAAGAAATCACGGGCTCTCATACTGGCAGAACGATCACTCGGGCCCGCATTCTGCCGCTGTGCCTGGGCGGCGACCAATTGTGTTAGTAAGTGTATAGCCTCGGTCACTTGTTGACCCGAAGCACCTGGTGGAGGGACTGGAGCTGAGGCTCCTCCTTGCCCTTCTACATTGAGCACGGTCTCGCTTTGTGATTTGCTTTCCTCTACATTTGCAGAAGGCTCTCTTTCCGCCCGCCTCTTTGACGTAGCTTTGCCCTTCTGGTCGGCCGTAGCGTTTCCTTTCGGCGGCATTCTGAAATCACAACGCACTTTTAGGGAAGGATAAAATCCTATGCATGGCTCTATCACACGATCTCATGAGAAGAAAGATGGTCATTTTCCTAAATGCCCCGTACCACTTGTTTATTGATGTGGCACGCAACAGACCATAAACAAGACTCTACTAGACACGGCTCGTAGACACTTCCTAGGACGAACTGCTCTGATACCACTTTTGTCACGACCCAGCTAGGGGCCGCGACGGATACCCGGGGCTAACCGCCGAGCACCGCTCGTTCTATTACTCTCTTTACTCGATTAATGCCTTATTATCCCATTCATACTCAAAACATGGAAAAGATAATAATTTGTGTGAAAACATAAATACTTTTGTGTATAGAAAGGTTCAGTACATCAAAATAATGAGTGCACATATACCTGAAAGATATGAGACCATGCTACCCACACTACGCATCTACGAGCCTCTACTGACATACTATACAATGGATGGAACAAGACTCCATCATGCCCAAAATATATACATGCATATGTACCAAAAGAATAATCATAAGCACCTCCGGACAATGGAGCTCTCTCAACGGCTGACAGATCCTAAGTGTCTGGGTTAAGCCCGTCTCCCTGTCTACCTGTGGGCGCGAACACAGTGTCCAAAGAAAAGGACATCAGTACGAACATTGTACTGAGTATGAGAGGCATAATCAATGAAGAAGAACAACAATAGTATAGTAAGAGCATCAATAAGAACATCTGAATCTGAATAATAACCATAAGAGAAGTACTGCCTGCTATCTTACTCACACTTATCATAATATCATAAATGCATGACACGCAAGCTGCCCGTCCATGTCAGAACGGTGTGATAATAAATAATCTAAGCCCGCGTCCAGGCCTCCCGCGTCCGGGGTACCATTTCATGCCGCCCACTAGTGGTGTCTGTCCATGCCCAAAAGGGTCATGGTATGTCTGTATCGACGCCCGCCGAAGCGGTGTCTGCCCGGCCAACTAGGCCCGGTGTGAATGCAATCATGACATGCTCATTATAAAAATACTTATACATTATGCTTATCAAAATATACTTGTTATTACACATGCATAAAGACTCTAGATCAGCTGTATCCCATCGAGGTGACGTAAGGTCGTGTACCCTCGATTTTATTATGGACATACATCAACATCTGCCTCACCTTGAAGGGATCAATGTATAAGGTGAGTTTCTACAAGGAACAATATCATTTACATCATAGGAACGTCACATCACACCTCTTGACTCGTATAACTATTTATGATCTTAAGCTCTGGACTTCCGGATATAGGAGAATCACGGAAAGAGAGGAAATCATGTCATGGGATTCATTCCATAGAAAGAAAGGGTCTAGCCTCACATACCTTGATCGCTTAGCTAAGTCGTCATTCACTTGTCTTCCTTCGATGTCACGTCGTCACCTTCACGAGAGAATTTAAGCTCACGTTAGTTAATGGATTACGAGAACGCTTCATTATTCCTAAAGAAAACTAGGCGGCATTTCCCTTGTTTCTACTACTTTTCCCCCGTTCTATTTCAACTCCCAAACGTTTACAACAATACTCATAATATTACAAGCAACAATCATTGTTTACACGCCTTAAGTGAAATCCACCATTTTCTTCCAATTTTCCCACATTTAATGGTTTCAGCTCATCATCCGTGTTTTGCTTACTTTGAATTGGTCATGAAACTTACCTTGGATGATGGTTGAACAAGCTTTGAGTTGCAATAATTCACTTAGACAAAACCTTAGTTTCACCTTCTTGGGAATTTCTTGACTTAGATGATCCTTTGATGTGTTCTTACACTTGATTTCATGAATTTAGTGTTGTTGGTCTTGATGCTTATTTAATTCTCTTGGATGAAGTGTTTGGAGGGTTCTAGAAGTCTCTTGAGGTGTATGGATGAAAAATGAAGTGAAACGAGGCTTATGTCCCTTGTAATGATCACCAAAATCTGATGTTTAATGAACCTTCGTCGGGGTGAATAGTGGTCGTAAACCACAGTTTACGAGCCGTCCTCCCTGGTTGTATTTAAGCATGTCCAAAACAGAGAATTTTGGCTGGGGAATATTGCAGTTTACGACCGAGGTTTACGGGCCGTATACTGGGTCGTATTTAACCATGTCAACACTGGACAGAAACTTAAAATTCTTAGAACGATGGAGGACGACTGCACTTTATGGTCCGTAAATCATTTTACGGGCCGTATAGTGCCTTCACGACCACTGAGCTGAGAAATTTTCCGTTACCTTCTTATTTCCAAAATTCATGGATCATCACCCCTTACTTAATAAAACACTACACACTCGTACCCTTTGCTGTTCTATCCCTTGTACATGTACGGGGGCTTTTCCGAGGTGTAACATCTATGGTTGAATTGTAATAGAAACCCTAGAAATTGTTAAACCTTGTAAACTTGATGGGTTATGATTATTATCACTTATGTATCATCTAAAGGCTCGGGTTAATTTCTTTTAATCATGAATTGAATCCTTCGAGCCATAAACTAAGTGAATTGAGACCTAGGATTCTATGAAAATGGTATCTTGACCATGAACACTGCTTGTAGTGGGAATGTTGTTATAATATCATTATAATTTGATGATTAATGATTACTAAGGACCTTGGTAGGTTGTTTTACACCTAGAAAATCATCCACCCATTGGAATGGGGTAAAGGGAAGGGTATGCTTGCATTGGTACTTGTGATTTGAGATATTGTGACTCATTGAGCTTTCTATTTCTAGACTTTGAGTGTTCTAAGGCTTTAAGGAAAGGAAAAGCTGTAGCGAAGTGACTCGCGTTGTTCCAACTCTATGTTTGAGGTAGGTTACGATCTACTTGAGTTAGACTTTGGTTAGTTGATTGTATGTTTTGTGAATTTTTTAGGAGAAAACATGTCTAGTTTTCATGCATGATATTCTGTGGTTGAATTCCTATGTGATGCGATTGAGTGATTGTGTAGGCTTTGTGCCACTATTCCTGTGTCTTAAATCTACAGTGGATGTGTTTATGATGAGAAGCTAATATAATCTTCTCAGTGATATTGTGATATGAAATGGTGACTTAACCATTGATAATTACGAGGTAAGAAGCACTGTCCTTTTACGAGGCATGGAAAGGAACAAATGTGACCTACATTATGGGCTCGTGGACCGAGGATTGTTTCGAAAATGAGAGGTATATTGATATGGTCCGTGTTTGAGGTTCGTTTTGGAGCGGAGGTTTATGCTCGGGTCCGAGGGTTGGATCCGGAACGAGTGGTACATGGACACTATGGGTCCCCTGCAGGTTATAACTATTGAGCAAGGACATCAATTAGCATGTATGTACAGTTATGTGGTTATTGTGATAAACTTATTTCTGTTGTGGTTTCCGTTGATTATGATTCTTGATATCTTGTTGACTTGATTATGATTATCCTTGCTTGAATTGTTGTGGTTTATTGATATTCGTGTGTGTTGGCTGGCTTGTTTATTCTATTAATTTTATGAGATATGCATGATTCTAATCTCTACGAAACCCATAAGTCCTCCTGGAATATAAACATGGTCCATTAAGCTCTAAGCGAATAATGCTGACCTGGAATGAATGCACAACCCCTGAATACCACCAGTTGTCGCTTGAACTGACTCCAGGTTTCCGAAACCAAATCACAGTCCTACCACATATCTGTGGCGGCCAATTCTAATGTATTCCTCATGCAAAATCGATCATGTGTATCACTCTCGACTCCAATGCTAATTCCTAACCAAGCTATCAACTTAGTACCGAAGAACGTACCTTATGTTTGCAATCTTCATGTTTCTCAACCTTTACCCGATACGCAATTCTGATACACCCTAAACTTTTCGATGCAGAACCTGTAGCCTCATATAATAACCCTTTAACCATCGAATCTCCCATTTTAACACCTTGATATGCCCAAAACAATTTCAAAAGTATCAAATCTTACAACTACAGTTCTAAACCTCGCGCAACTACTCCCACGTCCTTAATATCCCAAAGTGCTCAGCCAAGCTATTAGTCAATATTACTTGTAACACAATACACCACCGGTCTCATCTCAAAAGTATACTCCAGCCTCCACTTAATAGGGATTTCCACAAGTTCTTTCTCTTAAAACACACTAACTCTTCCACAGAAGAGTGTTACGAAATTACCCAACTGTGTACCAATCAAGCCACTTCCGCAAGCCTCAACATGTCGGTTACCTGAAATTTGCTTCTCATTAGTGGTTGATCATGAAACCTCATAGAACTCTTTCATATCACTTAGTACATTTCTATATACTTCTTTCATTAAGCTTACTCAACAAACATACCTCACATGAATTATGCAAGACAACAACACCACAAACTATATAGACCCAAGTAATTTTCGCAGATGTACCTTATTCTTCACGATTCTCGATCAACTATCCCTTTTCTAGACTTTTCAAGTACTCAACTTCTAATCAGATCAAAATCATTGGCACCGTTTAACCATTTCTCGAACCCACTCAATAGAACACCGCATAATCATAAGTCTTGCAAACTAGCCGAGTCAATCCTGGACATACTAGTAGGCCACATACTCTACACATTAGAGTTCCCTTAACTCACTCAACTCTGTAACTGAATACTTCCTAAATCCAGCGTATCACATACACAGTCCTACTAACGTCCCCATGTATCTCTACCAAGGTGCCTTTGCTCAAATTCCCTTAACTCAGGTATCGAAATATTCAATATGACTCGAATTAATTCAAACCTCATCATTGATTAACCACTTCAAGCATCCCAATTGTCGAACCAGAACACCTCTAATCATTCACGCGATTATCCCTTATATTCGATCAAATCAACCGAGAAGAAACACCAGTAATAGCAGGGAACTAGCCGAAACTAACTCAACAAGTACAAAGCTCCCAACCTTAATCCAATACTAGGTGCGACACCCGATAGCTCCTTAAGTACTAAACCTTCGCACTTGCCAAACACTAGAGACATTCTTATTAATCAACCACCGACTCCCATTGTTCGACGGCATAACCAAATTTACCAACTGAACACTGAACACTTATATCTATTCTACCATACATGATCACAACATAACTCTCAAATCAGCTAGGTTTTGATTCCACGATATCCTTACAATTCCTTTAAACACGAAGACCTAGTGAACCTACCCTTAACTGATGTAACACCTAAGACCTTTAACATAAGCTTTGACTATGATTCTAGACTAGGAAAAATCAGATAGAGGTATTGGAGCTGGAAATTGGAAATTTTAGGTAAAGTGCGGGTCGTACTTCAAAGTATGGGATCCAAGTACGGGATCCAAGTGCGGGACGCACTTGGAAGGACGGGACGTACCTGGTGCCCGTATTACAGCAGGGAAATTAGGTACTCGCTGGAATTTGACATTCCAGGTACGGACCACAAGGTGCAGCCTGTACATCAAAGTACGGGACGTACTTGGTGCCCGTACTTTGTCTGCTTTAATGAACACTATAAATACGCAGACTCAGCTTTATTTTCTTATTTTCAAGTTCCTGAACCCTAAAATGACCTGCTCTTCTTCTTCATTACCAAGAACACTAAGGTAAGCAATCCTAACCTATTCCAAATGGATTCTAACGTATATTTATGAACATTAAGCAAGAATTCATTGTTCTTAACCTAGGGTTTTCAAGAAAACCCATATAAGGGTTCAAGACTTAGGGTTTTGGGATTCTTCTCAAAGTTCAGACCTTTCTTACATATTTTAGAGCATACACAGGTATGTGAGGCTAACTATATCTGGTATGGAATGTTTATGATTCTCCCTACGCCTCATTCTACATGCCTATCAGTAATTTGACTCAGTATACGGTTTAACCCTAGTTTCTTGAATACTTGCAGAACTGCTATCTTCTAGGGTTATAGTTTCATATTTCATTCATGGTGATCATTTTGAATTTCATGAACTCAGTACGTAATCATTATAGACTTGTGTATTGACATCGTATATGTCTCTGGCAGTGCATTATTAGATATTGGCTTAAGTTCCATAATCAGAAACAGTTATCATGCTATCAATTATAGCCCAGTCTCAGTCTTGTAAATTGTTTAATATTGAACACCTGTATCTATATTTTTGGGCCCTAGGCGACATTTTATATTTACAGTTATACAGGTGGTTCTTCAATCAGAACACTGAGTACTTCAGATCCTTGCCTTCCTGTTTAGTTCACTTTCAGTTTCACTACTTATATTTCTTCTTTCAGTTGCATTATATACAAGTACAATTCAAATTTGTTGATGCCCCTTTTATTTTCTTGGGGGAATTAATTTGGCGATGCAAGCAATGATATATAGGTTGACGATCCAGCTAGCTAGGACTGCTTGTATCAGCTGCTTGGTGAGCCCCAGTTCCTTTGAGGTGTTATCATGCTTTCAATCTTTCAGGTTTTATACAATTGTCTCTTCAGTATTCGTTAGAGGCTTCATAGACATAGTTCAATCAGTCAGATATTAGCAGACTTTGATGTATTAGCCATGTTGGCTATTTATCCAGATATTTCAAACTTAAACAGTAACTTTAGTATTTAATATAATTAAGCCATACTTTTTAGTAGATCCACATGTGTTAGACTTATTTCCTCATTTTAGCATTTTTTCATATCACATGTTGATTCAACCAGCCTATGGGTTTGCTCGGTCACATGTAGTTAGGCACCGAGTGTCGTATTACGCCTAGGCCTTGGTTCAGGGCATGACAACTGCAGGTCCAGAACCACAGCTGCCTAACATCTAACTCTTCACTTGTCACAAGTAACCCTGCTTTCTGATCTAGAACCGATAACCACTTCCCTCAAGAATCCACAAACCACTACCAACTAGTCACGTTGAAGCCCAATTTAACTTTTCACGATCGAATACGAAACCTACTCTCGTACAAGTTGCAACCTTATCCTGACGAGCACGTCAGATACCAATTGTTCCATTCCTAATAGTAGAGAGTGATGTATCCAAATCCTTTTCCTTATGCGTCTTTCCCAATAACACGAAAAGTACTCGTACCGAAATACCCTAAGAAATCTTACCTCGCTACATGCTTCCCATGAAATTCATCCTTTATATCATTATTCTCAATTCATCTTCTTTGTTACACACGATCGCTATCGTTTTGCCAAACCTGATGGTCCTTTCCAAACATACACTCATCATCGTATATTGACATATAATACTCTGCCACCGCTGAATCGTTGACCTACCATTGGTACACCCATGCCAGGCACACCTGTCATGACCCAATTTCACAAAGTCTCACGGGCACTAACTTATCCCACCTCGGTAGGCGAACTTTTAACCCAACATTCACAAACACACTATAAATAGCGAAAGAAAATAAAGTAACGTAAGTCTGACATATGATTAGATAATAAGAGCAGATGTAAATAAAAAACCACCCCAGTATCTAGTCTGGTCATACAAGAGCATCTAACTAAAATCTATATGTCTGTAAGTAATAATAATACATCAATGGTCTAAATAATGTCTCAGAATAGCAAAGTATGACATAATAGAAGAAGAGTCTTTGGGTAGCGAAGCGTGCACATGCTCACCCCAACAAACTCGAGTCAGTAGCCTCGAACTCTCAGCCACGAAGTGTAGATGTCTATCCCACCTGATGTTCTGCATTCATAAAAGAATGCAGCAAGTACCGGTCAATACAAACAACACGAACTAGTAGGTATCATAGGCCAACTAATATTAGCTAACCTATACCGGGATAATAAAGTAAGATAAGCAGGTAAACAAACAAAGTATAAGTCAACACGAGCCAGTAACCATGTACAAGTCATCACCAATGTTATAACTTCTTAACCCGACTGTGCTAAGTCTCAGTACATCCAATCTGAATCCGTATATCACATGAATATCACAAGAATCCTAAGGTACAATGCAATGCAATAATGTATGAAGTATGGATGCAATGCATATGCACTGTGTTACATCTCGTACTTCTGAAGAAGCACTTGTTAAATAAGCATAAGTATGTCGAGCTATGGCTAAGTAAAATAATTTTGGAATATATGAATGTTATGTCCCGTGTTTTTGCATAATTTAAAATCTTGAAAATAATTAAGACTTGTATGTTATAAGGCCATATCTTTGATTTTAGTTAATATACCTATGTCGTTTATGAAAGTATTGGCGCAAAGACGTCGGGGAAGGCCGAGGGAAAATTTGGATTTCGGAAATTAGTTTCGGGAATTACAAAAAACAAGATTTTTACGAATTGGACCAAGAAAAATTTGAATAAAAATTGAGGCCCAAGTGTTAGGGGTGGCCGGCCAAAGGCCAAGGCCCAAGCCCCATTTTAAGTGGTCATGTGATTTCCATGTGACCAATTAATCAAGTATATAGTCATCTATATCATTAGAATGTTCAAGAAGAAAACAAATCAAAACACAAAAAAATTAGAGAGCACCTCAAAAGGCCTCTCGGCCGAACCCCTTAGCCAACAAAAAAAAAATTCCTAGCTTTGTTTCCAATCTAAAAATATTGTTCTTCTTGTATTCATAGAGTGTGCAAGACGCTGTCCGACGTGATATAATTAGTTAAACGAGAGAGCGACGTTTACGGCAAGTCGGAATTTCAAGAATAAGGTATGATTTCTATGTTTTTATGTTATGAAATGGGTATATATGTGGTAGTGATTAAAGTTGCATGAAGATTATGGAATTGTGTTGTGTTGAGCATGGCCGTGTGTGTGTGTGTGAAGGGTGTGTTTGGCCGTGAGCCATATTGGTGTGGGAGGAGTAGTGAATTTGATTTTTGTTTAGTTTGTTAGTTGCGTCGTTGTGGCATTTATGACGTAAATGAATGTTTAACGAGTCGAATTGGTATTGAAAATGGTTGTGTGTCGTTATGGGAAATTAGGTGACTTTTATATAGTTTGGTATAATTATGAAAGTAATGTCACGACCCAACCCCGTAGGTCGTGACTAGTGCCCGAGTTGGACACTCATATTCTCTGTTAACTGTAGTCATTTGCAATTAGCATGTCATGATCTCATTTGTACATAAAACGGGTAGGACGTTATTTTAAAGCTGTCAAGTTTTGTATGTCTTAGACACCTGTCTCCTGAGGAGTTGCACTTTTTAAACAACAACATATATATATATATATATATATATATATATATATATATATATATATATATATATATTTTCCTACGCAAGCCGACAAGGCTGCCACGATATACAAAATAATAAACATACATATATATGCAAGCCGACAAGGCTGCCATTACGAATGGGTACGCCCCAAACATAAGTCATAGACATAAAACGCATCAACAACTACAAACAGACCCACACCGATGTCCATAGACCTCTAAGAGTAATGACCGTATCATATGGCGGGACAGGGCCCCGCCGTACCCAAACAAACATATATGAATACAACATAAGGGAGTTATACCATAAGCTAGGCTCCGGAATAAGGGAGCAGTCCAAAATAGCTGAATAGGTATCCTAAGCTGGCGGATCTCCGAAACGAGCGTCTGTACCTGCGGGCATGAACGCAGCCCCCCGAAGAAAGGGGGTCAGTACGGAATATGTACTGAGCATGTAAAGCTTGAAACATAGTAATAGACTTATATTGAGACAAGGTATATAGGACTCAGTGCAACAACCAGAATTTCTTAAAAACTTGCCTTTGAACACATTTCGTCTGTATCATTCTCATATCATTGTTATTATACAGTTTTGTAATCAAAGCTGCATAATCATTCCGTATATAACATATATAACGTGTCCCGGCCCTTTAATGAGGGACTCGGTAATTAAAATCATAGCACCATAAACATAAACATAAACATATACGTGTCCCGGCCCTTTAATGAGGGACTCGGTAATAAGGAATATATGCCCTCCTGGCCACCGTTTCCATGTCATCATATCATTATATCACCATATCATCATGTCATCATATATATATATATATAACGTGTCCCGGCCCTTTAATGAGGGACTCGGTAATAATGAATATGCCCTTCTGGCCACCATCATCTCCATATCATCATATCATCATATCATCATACCACCATATCATCATATCATCATATATATATATATATATATATAACGTGTCCTGACCCTCTAGTGAGGGACTCGGTGATTAATATAGTAAATATGCGCACGAAAACGTACCCTGGCCCGGGACTCAGTGAAGGTTATAGCAGTAAGCACGAGCAGAATAATAAGCAACCACATATATGCAATTCATCTTTTTGGACTCAATGGATAAGCAACTAACCAGCTCTAAAGTGTTAAAATAATATTCATTTTCAGTTCATTTCAAGTCTCATAACAACCTATTACAAGAAACGTTTCAGATTTCATGTACATATATCACTTTAATTTAGTGTAGCTTTTGAAAGTCAAGAATGTCTCTAATGGTGCAATCCTTTAGGAATAGGAACTTTCATACATTATTCATTAGTCACTCATATTGTAGGCACATGACAATGGCCTTAATGAAATATAGAATCATAAGTCATGCATGGAACTAGAGAATAGAATTTACCCCAAGGTTCATATCGTTTCATACTTACGTCTAGGACATGCCAAAAGAAAGAAGGAATGGGCTTTACATACCTTTAGCGTTTAGTTGTATTCTAACTCGTACTTGCTGCCCAAAAACACTTATCCTATATCAAGATATGAAGAACTACAATTAGTCTACAAGGGAATTCAATACGTATTTTGACGCTCACAATTCCATTCGAACCAACTAGCGTTACAAGCTAACATTGCTAATCGTTCTTTCAAATATTAATCAAAACTTGTTTAAACATGACTTAGGGAGCTTGGGCAGTCCCTACACCATTCAAACTGTTTCATACACACGGCTAAACAACACACATAGCATTTCCATTCTCACTTAGCAATTTTCCAGTTTTAACTTGCAACAACAACAACACGTTTAATGACATTACTTTCATGATTCTTGGAACTGTTTTAACCTCGTTTTCATTCCTACAACAGCCCACCATCATTTCAGTTTCAACTTGAATCAATGCACTTTACTTTCACTAAACGTTTGCAACAAGAATCAACATTCAACACACACAAATTCACTTCTAACATCAAAACTGTCCACGGTTTTGGACTGCCTATACACTTCAACATAATTCATTTCTTTAACACCTCAATTCACATATTCAACATGCATACAATACACCACAATGTCCATAACAACAACAATCCAAATGTGACACAAAACAGTCCCTAAATCTCCCCTAAAACAGTCCCTTTTTCACGGCTACAACCCCCTTCCCACGATTTCATGATTTTTATCCGTTTATCCAACTACAATACATTCAATCCATTCCCAATACATGTTCAAGAAGATAAAGCATGACTTCATTAAAACCTTCAACACACGGCTCATTTTCAATTCAAGAAAAATAGCCCAATAACCAGCATGCAACATCACAACCAACATCTACAATTTTTGTTCATTTACCTATGTTGGTACATATTCAATTCATCAACAATACATGCAAAATGAAATCAATCATGACTTCACCTCACTCACGACTCACTCTCTACTTCAACTACAACAACAATCCAACAACAACATGCATGAACTATACATTCAAATCATCATACAACACAAGAACAATAAGCATTCTTACCTTTCAATCTTGTTCTTCACCTTGGCCGAAACTTCAACTCTATTGAGGTGCTACACATCCTTGTTTCTTTTCAACAACTACTACCTATTCTTGTACACTAAATGAGGAGTTGATTTGAGGAAGAAAGCTGATTTTTTTTGGATTGAACTCACCTCACCACTCTCGGCTAGCTCTAGCCGAGAGCTTCTCTTTCTCTCACTATGTATTTCCAACTTGTAAGTGTTGAAATGAGTTGTGGAATGTGGAGTGAATCAGATTTTTCACATTATGTATTCACTCCATATTTTGGCCATGTGTACTACACTAACTTGGGTCAAGAATCTTTGACCACTCCATTATTCTACACGGCCAAACATGGCTTTAAATAATGGGCCGATTTTTTTGTTCCCAATCCCACTTATTAATCTAACCATGGTTAATTTAATCCCCATTTTCCATTAATACTTTCATGCCAACGAAATTGTAGGTGAATTGTGACTCGAAACGAAACCGGAAGTTAAAATCTCTACTTCGTATCTTAAGATAGTCTTGTATTTAACTTGTCACGTTTATTTTAAAACGTCCCAATGTATGAAAATATGGGATATAACAAGTAAGATGCTAGGATGGGAACTAATGTTGTTGTTAATATATTTGGAAGGAAATAGTGCGAGTTAGTATGTTCGTCGTAGTTGTTGACGTTTCGGATAGAATATGGAAAGTGGCGGATTATTTGAATTCATGTATATTGCAGGGAATATTATTGGAATACCTTTGAATAACCTTGAATGAGTAAATGAATATGATAATGTTGATATTAGTTTGATATTGTGGAGTTTGAATGGAAGTTGTCACCTTATGTAAAAATGAAGGATATTGATGTTAGAACTTATTTTGTTGTGATTCTTGATTCATTTGGTATTGTTGGGTTGTTTTTGTTGAGATATTGAGCCGAGCTAAGCCTCGGGGATGCTATATGTATAGGGGAAGTGCTGCCGAAATTTCGGTAGATAACTATGACCTTAAGTTGACTTCTTAGAATCTATAACTTACAATTGGTAACTTTGACCCATGTAGATTCTGAGCGAAACGGGATTTGAGTTTTGACGGGCGTGAGCCACTTATAAGGTATGTAAGGCTACCCATTCCTTCTTTTGGCATGTCTTAGGTATACTAGGTCGATATTGGAGCCCCGAAGGCAATTCTATTCATGGAAATCTGAATTGGAAATCAAGCCCTATTCATTCAATTGAATTGAACTATAAAAGTCATATTTTGTCGAAAAGTGATCAAATGTCCGAAACTTTTGTAATTGTAATCTGATCGCTTCGAAACCTCCATGTGTGATTCCATAGACCCCGAATGTCCGTAATTCATGTCCGCCACCTCGACTTGACCCGAGGTGGGCCCGCTAAGCCCGAGAATTCTTTGTTTGCCCTATTATGCCCATTTTTGTATAAAGTCGGTAAAAGACTTTTGGTTATGAATTTGGCTATCATAAATAATATTTGACCGCCACGATATTCTAAATTATATTTTGAACCACAAATACTACTTTGGAAATATTTTGTTAAACGAACCCTGTGTTAACTAATTGTTCGACTACTTTGACTAATGAGTTGACTTATAATTTTATCAAGTTTCAAGAATGTTTTGATATACAAGTTGCATTGTTTGCTCACGACTCCGCTCGTGCCCTTACTATGACTTCATTCACCGGTTCCCGGGCCGGTTATGATTCGTGCGCGCTATAATAAATTCGGCCGTATGCTGTGTTACGATTCCCGAGGCCTCGGCATAGGGCCGGGTTCCGTTTGGTGTTATTTGTGATATGGCTAGTGACACGTATGATGATATCTGTGTTCGGGGATGTACGGAGACTTGAACCTTCTGGTGTTATGCTGTGTGTGGCACCAGCGTCGGAGTGGTGACCACGTTCCTGAGCTTTGCATGATTTTAATTGCCTTATATATATATATATATGTTTGATACAAATTTTGATATATCATTCAATACTTCCCTTTGTATCTTGTTTGCTTTCAGTTGTGGCCTATATATTTCTGTACTCTATGCTTTACATACTCAGTACATCTTTCGTACTGACCCCCTTTCTTCGGGGGCTGCGTTTCATGCCCGCAGGTACAGACACAGGTGATCCATCACTGTAGGCTCCACTTTCTGCTATTTCGGAGTACTCCCTTTTGATCCGTTGTCCACTTTTGGTACATACATCTTTTGTTATGTATATATTTCTGTATATCTGACTATTTGGGTACGGCGGGGCCCTGTCCCGTCATATGATTCTGTCGGTCTGTTTAGAGGTCTGTGGAAATGTTTGTGGGTTGGGTCTTTCTGTACGGATGTGTGTATATGATGTGTTTGGGCGATCCCATCCGCCGCGGCGGCCGGTCCGCATATGTTTACATGTTGCCTTGTTGGCCGGGATGGCCTTTGTTGGTATTTTCTGTGCGCAAGGTTATTTTGGATAGTCTGTAAAACAAAGGAAACTCTGTCGAAATTTTTCTGGATATTATCTAAATTTAGAATATAGCCTTGACGGCTTCTGCTATATACGTGAATGCATATGATAGATGGGTTTGGGTGCCCAGATTGGGCACTAGTCACGCCCTACGGGGTTGGGTCGTGACAAAAGTGGTATCAGAGCAGTCTGTCCTCGGAATGTCTACAGGCCGTGTCTCGTAGAGTCTTGTTTATCGGTGTGTTGTGCACCACATCTATAAACAGGAGGCTACAGGGAATTTAGGGTGTTACCTTTCTTTGGAATCTTAGATCGTGTGTTAGTGTTGTACTATTAGGATGATTTTGATCTGATTCGTTATTGTCTTTGCAGTGATGCCTCCGAAGAAGGTAACGGCGGCCCAGAAGGGCAAGGCAGGGATGGCAGGCACTAGTCAGGCACAGCGAGTTACCCGGGCTCGTGTTTATGATTTGCCCGAGGTTGTGCCCCATTCAGAGGCATCCGCTACACCACCACCGGTGGAGCCTGGAGCAGGTCCATCAGCAGCTCCAGGGGCCCGAGTACCCGCACCCGAGCCTCCAGCTCCTCAGCCAAGGGCGGAGGACAGGACACTGAGAGAGGCTGTGCAGTTATTGACCACACTGCTAGCGGGGCGGGCTCGCAGACGCGGGGGGAGAGATGATGACGATGACGACAGGCGTGACAGCCTGAGGGTTCGAAAGTTCCTATTATATGGCCCTCCAGAGTTTTTCGGGTCTAAGCCCGACGAGGACCCCCATGACTTTATTCGGGGGATGCGGCGCTCACTAGATTTGGTCATAGCTTCAGAGACTGAGTCTGTTGAGTTGGCTTCGCATAGACTACGGGATGTTGCTGCTCACTGGTATGAGTCCTGGGAGCTATCCAGGGGTGAGGGTGCTACCCCAGCTACTTGGGACGAGTTCGTGACTGCTTTCACTCACCACTTTTTGCCCCCAGAGTTACGGCGGGCGCGGGTTGACCGATTTTTGCATCTGCAGCAGAGGGGTCGGAGTGTCCGTGAGTATAATATGGAGTTTGATTCTTTGGCCCGGTATGCACCTGCCATAGTAGCAGATATGGCCGATTGGATGCACAGATACGTGATGGGGTTAGACCGCTATTTGATTGATGGCTGTATGGCGGTGGCATTGCAGGCAAACATGGATATTGCCCGACTACAGGCTTATGCCCTGGGTATGGAGGACCGACATAGAGCTGATTATTCCAGCAGAGATCGGGACAGGAGGCCGCCCAAGAGGGCAAGATCCGTAGGTTATTCTTGGGATTCTCGAGGCGGACAGCCTCAGCTGCAGCAGTCAGGCAGACATCCTCCTCCGTCAGGCCGGGGTACACAGCCAGCCGGTAGGAGATTTGACAGTGCAGGACAGTCTGGGGCCGGTCAGAGCTCCAGAGCATCAGGGTCACAGATAGCCAGAGGTCCCAGCTAGCCCAGACCACCCAGGCCCCATTGTTCCCATTGCGGGAAATCGCTCCCGGGAGAGTGTTATCGACTTACTGGAGCCTGTTTTTCATGCGGCGGTCAGGGCCATATTATGCGAGATTGTCCGTTGGCGAGCGATTCTGGTAGTGTAGCTCAGCCGACGGGATCAGCCGCTGGTTCATCATCTGCTCCATCAGTTGCACGCCCTGCGGGGCGAGGTATGCCGGCACCGGCGGGACGCGGTCGAGGCCGTGGCAGCGCTTCAGGTTCTAGCGGTCCCTCGAACCGTATATATGCCTCATCCAGTCGCCAGGACCAGGAGGCTTCGCCTAATGTCGTCACAGGTACATTACTGGTTTTCTCCAGATCCGTATATGCACTGATTGATCCTTGTTCTACTTTATCATAAATTTCCCCGCTCGTTGCTAGTAAAATTGGGATAGTGTCTGAGCCTATAGAGCCATTTGAGGTAGCTACACCGGTTGGGGATTGTATTATAGCGAGGCAGGTATATAGGGATTATTCTGTGACTATATGTGATCGCTGCACTAAAGCTGATTTGATAGAATTAGATATGCTGGAATTCGATGTCATTATGGGAATGGACTGGTTGGCTTCCTGTTATGCTAATGTTGACTGCCAGAAAAAGGTAGTCCGTTTTTAGTTTCCAGGGGAACCAGTTATAGAGTGGTTCGGGTCTACAGCATCGTCGAGGGGTAAGTTTATTTCGTACCTCAAGGCTAAGAAGATGATTCAGAAAGGTTATATCTATCATTTGGTTCGTGTGCACGATACTACAGCCGAGACCCCTACTCTTCAGTCTATTACGGTTGTTAGTGAGTTCCCAGATGTGTTTCCAGATGAGCTTCCGGGTCTTCCGCCTGAACGGGAGATAGATTTCACTATAGACTTGTTGCCGGATACGCAGCCTATATCTATTCCTCCGTACAGAATGGCACCGGCTGAATTGAAGGAATTGAAAGAGCAGCTGAAAGATCTGTTAGATAAAGGCTTTATCAGACCCAGTACATCACCCTGGGGAGCGCCGGTATTATTTGTAAGAAAGAAAGATGGGTCACTGCGAATGTGTATTGATTATCGGCAACTAAATAAGGTGACTATAAAGAATAAATATCAGCTCCCCCGGATTGATGATTTGTTTGATCAGTTGCAGGGTTCTAAATATTTTTCAAAGATAGATTTGCGCTCGGGTTATCATCAGATGCGAGTGCGAGAATCAGATATCCCGAAGACTGCTTTCAGCACCCGGTACGGGCATTATGAATTCCGAGTGATGTCTTTCGGGCTGAGTAATGCTCCAGTGGTATTCATGGATCTGATGAATCGGGTATTTCGGCCTTTCCTAGATATGTTCGTGATTGTGTTTATCGATGATATTTTGATTTATTCACGGTCAGCGGAGGACCATTCAGATCATTTGAGAACAGTACTTGGTATTCTTCGGCAACAAAAATTATATGCTAAATTCTCCAAATGTGAATTCTGGTTAACTTCTGTGGCATTCTTGGGGCATATTGTCGGAGCAGATGGTATTCGGGTCGATACGCAGAAAATTGAAGCTGTACAGAATTGTCCCAGGCCTACTACACCGACAGAGGTACGCAGTTTTCTGGGGTTAGCCGGATATTATCGAAGGTTCGTGGAGAATTTTTCTTCCATAGCAGCACCACTGACGAAGCTTACTCAGAAGGCAGCGAAGTTTCAGTAGACTGATGCCTGCGAGCGCAGCTTCCAGACGTTGAAAGAAAAATTAATTACAGCACCAGTATTAGCTCTTCCAGAAGGATCAGACGGGTATGTTGTCTACTGTGATGCCTCTGGTATTGGGATAGGTTGCGTGTTGATGCAACACGGTCGAGTCATAGCCTATGCTTCCCGGCAGCTCAGACCGCACGAGAAGAATTATCCCACTCATGATCTTGAGTTAGCCGCGGTGATTCATGCTTTGAAGATTTGGCGGCATTATTTATATGGGGTCCACGTTGATATGTATACGGACCATAAGAGTCTCCAGTATATTTTTAAACAGAAAGAACTAAATTTGCGGCAGAGAAGATGGCTTGAGTTATTGAAAGACTTTGACGTTGATATCCTGTACCATCCTGGGAAAGCCAATGTGGTAGCGGATGCACTTAGCCGCAAGTCCATGGGCAGTTTAGCTGATGTACCATCTGACAAGAAAGACTTGGTTCGTGAGATTCATCAATTAGCCAGCCTTGGAGTTCGTTTGGCAGATTCTGTAGATATTGGGGTTTCTGTTCGAGGAATTGTTGAATCCTCGGTTATGGAAGATGTAAAGCAGCATCAGTTTGAAGATCATGTTCTAGTCCAGTACAGAGAGGTGGCCCTTAATAAAGAAAAGACTCCGTTTGAAATTTCGCCTGAAGGGGTATTATTATACGAAGGCAGATTCTGTGTACCGGATGTTGTAGGCCTACGGCGACAAATCATGGGCGAGGCGCATAATGCACGGTATTCTGTTCATCCGGGTTCCACTAAAATGTATCATGATCTCAGGTGTTTGTATTGGTGGGACGGTATGAAGAAAGATATTGCTGAGTTCGTTGGTCAGTGCCCGAATTGTCAACAAGTTAAAATTGAACATCAGAAGCCCGGTGGATTATTACAGGAGATGGAAATCCCAGCCTGGAAATGGGAGATGATTAATATGGATTTCGTGGTTGGTTTACCGCGCACTCCACGCAGGTATGATTCTATCTAGGTCATTGTTGACAGATTGATGAAATCAGCGCATTTTCTCCCAGTCCGGACTACTTATTCGGCTGAGGACTATGCTAGATTGTACATCAGAGAGATAGTAAGACTTCACGGAGTCCTTGTATCTATTATTACTGACCGAGGTGCCCAGTTTACGACAAATTTCTGGAGGTCATTTCAGGAGGGATTAGGGACTCAGGTGAGCCTCAGTACAGCTTTTCATCCTCAGTCCGACGGGCAGGCCGAGCGCACTATTCAGACGCTGGAAGATATGTTGCGGTCCTGCGTTATTGATTTCAGAGGCAGCTGGGATGATCATTTGCCGCTTATTTAATTTTCCTATAATAACAATTATCACTCCAGCATTCAGATGGCACCGTACGAAGCTCTTTATGGCAGGAAATGCAGATCTCCTATTGGGTGGTTCGATGTGGGCGAAACTAAATTAATTGGGCCAGATGTGATCCAGGAAGCAGTAGATAAAGTGAAACTTATTCGGGAGTGATTGTTGGCTGCACAGAGTCGACAGAAGGCATATGCAGACAGACGACGTCGACCATTAGAGTTTCAGATTGGCGACTGGGTATTTTTGAAGGTGTCGCCTATGAAGGGTGTTATGAGATTCGGTAAAAAGGGTAAGCTTAGTCCGCGATATATTGGGCCGTATCAGATCATTCGGAAGATAGGCGAGATCGCCTATGAGCTAGACTTACCATCCGATTTGGAGGCAGTACACCCGGTATTTCATGTGTCCATGCTGCGAAAATGTATTGGTGATCCTTCCAGAATATTCCCAGTAAATGACATTCAGGTAACGGAGCATTTCTCTTATGAAGAGCAGCCTATAACTATTCTGGATCGGCAGGTCAGGAGACTACGCACTAAGGACGTGCCTTCTGTTAAAGTCCTATGGCGCAATAACAACCGGGAAGAGATGACCTGGGAGTCGGAGGAGGAGATGAGGAGGAAATATCCCCACTTGTTTCCTACACCCACAGGTAATCTAAACTTTTTTTTTTAAACTTGTTGTATTAATCGATGGATGAATTATGTGTACTACTTACAAGAGAGGGACTCCCCCGTTATGCTCATAAGACCTTATAAGAGTAATTTAACATTCGGGGACGAATGTTCTAAAAGGGGGGGGGGGGAGAATGTTATGTCCCGTGTTTTCGCATAATTTGAAATCTTGAAAATAATTAAGACTTGTATGTTATAAGGCCATATCTTTGATTTTAGTTAATATGCCTATGTCGTTTATGAAAGTATTGGTGCAAAGATGTCGGGGAAGGCCGAGGGCAAATTTGGATTTCGGAAATTAGTTTCGGGAATTACAAAAAATGAGATTTTTACTTATTGGGCCAAGAAAATATTGAATAAAAATTGAGGCCCAAGTGTTAGGGGTGGCCGGCCAAAGGCCAAGGCCCAACCCCCATTTTAAGAGGTCATGTGATTTCCATGTGACCAATTAATCAAGTATATAGTCATCTATATCATTAGAATGTTCAAGAAGAAAACAAATCAAAACACAAAAAAATTAGAGAGCACCTCAAAAGGCCTCTCGGCCGAACCCCTTAGCCAACAAAAAAAATAAATTCCTAGCTTTGTTTCCAATCTAAAAATCTTGTTCTTCTTGTATTCATAGTGTGTGCAAGACGCTCTCCGACGTGATATAATTAGTTAAGCGAGAGAGCGACGTTTACGGCAAGTCGGAATTTCAAGAATAAGGTATGATTTCTATGTTTTTATGTTATGAAATGGGTATATATGTGGTAGTGATTAAAGTTGCATGAAGATTATGGAATTGTGTTGTGTTGAGCATGGCCGTGTGTGTGTGTGTGAAGGGTGTGTTTGGCCGTGAGCCATATTGGTGTGGGAGGAGTAGTGAATTTGATTTTTGTTTAGTTTGTTAGTTGCGTCGTTGTGGCATTTATAACGTAAATGAATGTTTAACGAGTCGAATTGGTATTGAAAATGGTTGTGTGTCGTTATGGGAAATTAGGCGACTTTTATATAGTTTGGTATAATTATGAAAGTAAGATGCTAGGATGGGAACTAATGTTGTTGTTAATAAATTTGGAAGGAAATAATGCGAGTTAGTATGTTCGTCGTAGTTGTTGACGTTTCGGATAGAATATGGAAAGTGGCGGATTATTTGAATTCATGTATATTGCATGGAATATTATTGGAATACCTTTGAATAACCTTGAATGAGTAAATGAATATGATAATGTTGATATTAGTTTGATATTGTGGAGTTTGAATGGAAGTTGTCACCTTATGTAAAAATGAAGGATATTGATGTTAGAACTTATTTTGTTGTGATTCTTGATTCATTTGGTATTGTTGGGTTGTTGTTGTTGAGATATTGAGCCGAGCAAAGCCTCAGGGATGCTATATGTATAGGGGAAGTGCTGCCGAAATTTCGGTAGACAACTATGACCTTAAGTTGACTTCTTAGAATCTATAACTTACAATTGGTAACTTTGACCCTTGTAGATTCTGAGCGAAACGGGATTTGAGTTTTGACGGGCGTGAGGCACGTATAAGGTATGTAAGGCTACCCATTCCTTCTTTTGGCATGTCTTTGGTATACTAGGTCGATATTGGAGCCCCGAAGGCAATTCTATTCATGGAAATCCGAATTGGAAATCAAGCACTATTCATTCAATTGAATTGAACTATAAAAGTCATATTTTGTCGAAAAGTGATCAAATGTCCGAAACTTTTGTAATTGTAATTTGATCGCTTCGAAACCTCCATGTGTGATTCCATAGACCCCGAATGTCCGTAATTCATGTCCGCCACCTCGACTTGACCCAAGGTGGGCCCGCTATGCCCGAGAATTCTTTGTTTGCCCTATTATGCCCATTTTTGTATAAAGTCGGTAAAAGACTTTTGGTTATGAATTTGGCTATCATAAATAATGTTTGACCGCCACGATATTCTAAATTATATTTTGAACCACAAATACTACTTTGGAAATATTTTGTGAAACGAACCCTGTGTTAACTAATTGTTCGACTACTTTGACTAATGAGTTGACTTATAATTTTATCAAGTTTCAAGAATGTTTTGATATACAAGTTGCATTGTTTGCTCACGACTCCGCTCGTGCCCTTACTATGACTTCATTCACCGGTTCCCGGGCCGGTTATGATTCGTGCGCGCTATAATAAATTCGGCCGTATGCTGTGTTACGGTTCCCGAGGCCTCGCCATAGGGCCGGGTTCCGTTTGGTGTTATGTTATGATATGGCTAGTGACACGTATGATGATATCTGTGTTCGGGGATGTACGGAGATTTGAACCTTCTGGTGTTATGCTGTGTATGGCACCAGCGTCGGAGTGGTGACCACGTTCCTGAGCTTAGCATGATTTTAATTGCATTATATATATATATATATATATATATATATATATATATATATATATATATATATGTTTGATACAAATTTTGATATATCATTCAGTACTTCCCTTTGTATCTTGTTTTCTTTCAGTTGTGGCCTATATATTTCTGTACTCTATGCTTTACATACTCAGTACATCTTTCGTACTGACCCCCTTTTTTCGGGGGCTGCGTTTCATGCCCGCAGGTACAGACACAGGTGATCCATCACTGTAGGCTCCACTTTCTGCTATTTCGGAGTACTCCCTTTTGATCCGGAGTCCACTTTTGGTACATACATCTTTTGTTATGTATATATTTCTGTATATCTGACTATTTGGGTACGGCGGGGCCCTGTCCCGTCATATGATTCTGTCGGTCTGTTTAGAGGTCTGTGGACATGTTTGTGGGTTGGGTCTTTCTGTACGGATGTGTGTATATGATGTGTTTGGGCGATTCCATCCGCCGCTGCTGCCGGTCCGCATATGTTTACATGTTGCCTTGTTGGCCGGGGTGGCCTTTGTTGGTATTTTCTGTGCGCAGGGTTATTTTGGATAGTCTGTAAAACAAAGGAAACTCTGCCGAAATTTTTCTGGAAATTATCTAAATTTAGAATATAGCCTTGACGGCTTCTGCTATATACTTGAATGCATATGATAGATGGGTTTGGGTGCCCAGATCGGGCACTAGTCACGGCCTACGGGGTTGGGTCGTAACAATGAAGCGAAGCATTATTAAGTATATTTTATGAGTAAAGGATGTATATAAGGAATACTGGAAGGTCCTATAAGGAAATGAGTGGAAGAAATTGAGTTGTATGACTTTGGGGAAAAGATGGACAAGGCTTCGTACAATAATTCTTTTCCAAATTGGGGAAGGAATATCTTTTAGATTATGAGGAGTTTTGAGGAGAAACAAAAAACCTAAAATAAATTTTGTCGAGTGTAGTTTCCACTGTAATAAATCGCTCATCGATATGACATAGGAGTAAATAATTATGGATGTTACAAGTTAGGCTGACAGAGCAGAACCGCGTGCTACCGTAACTACTATAGTAATCTGCTTGCTTCAGTACCCGAACCGACCTTGAGCTCCTATTTAAGACCGAATCTGGTCTTTGGCTTCATTTTCTCGACTCCTCTCCACCAAAAAGCTCCCAAGAGACCCAAGAAACATTGAAGGATCATTTGTTTTAGCAGATTAAAGTAACGGGACTGTATCCGAGGCTCAGGAAGCGTAGAGAGTTTTGTAGTTCTTGTTTTATAAATCAAATCTTGACGGATCAAAGGAGCCTATTGAATATAAATAAGATTTCCAGTTCTTCCAACCTTGATTAAGGTAAGGATATTCCTTATTATTGATTTTACAAATTGTATGAAGGAGATTTAGTTGTTAAAGCTTCATAAAGTCGATTGATTGGTTGAGAAATTAGGTAAACATCGTGTGGGATGTTTTATTGAGTATGTTTTGGTATTGATGATGATGTTGTTGATGTTAATGCTATTGTTGTTGTTGTTTTGTTGGTATTGTGATTTCGGGCTAGGGAAATAAACAGGGGAGATGCTGCCCAAATTTTGGCAAAGTTTAAGAGGGTTTAAATTGAAGGCCTAAGACAAGCATATGATAATGAGCCTAACAATGGTATGAATGGTTTTATATGAAGATTATGAGACTACGAATGATCTTATGTAGATTGCAAGACAGAAAGTAAGTTGGAAAAGTCTAGAAGTAAGCTTCCAGGTATGTTAAGGCCTTCCCTTTCTTTCATTTTGGCATAATCCTATGACATGAGCAAACAACGAGTAACCGAGTCTCCATATTACTCTACTCTTAGAAGTACTAGGAGTATCTAATTTCTTGATGATCCTATACCCCTTGTTATGAGTGTTCCTTCTGTTCATGGGTCCTGAGTTTTATATCATGATTATGTTAGTTCAAATTTATGCATTGCATTCATTTACATATATGCATATTGACCCATGACCAGAAGGCATTACATACGCGTATATTATGTGTGTGTGTATATATATATGGGGTATGGGGAAATGGGCGAGGCGTAATATACGCATTACCACCTGATAAGCTGGTGCACAGTGATGATGATTATGATGCCCGAAGGGGCCATTATGCTATTATGCTCGAAGGAGCAATTATGTTATTATGCCTGAAGGGGCCTATATAGAGTGTCATATGTATATATCTGTGTGGGGATTTTTCTGAGTGCAGGTGGCCACTTTAGGCCTATCTACGTTCTTAGCTAAATGTAAGTTTAAATGTTAGTTTGCCCGGTCCAGGTAGGCACCGGGTGCCTATCACGGCCCTCCTGATTTTGGTCGTGACAAACTTGGTATCAGAGCAGGTCTGTCCTAGGGTTGTCTACAAGCTGTGTCTAGTAGAGTCTTGTTTATGGTGTGTTGCGCGCCACATTTATAAACAGGAAGCTACAGGGCATTTAGGATGGTTACTCTTCTTTCTTATCTTAGATCGTGCTGTAGAGCTAAGCCATAGGATATGAAATCCCTGATTCTAACCCTAAATATCTTGGGTTGTGGATGAGTAGTTGATTATACAGCTTGGCGAAATTGATGAGAATTGAAGTTTGTTGACCCGAGAGGTGTGTTCCCTACTTCATTGATATTGATGTATATGGACGACTAGTACATGAACGGGATGCCACGTGTATTTGTGATTGCCCTGAGAGGCATTGGATATGTTTTCTGGGCTGTGTGCAGGGTTGCGGTAGTAAGAATTATAAAGGAAACTCTGCCAAAATTTCTACAAATTGAATTGTTTGAATTTCTATGCCATAGAGAAAGAGTAAAGGGAAATGTCATAACCAGATGTTTGGTAAGCTATGAGTGAATAAACAATTATGAGATGTTTTCAAAGAGAGGTTTTAAAATGATTCTAATTTGATTTAAGCGGTGAACCTTGGAGGGAAAAATATTAGTAGTTAGAGGGACTGGAATGAGTTACATTCAAGATTTTAGAGGACTGAGGCTCATTGAAGATATAGGGAAAGCTGACCTGAAGAACTCAAGTATAGTATTACGAATTATAGGCTGTTGAGTAATCGAAAAAGGAAGTTAACGAGTAAGGGAAGGTTTTATTCCAGAAGTTTATATATGTTGGATCAGGACAGGTTGATGATAGGCACATGTACTCATTTTATTAAACTTCCCTATATGATGTAAGTTCGCATTGGGATTCAGAAGTCACCAGTTATTAGACTCCAAAGGGATTCTGAGTATTCAATAGTTGGTACTATTCCAAGGATCATTATGAACAAGTTACTTCTGATAGTAATGATGACCTCAAACCCAGGAATGAGAAGTGGTTATGTAAGTTAGGCTACAACTATGACTACCTTCTAGATTATTTATATAATTCCAAATATGTAATGTTGTTGACTGATTAAAGAAATGAAGATCATACCAACTTCAGGCAATAGTTGATCCTTACAAGAAGGTTTCACCTTGATTTTTTTCCAGACGAATGTTGTGAAGGTCACTTGACGACAGAAAAATAAGAGCGATGTTGGTTTATGAAAAAAAAGTAGAGTAGGTGTTCGAGTGGAGATTATTCACTAAGGATATATCGCCAGAAACTCATAATCAGGACTTAGAAAAATATGCTAAGAAGTCCTACAAATTCAGACATGCGAAAGGTATGAGAAATCAGAATAGCTGAGGGAAAATTAGGAGCATATGAGCCTTACGATTAGAATTTCAAAATGATTATAAAGTAGGAGTCTGGCTAGCTTGTCAAAAGAGAGGAGATGTAATAAGTCACAAACTCAGGACAAAGTTAAAAAGCAAAGGGAGTATTTTATAATTAGGACATTGAAAAGCGACGCAAATGATAACTTATTTGTGGCTACGTTAAATATTATGTGTTTCCTTATGATCAATTTTATGATGTGCTAAAGGAATTGATTGAGCTGGATATTGAAGCTAAGGTAGCAAGTGCTACAGGGCCGATCGAGATTGGTTTCCTTTGAATATTAAAAGTTAGATAATCATGATGCAACAATATCAAAGAGAAGAGGAATAGATATGCATAAGAGTAAGGAGAAGATTGTGATGTCAAGATAAGAAAACAAACGTGAGCAGGAGAAATATGTTCCTAATAAAGATCAAGCAAAGTATCCGAGGGAAGGGTTAAGGCGGCGGTAGAGACGAAAAGCCATTCGGATAAATTTTTAAAGTAAACGAGCAGGAATGATAGAGTGTGGCAAAAGGTGATAAAGGGCAAATGCGAAAATCCCGGAAACAAATTTTTGTAGATAGGATAGAAGTATAATAACGTTGGATATGGATGTAACCCGAGGAAGAATAATCAGATTTTATAAAAAGTGTCAAGGGATTTCTGTCTCTTAAGGTATACCCGGACGGGTAAATATGAAGCCATATTGATACGCTCGCCTAGAAAATAGAAAAACGCCCCAAGAAATGATATTTACAATAGAACAGATTTGTACTTATAGTGGAATGTTCTACAGACTCCCAGACAATTATTATAGAATGGGAAATGGGAAAAGAGCATTTATTGAGTAAAGGGAAATTGAGGGAAACTATAAGGATAAGAGTAAGAGAAGGTGTATTAATGAATTTGTTAAAGAAGTGACGCGATTAATAAAGTTGGCAGGATTGGCCAGAAGCAAGCATTGATGCCATAAAACAATGGTCTTGATAGGGAGTGCAGAGATACGATACTAAAGGAAATCAGATGAATATGCGGGGGATATACATGAATATGAACAAGTTACGACATCAAAAAGGGAAGTCAAGAAGGGATGAAAGGAGGAAGAAAAAGATATATTTTATGGGTATTTATGATTAAGACAAGGATCGACAAGATGTTGGAGGAAATATGACACCTGACTATGGTACAACCACTTAGTAAAAAAAGAACTATAGAACAGTATGAGCTGGGCAAATGAAAGAGCAGGCCGTGGGAAATAGATGCGATAGTACATTGACTTACGATGGTATTGAAAGAAGAAACCAGATTTTGTTGGCTAAAGGATAAGGTCGGTGTAAGAGAGGGAAACAGACAAAAGCCTTAAATCGCAAAGGTAAACAGAGGAAATGAGTATCTAAGAACTTTAGATATCTATGCGACTGATAAACTCAAACAACAAATAGAGTATGCTAGACTATGGGGAAGACTTATCAGGTGAAAAAAAAATTAAGCGAAGGCCAAGAGTCAAAGAAGAACCTAAAAGGAGGTAATAAAGAGATGACGTGTCTAATTAGAACTAAGCTAGTGACAATGAAATCTCATGGAACAAGCAAAATAATGGTTCTTCTAGGAAGGAAATGTCTATGATTGAAAACTACAAACAAAGGAAAGAGTGAAATGATTTGAATTCGCTGCATGATAAGGAGCCTGGTTCCCATTTAGGAAAATTTCCAAATTTATCCCCAATTTATCAGCTGGATTAAGGGATTACCAACATTAAGAATAAATTGAAAGAAAAGGATCCGTGAAGAAGAGATTTGAGATACTCCTAGAGTACGTACAATAATTACCGATAGCCAGACCGAGCATAAGAAGCCTTATCAAGAACAAAAGTGAATCAAGTAAAGTTTATAGATGAAAGGAAATTTCGGCTTGACATTAGCTGGATCATAAAATACCTCAAGGATCGATTCAGTTGCTACAGGAAAGCAAGGGATACTACATTACCAGTTTTTGAGGTTATCCTTAAAGGGGGGGGGGAGGGAGGGGGGGAGAATAAGTTAAATCCTAAGAAGATGAGGGCACGGAACATCTGTGAAGCGTAAGAAGGCTACGTGGAGATCAAAAGAAACAAGTATTTTTGGTATATTGGTATAAAAGGGAAGATAAGACCAAAATTGGATAAAAGTATATGATAAGTATTGGGTAAACGAGTATATGAGGATGTAAACGACAGAAGCCGAAGGGACAACGAGGATGATAAAGTATAAGGAGTTAGTCGGCAGACGAGTGATACAAAAAAAAAAGATGATCGTGAGTACGAGCATAAATTTTAGCTAGAAAAGGAGGAGAATAGTACCCAAGAATTGATTGGGCAAGTAATTTGGTGAACCCGGGAATACACCCATTGATAGCAAATCAACAGCAGTCAAGAAACACCAAAGGAATTGTGAAACCATGAATATAGAGTCTACATGTACGTGAGGACGATGAGCTATTAATTGCAGATGAAAGAACTGTATATGTTAAGAAGAAACCACGTTATTGCTCATACAAAGGAACGATGGGATCCAAGGAAGATTAATCGCAAGAAGTTCAGGCGCTCCGGTATAAGGAATTATCGAGTACAACTGCAGTAAGACTGGAAATGCCATAGATTCAGTGTAAGAAAACCCAAAAGGGGTAAGGAATATTAACTAGTTGAGCAGAATCAATCAGTACCAACACAACTGAATGGTATGCAGATGAGAGATAGAGTAACATTTCAGTAGAAGGGCTCACAACACAACTGGCAATCAACTGGGAAATAAAGAGTAAAGCTCAGAGTATTTTAGGAACTCATGGTGATGATAATTAAATATCAAGTTGATCGCTATGTATATGAATGATGGGGTTATTAGATAAATTATCGAAAATCGTCAGCAGAATATGAGGGAAGATTAAATGGACTATAAGTCAAAAGGTTTCAACCCCGAAATGTATAAAGGAGGATTGTCTCTTTAGGAAAATGATACAGCATCATAAGTCTATAAATTATAGTTGCGATTTATTAATCTAAGGTGTATAGCTTCCAAGGAACCGCGAAGAGGATCATAAGTTGCATAGTTCGAATAAGTTCAGCTCCGAATGCGTAAGTAACAGTGCAAGTAAGTCAAGTCAATACTAGCAAACACCGATGAGAATATTGACAGCAACGTCAGAATGAGATCTATTTTAACATTCAAGGACGAATGTTCCTAAGGGGGGAACGATGTTACATACCGTACTTCTAAAGAAGCACTTGTTAAATTTAAGCATAAGTATGTCGAGCTATGGCCAAGTCAAATAACTTTGGAATATATGAAGCGAAGCATTATTAAGTATATTTTATGAGTAAAGGATGTATATAAGGAATACCGGAAGATCCTATAAGGAACTGAGTGGAAGAAATTGAGTAGTATGACTTTGGGGAAAAGATGGACAAGGTTTCGTACAGTAATTCTGGTCCAACTTGGGGAAGGAATATCTTTTAGAGTGTGAGGATTTTTGAGGTAAAACAAAAACCTAAAATGAAGTTCATCAAGTCTAGTTTCCAATGCAATAAACTGCTCGTCGATACGACATTGGAGTAGAGAATTATGGACGTTACAAGTTAGGCTGACAGAGCAGAACCGCATGCTTCAGTAATTGTTACAGTAACCGACTTGCTAAAGTACTGCTACAGTACTCGAACCAACCTTGAGCTCTTATTTAAGACAAAAATCTGGTCTTTTGCTTCATTTTCTCCACTCCTCTCCACCAAAAAGCTCCCAAGAGACTCAAGAAACATTGAAGGATCATTTTGTTTTAGCAGATTAAAGTAACGGGACTATATCCGAGGCTCAGGAAGCGTAGAGAGTTTTGTAGTTCTTGTTTTATACATCAAATCTTGACGGATTAAACGAGCCTATTGCAGATAAATAAGATTTCAAGTTCTTCCAACCTTGATTGAGGTAAGGATATTCCTTATTATTGATATTACGAATTGTATCTAGGAGATTTAGTTGTTACAGCTTCGTAAATGTCACGACCGAACCCCGTGGGCCGCGACTGGTACCCTAACTGGGTACCTGTACATACCTACCTGACCGAATTTCGTATCATTTTTTTTTTTAAAACAGATGTTACAGAAGTAGGCCAATACAGATACGGCACGCGCGCAAACATATATATGTATATACCTGAACATGCAGACATTTACAGATAAGCCGATAAGGATAACATACAGACGAAACCCGTAACCCACACATCTATCTACAGGCCTCTACAGACATACAAAATCAAATGACGGGACAGGGCCCCGCCGTACCCAGAATTTCCATACATACAAAACATACGGAAAACAGAAGATATATACCAAAAGTGTACGCTCCGGATCAAAGGAGCTCTTCAAAATAGCTGAATCAGAACCCTACGCTGGCGGCGTGTCACCGAGTGCGCCTGTACCTGCAGGCATGTAACGCAGCCCCCGAGGAAATGGGGGTCAGTACAAAAATGTACCGAGTATGTAAAGCAGAAATATATCAAACATAATCGTGATCTGGACTGGAAGCACCGAGATATAATAGACAGGCTCATAGGCCGGACAGACAGAGACATAGTCCCGACAGACGGACAGAATCGTGGTCCAGACAGACAGAATCAGAGTCCATGCGGACATACAGAATCGGGATCCATACGGACATACGGAATCGAAACTCGTCGGTCAGATAATCCAGACGGACAGATAGAATCGTAACCCGTCGGGCAGATAATCCGGACGGACAGACAGAATCACAACCAGTCGGACAGATAATCCGGACGGACAGACAGAATCACAACCAGTCGGACAGATAAGCCAGACGGACATACAGAATCATAACCAGTCGGACAGATAAGCCGGACGGACAGACAGAATCATAAGTCATACAGACAGACAAAATCACACATAGGGTACAAGAACGTGGTCGCCACTCCTGCCATTGGCACCACAACACGTCAGATATCAGAAATTCTTCTCCGATCTCCCTCACTCATCATAACATAACCACGGTACCCGGGGGCGGACAGATAACACAGCACCCCGAGCCCGGACTCATCATGCTTCGTAATATATCCTCGGTAACCGGGGACGGACATATAACACAGCACCCCAAAACCGGACACATCATACTTCAGAATTCACATATGGGGCTCGGCGGCCCACCGCACGATATACGTACCGGCCCGGGATCCGGTGAAAGGAATCATAGCATGTGCACGAACTGATTAATGAGGAACCACATACATACAGATCGTCATACAGACTCAACAGAACAGAAGTAGGCCAACTGGCCGATCGAACCAAGTATTCGGATAGTTTTCAAGGTACGTGCCTACACGTCACTTGGGGAGGCACGACAGATTATAACCAGAACCAGATTTCCAAATGTCAAAAATTATTTTGTAAGATTTGTATAAAAACAGTCGTATCGTGATCAGAATAGTAGTCCAGGTGTTTTCTGAGAAAATCGGGCAAAACTAAAGTAATTAAGATCATACAGAAGGTATCGGGCCTCGTGGGCCCGCCGCGGATAAACTCGAGGCGACATAAGTAAATTACCGATAGTAGACCTTATAAGGTCATCCATAATCATCTGGAAGTGTTCCGACTCCGTTTAGGGATGTTTTTACAAAAATTCACTTTAAAGGTAATTTGTAAGAAAATAGCTTCAATTGGATTGAAGGAATTGGAGCGGTTTTCAGTCTCGAATTCCGGGGGACGGAGTCGTACTTAAGGCTCGCGGCCGAGCCTATCACATCCGGAACATGCCTAGGAACAAAGGGAAATGCTTCACATACCTTGGTTGCACCTTACGCTCGCTTGGCGTCAATCCAAATTTCGTCCAAAATCTGGAAATGGTCAAGTTTACCATTTGTTAGTTTCAAACTTTCAATATTCCAACTTAACACATGCTTGCCTACCGAAATTTCGGCAGCATTTCCTCTGTATACACGACATCCCCGAGACTTAGCTCGGCTCAATTCATCAACACAACAACCCAGAAATGACATTAAAACAACAATAAACATTAAGACATACACTATGGCATCACTAGCCATCTTTCGACATAACGAAACATCTTTCGTTTCAAACTTGCATTTCCAAACCAAACTCATTATTTTCATATTCATTATCCACCAAAATCATTACGACATACATCGGAGGCATCCATACCATTTTCACATAATATTCATAAGATACACAAACATTCAAACTTCCCATTAAGTCACTACTTTTCCAATCTTTTCCTAACTTTCAACATACAAGTTCATAATAACATTCCCATATTCCCAAGTTCATTATCATTAATCATAATTTTTCATGAAATCACGCTAAAGCGACATACTTTCCGACAACAACTTAACCAACAAATTCTACGTTTTAGCTTAACCATTATCCTTCCATCTACTTCACAAAGTCATAACAACACAAGTATTGCATTAACTAAGTTCAATCCATCCACTTTGATACAACGCACCACACGACCAACATGCAATATCCCCCAACTTCCATTAATTCATCCCACTTTCATTTCTAATACAATTTCCATCACACTACAACTAAATTACAACATGAATTCAAATCATCAAGGACATGTAACACAAGCATGCTCACGGCCCAAACACAACCACTTCCAACACACAAAATTTTCATACTTTTCATTCCTTCACACATACTACAACATACATATACCATTTATAACATAACAAAAGCATGAAATCCTCACCTTTCTTCAAGTTCTTCACTTGGAGGATAAAATTGCTTTCTTGCCACAATACTTATATCAACTTGTAGAGGGCTTTGCACTTGGTAATACTTTCACAAGAGATGATCTTTTAAACCAAAGAATTGGCTCCAAAATTTTTTTTTCTTTCTTTTCTTTCTTTTTCTCTCTCCCACCCGAACCCTCTTGTTCTTTTTGTTTGTTGTTCTTGTTTTCCTTTTTCTTGAAACTTCTTGATACTTATCCATGATATATAATTTCCCATGGAATTTAATTAATCCATTGGCTTGGATGTGTGGTGGCCGGTTGGGCCCCTTAAATTTGGGCCTCCCTTCACTTATTTTTTTTTTTGAGCCCACTTGGCTAATTTTGTGATTTATGGAACAAGTTTCCAAAATTCCAATTTTGCCCTTGGCCTCCTTTCGTAATTCCACACCATTGTATTCATAACCTACACATTCATACCAAGAAATGTCAAATTATGGCCTTATTCATCACAAGTCAATTTATCTTGAATTTTTCGAATAAACAAAAATGCCGGATGTAACATCCTCCCCCCCTTTAAAAACATTCGTCCTCGAATGTTAAATTAACCTTATGGAGCGTCATACCACTTCGGGAGGGTTTTCTTTATAGTCGTCTTTTGTTGACTTTCCGACATGGCCTCTTTACCAACATTATGGGGTAATTTTTCACATTACTGATTCAAATGCCTTCATAATATATTTTCTCATACCCCACATAATCATCGAACCATAAGCTATATTCTTGTAACAGACAAACGCTTTCCAGACGTCATAGTCCATATCATTTCTTGTTACACTCCTGAGATCCCTACCACGTTTTCGTAATCCCACCTCATACCAGACACTTCATACCAACAGATTCAGAACTAGAACCGGACGCGTAGAAGCATATCGGACAGATTCGTAATCAAAGTCAGGGGCACGGAAGTATGTCAGACAGATCTGAGATCGGAGTCAGACGTACAGAAATGTATCATATAGAGTCGTAATCAAGGTCAGACATACGGAGATGTATCAGACAGGCGTGCGATCGAAATCATACGCACAGAAGCATATCAGACGGATTTATATCCGGAGTCAGACATACAGAGGTGTGTCAGACAGATTCATAATCAGAGTTAATCGCACTGAGATATGTCAGACAGAAACGTAATCAGAATCAATCATACAGAAGTATGTCGACCAGAAACATATTCCGAATCGGATGTACAAAGATTTATCAGGTGGGAACATAATCGAGTTCAGAAGCACAGAGACGTAATAGGCAGAGCCTTAGCAGAATCGAAAGTGCAGAAGTATAACTGATAGAATCTGAAGCCGAATCAGATCAATCTTAGTAAGGCTCCAGTGATTTATGGAAAATTCCCTTATTGGTAACCTGGTTAGCCAAGTTATCATACAAATCGTCTCGCGTGTTGCTTATCGACTCTTTCAAAGATTTCGCTTATTCGCATTTCTTATCTTTCGTCTTTCCTACCATCCATACTCATTTTCCTTTTCAGACATCGTCATACCAGACTGAGTCATAATGGAATAGGGGTTTTCCTAGTCCTTGACAACATTTGTGTCCTCACCCCCGCTTCGCTTCATGTATTCGGTTTAGTAAAACCTTTCGTCTATCACAACGGTAGTTGCCGGGACTCGGCTCTTAACCCACATGGGCACCAAACGAAAATCATGCACATACGCATACACATACACACATACATACTAATATCTTACTGGCGAACGTCTTTGACCGTTATTCGAATTCGCTCAATTTCCCGAGCGGTGTTGCCCCTTTTTCTTTTTGCCCATTCAGCTCGCATCGTTTTGCGCGACCCTTGTAAGGGCACTAATTACTCCACACATTCTCTTTACCTTTAGATTACCCCAAATTTCCATTTATATCCATCATACCTACACTTGTGCAAAACTTTGCATTACTTCCCAGGGGGTCACCCATCCCAGAATTGTTCTGGCTTGAGTACGCTTAACCCCGAAACTATCATGCATTTCGACGCGTTAGGGCTGATATAATTTTGGCGATAGCCCCGCACGACCTTTGTCACGAAATTTTAGAGCAAATCGGGGTCTTAGCAAATTTTCGAAATTTTTTTATAGCAGGTCCCACCCTTGGCTAAGTCGTACAATTACCGTGCTGCCTTTCTGAATCTTAAACATTCACTTTCATACACATATACATATGATTACGGATAACCCACGGATTTAAGTCTTCGTCCCACGAATTCCGCCTCCAAATAGTCGGAGGAATCTGATAAAATATCACCGTAAGGTGTTCTCCGGCCACCGACAGAAGAAAACTAAAGTCCGACAAGTATCGCGGGACCTTTTTGTACTTAGTCTACATATTTACTTCCATATCTCTGAAAAAATTTGGGCAGAGGTTCCTCTGTTTCTCTTACTATCCAAAACCTGTACACCAGAAATACCAATCATGCCTCACAGGGCCAACACATATACACACACATACATATCATATCATGTCGTATCGCAGCCACACGGGGCTGAAAACTTCAAATAAGAATTATAATGTCGTCGACACTTACCACACGTGCCCATCTCAAACGGCATCGGAGGTACTTTCCTGTTTACTTTCATCCAGGATTTCCAGACTCACACTGACGGTGGGGACATCTCAGTCGCCCTTGCCTTCGATCACTAGGTCGCTAATCCTTTTAAATTTCTGTTATCGTCATTGAACAACGTTTTACAGATATCATACACATACCGAGAATTTTTGGAAACTTACGTACTCATAACTGATCAAACTCGGGTCTAACCTGGGGAGCTGCCGTGGGAACTGTGTCCCTCATCATCGTCGTCTGTCTGGCCCCCACTATTACCTGCATCTGAATCGGAGGAGTGTAGATAGCCTGGCAATTCCTGGTTCACCGACGGCCAGGACAAAGGGCTGGAGTAGGGCGTAACACTCTCCGGGGAAGCCTGTCTAACATACTGCTCCACTACCGGAGCTGCTGGCACATCCTCGGGAACCTCCTCCTCCGGCGTCCCAGAGGGATGCTCTGGTGGCTCAGCATCGGGGCTATCCTCCTCCCTGGGAGTAAGAAACTCTGGAGGTATCGTCGCTGGGTCCTCCGAAGGGTCGGTGTCATAACTGTCTTCCCTGGGAGCCTCTGCTCTGGGGATCAAAAACTCTGGAGGAATTGTCTCTGAATCCTCCGAAGGGTCTGTCTCAATCGAGTAGCTGGGGATCTGCCTACTCGGTCCTGGTGGTGTCCTAGGGGCCTTATTAGCACCCCCATCCCCATCATCCGAAACGCTCCTCTTCATTATTTATCAACCTACAATCACCTGCAGGAAGAGGGTCAGAAACATTTTCCCCAAATACCGACACTTCTGTTCTTTGGAGCCTCGCTGTAGATACAGCAATTCGTAGGGGAGAATTATCCTAATCATACAGCTTTATCGCACGATCTAAGAATCCAAAGAAGGGTAACATCCTAAATGCCCTGTAGCTTCCTGTTTATAGATGTGGTGCACAACACATCGATAAACAAGACTCTACTAGACACGGCCTGTAGACATTCCGAGGACTAACCGCTCTGATACCACTTCTGTCACGACCCAACCCCGTGGGCCGCGACTGGTACCCTAACTGGGTACCCGTACATACCTACCTAACGGAATTTCGTATCATACAGATTTTTTTTTTTTTAAAACAGATGTTACAGAAGTAGGCCGATACAGATACGGCACGCGCGCAAACATATATATGTATGTACCTGAACATGCAGACATTTACAGATAAGCCGATAAGGCTAACATACAGACGAAACCCGTAACCCACACATCTATCTACAGGCCTCTACAGATATACAGAATCATATGACGGGACAGGGCCCCGCCGTACCCAGAATTTCCATACATACAAAACATACGGAAAACAGAAGATATATACCAAAAGTGTACGCTCCGGATCAAAGGAGCTATTCAAAATAGCTGAATCAGAACCCTACGCTGGCGGCGTGTCACCGAGTGCGCCTGTACCTGCGCATGTAACGCAGCCCCCGAGGAAACGGGGGTCAGTAAAAAAATGTACCGAGTATGTAAAGCAGAAATATATCAAACATAATCATGATCTGGACCGGAAGCACGGAGATATAATAGACAGGCTCATAGGCCGGACAGACAGAGACATAGTCCCGACAGACGGACAGAATCATGGTCCAGACAGACAGAATCAGAGTCCATGCGGACATACAGAATCGGGATCCATACGGACATACGGAATCGAAACCCGTCGGTCAGATAATCCAGACGGACAGATAGAATCGTAACCCGTCGGGCAGAGGCAGACGTACATACAGAATCATAACCAGTCGGACAGATAAGCCGGACGGACAGACAGAATCATAAGTCATACAGACAGACAAAATCACACATAGGGTATAAGAACGTGGTCGCCACTCCTGCCATTGGCACCACAACACGTCAGATATCAGAAATTCTTGTCCGATCTCCGTCACTCATCATAACATAACCACGGTACCCGGGGGCGGACAGATAACACAGCACCCCGACCCCGGACTCATCATGCTTCGTAAGATATCCTCGGTAACCGGGGACGGACATATAACACAGTACCCCGAAACCGGACACATCATACTTCAGAATTCACATATGGGGCTCGGCGGCCCACCGCACGATATACGTACCGGACCGGGATCCGGTGAAAGGAATCATAGCATGTGCACGAACTGATTAATGAGGAACCACATACATACAGATCGTCATACAGACTCAACAGAACAGAAGTAGGCCAACTGGCCGATCGAACCAAGTATTCGGATAGTTTTCAAGGTACGTGCCTACACGTTACTTGGGGAGGCACGACAGATTATAACCAGAACCAGATTTCCAAATGTCAAAAATTATTTTGTAAGATTTGTATAAAAACAGTCGTATCGTGATCAGAATAGTAGTCCAGGTGTTTTCTGAGAAAATCGGGCAAAACTAAAGTAATTAAGATCATACAGAAGGTATCGGGCCTCGTGGGCCGGCCGCGGATAAACTCGAGGCGACATAAGTAAATTACCGATAGTAGACCTTATAAGGTCATCCATAATCATCTGGAAGTGTTCCGACTCCGTTTAGGGAAGTTTTGTACAAAAATTCACTTTAAAGGCAATTTGTAAGAAAATAGCATCAATTGGATTGAAGGAATTGGAGCGGTTTTCCGTATCGAATTTCGGGGGACGGAGTCGTACTTAAGGCTCGCGGCCGAGCCTATCACATCCGGAACATGCCTAGGAACAAAGGGAAATGCTTCACATACCTTGGTAGCACCTTACGCTCGCTTGGCGTCAATCCAAATTTCGTCCAAAATCTGGAAATGGTCAGGTTTACCATTTGTTAGTTTCAAACTTTCAATATTCCAACTTAACACATGCTTGCCTACCGAAAATTCGGCAGCATTTCCTCTGTATACACGACATCCCCGAGACTTAGCTCGGCTCAATTCATCAACACAACAACCCAGAAATGACATTAAAACAACAATAAACATTAAGACATACACTATGGCATAACTAGCCATCTTTCGACATAACGAAACATCTTTCGTTTCAAACTTGCGTTTCCAAACCAAACTCATTATTTTCATATTCATTATCCACCAAAATCATTACGACATACATCGGAGGCATCCATACCATTTTCACATAATATTCATAAGATACACAAACATTCAAACTTCCCATTAAGTCACTACTTTTCCAATCTTTTCCTAACTTTCAACATACAAGTTCATAAACACATTCCCATATTCCCAAGTTCATTATCATTAATCATAATTTTTCATGAAATCACGCTAAAGCGACATACTTTCCGACAACAACTTAACCAACAAATTCTTCGTTTTAGCTTAACCATTATCCTTCCATCTACTTCACAAAGTCATAACAACACAAGTATTGCATTAAATAAGTTCAATCCATCCACTTTCATACAAGGCACCACACGGCGAACATGCAATATCCCCCAACTTCCATTAATTCATCCCACTTTCATTTCTAATACAATTTCCATCACACTACAACTAAATTACAACATGAATTCAAATCATCAAGGACATGTAACACAAGCATGCTCACGGCCCAAACACAACCACTTTCAACACACAAAATTTTCATACTTTTCATTCCTTCACACATACTACGACATACATATACCATTTATAACATAACAAAATCATGAAATCCTCACCTTTCTTCAAGTTCTTCACTTGGAGGATAAAATTGCTTTCTTGCCACAATACTTATATCAACTTGTAGAGGGCTTTGCACTTGGTAATACTTTCACAAGAGATGATCTTTTAAACCAAAGAATTGGCTCCAAAAAAAATTTTCTTTCTTTTCTTTCTTTTTCTCTCTCCCACCCGAACCCTCTTGTTCTTTTTGTTTGTTGTTCTTGTTTTCCTTTTTCTTGAAACTTCTTGATACTTATCCATGATATATAATTTCCCATGGAATTTAATTAATCCATGGGCTTGGATGTGTGGTGGCCGGTTGGGCCCCTTAAATTTGGGCCTCCCTTCACTTTTTTTTAGCCCACTTGGCTAATTTTGTGATTTATGGAACAAGTTTCCAAAATTCCAATTTTGCCCTTGGCCTATTTTCGTAATTCCACACCCTTTCGTAATTCCACACCGTTGTATTCATAACCTACACATTCATACCAAGAAATGTCCAATTATGGCCTTATTCATCACAAGTCAATTTATCTTGAATTTTTCGAATAAACAAAAATGTCGGATGTAACAGTAAAGTCGATTGATTGGTTGATAAATTGGGTAAACATCGTGTGGGATGTTTTATTGAGTATATTTTGGTATTGATGATGATGTTGTTGACGTTAGCCCTGTTGTTGTTGTTGTTGTTGTTGTTGTTGTTGTTGTTGTTGTTATTATTATTGTTGTTGTTTTGTTAGTATTGTGATTTCGAGCTAGGGATATAAACAAGGGAGATGCTGCCCAAATTTTGGAAAGTTTTAGAGGGATTATATTGAAGGCTTAAGACAAGCCTTGTTATGAGTGTTCCTTCTGTTCATGGGTCTTGAGTTTTTTATCATGATTATGTTAGTTCACATTTTTGCATTGCATTCATTTACATATATGCATATTGACCCGTGACCAGAATGCGTTACATACGTGTATATTATGTGCATATATATATATATATATATATATATATATGGGGTATGGGGAAATGGGCGAGGCATTATATACGCATTACCACCTGATCAGCTGGTGGACAGTGATGATGATTATGATGCCCGAAGGAGCCATTATGCTATTATGCCCGAAGGGGCCATTATGTATTATGCCCGAAGGGGCCATTATGTTATTATGCCCGAAGGGGCCTATATGGGACATGGATCGAGCCGTACGTTCCAAGGCAATATGACTTATGCATATCATACGCCCTCAGAGGCATTTTCAATAAGCAGATGTATTCATACAGGTATGTTCAGATAGTCAGACATATAGATGCATTCATACAGATATGTTCAGACAGTAAGACATACAGATGTACTCAGTCAGTCAGTTTAGCTTATGATTTTCAGATATCATTCATGACTCCTATGTGTATGTTACTCTTTTTCCTTATATACTCAGTATATTTTTCGTACTAACGTCCCTTTTGTTGGGGGTTGCTGCATTCATGCCTGCAGGTACAGATCGACAGATTTACAGAACAACTCAGTAGACTGTACTTGGCATCCGCTGGTGGTGAGCTCCATTTTGTTCGGAGTTGCTAGGTCTATGTGGAGTCTTTCTTTTGTGTTTATGGACGACGGGTGAGCCGGAGCCCCGTCCTGCCCATGACTCAGTTATGCTTCATTAGAGGCTTGAAGACACATGTACAATACAGTCACTCAGTCCATGGCCCTATGGCCCATCCTTTGATGCATAGTTACTTATGAGAGTCGTTTCGGCTCGTATAGTGGTTTGAGAAGTTTTTCATATATTCCATGAGGCGGTCGGACTGCATACAGTTATGTTTTGTTTCTTGAGGAGGCAGCCACACCACAGAGAGTCATATGTATATATCTGTGTTGGGATTTTTCTAAGTGCAGGTGGCCACTTTAGGCCTATCTACATTCTTAGCTAAATGTAAGTTTAAATGTTGGTTCGCCTTATCCAGGTAGGCACCGGGTGCCGGTCACGGCCCTCCAGATTTGGGGCGTGACACATTGATACACATGTACTGTGATGATGGAACATCACATCTCGGTAGTACAACCCATGGGGTACCCGCGAAGTCCAGGTACGAATCCTCACAATTCCGGCAAAGACCTCAGCAATTTCTACCAGCACTCATACCTCGATTTCGGGATAAATATCGAACATCGGTCCTCACGTCACTCTCATCCAACTAAGCCTAGCTTATAACAGTGTTTCCTTGAAATATTATCAATGTATCAACAGTATATCATGAAGGATGAGAATGTGTGCAATGTATGGGTTCAATGTCAGTAATCAAATTAATCTCTACAGTACCACGCATGGGCACACCAACAATACCAATAAAAAGGAAACACAATAAGCCACGATAGAATCACAATCCTCATCTCAAAACAGCAACAAGTAAGGTGCTACAATATCCTCATCAAGATGTATCACTAGTCACTAATATCTACTATCTCCACGTGGTAAGGAGCCAACAACAAAAAGAAAAAGATAAGTCATAACACAATAGGATGACTAGACCCAAATCGTACAATAAATCCCAACCTAAGTCAATATCAAACCCAACTTCACACCGGAAGGTTTACATGCATTCTCCGACAATATCATCTAAATATATGCTTCGCTAATTAAAGTCTCACCATAGGGTAAACTGTAACCTGCCTGGAAGGACGGAAAGTCTCTGACAATCACACCTTAGTCGTTCCTTTCCTTTGAGTCTTGTGATAATGGAAGTCTAATCATATCCAAAATATGCAATTAGAGTCAAAACGAAACATCAATTAACCCTTAATTCTATTGAAAGCCCAAATCTCAACCTATGGAATGGGTTTTATGAACTAGGAAGATGGATTTTGGATCCTATAGGTCCCAATATCAAATTAACACTCTAGGTGATTAATTCCCATAAATAAAGAGCTAGAACAATTAACAATTCACTTAATTTCTGATTCTAGGCAAAATCCCCAAATTTGGGTATAAACCTTAGCTTTTCAATTCAAAAATTTAACCTCTAATAATGGATACTACATGTTTAACAACATTGAATACATCAGATTCTATAATAACTCAACCAATTTCCATCAACATAAACAACTTAGAGATTATAAATCATTTTTATGAACTTTCATGAAAAACCCAATTTGATTACTCTTGATTCTAGGAAATATAGCCTTAGATTAATGATTAATGGAAGTAAATGAAGGATTCTAGGACCAAGGAAGTTGCTTTTGTGAAGAAATAGCCAAAACCCTCTAAAAATCGCCTCCCAAGCCACAAATTATGAATACGAAATATGACAAGAGGTTGGGGTTTTAATCACTTTTCAGACTCGAATTCAGTTATCGCTGCTCCTACGACATCAGGGCCGCTACGGCAGACTTGCTACAGCGGATTCTCAAACCGCTATTGTTATATCCCGCATTTTACGCAATCGGATAACTCAAGACAATCGCGGGAAAACAACAAGCAAGGCAATATTTTATTTTGTTTGGCACATGAGTTGCTTATGAAAAGTCTAGAAGTGGAAATATGGAGAACGACGAAGGGAAAATTTGGAAGTTGGAAAAATTGTTTCCATAAATTACAAGAACTAGTTAAGAATAATAAGTGGGCTTGAAATATTTTTTTAAGTAAAGGAGAGGCCCAACCGGCCATGCTTATGGGATAGGCCCAAAGTGAATTGTATTGTTTGAATTAAATAGATGACTAAGTCATCTTTATCACCTAGTTGTCTAGAAACTTCAAGAAAACCAAAGAAAGAAAAGAAGGAGAAAACCTTGGAGGCCTTTCGGCCAAGAGTATAAATTCCAAGGAAATTTGATAAAAATTCTCTTAAAAATCACTTCCTACCAAGCAAAGGGTTCTTAACAAGGTAGAGTTGTTGTTGGAGCAAGAAAGATTCAAAATCATACAAGTTGCCAAGAGATAGGCAAGTGAGGAGTTGAAGAAGAAAGGTGAATTTCAATCTTGTTTTATGTGTTATACATGGTTTATATGTGTTGTAGTATGCTAAAATGAATGAAATTCATGAAGGAGAGGAATATAGTATATGGCTATGTATATATATATATATATATGTGTGTGTAGGAGTCATGCTTCAATTATTTTAATTAATGTTTGGTTGTTATTGTTGTGAATGATATGTGGAAAATGGAAGTTGAATGAGTTTGGAGAGATTGTAGTGGTGTATGCATGTTGGAGCCGTGTATATGGCATATGTAGTCGTGTATATGTGTTGAATTGTTGAAGAATAATGAGCAAGTTATATTTAGTGTTTTAGTTGTTGTGTTGTAGATTGCATATTGCAAGTAAAGACTTGGTAAGTTTGGTAAAGTATTGGTAATTGGAAGATTATGTATATTGAAGAATAATGTTCTTGCATGGATAGCATGTAATGATATTGGTATGATGTCGTTGGAATATATACTATAAGGTTGTTATCGTGTTCATTGAAGTCGGAAGGTTTTGAAGAAAGTAATAAATTGAAATCATGCATCTTGGATGAAATATGTGAATTGCTAGTGCGATTGTTGAGTTTATGTTGATAGTTTGGCCGGGTTTGAATTCCCGGATTGTGATTGATTGGAATTTGACTAAGTTGAATGTTGAGGATGGTATATTTACAGAGGAAGTTCTGCCGAAATTTCGGTAGCCAAGTATCATTTTAAGAATTCAATTCTAAAGGCACTAATCATGTTTGGTAAACTTGACCAATTTGTAGATTTTGGCGGATTTGCGAGTTGAATTCGGGATAGCCAAAGGAGCGGAAAGAGGTATGTAAGGCTTCACCCTTCTTTCTATGGCATGTCTTAGTTGTAATAAGTTGGGTACGAGCCTCGGGGACAACTCGGTTCCCCGGAATCCGCACCTAAAGTTTTCTACCTTTTGTTCAATAGAATTGAACTAGAAAGTGTGCCAATGGTCGGAAAAACCTCCTAAACCCCTATAACTGGCATAAATAGGACCCGATTACCCTAGAACCCTCACAAGTAATAACATGACATGTAACCTATGAAAATAGTATACGCTACCTCATCCGGCCCGAGGTGGGCCCGTTACTTTCGGATTTTTCCTTATAGTCTTGCTTGACTTACTTGAAGTGAATCCAAAGGGAACCTTTGATCCCGATTTCGTTACCCAATGATAAGTACTATGACTCCTCTAACGAGGGCACTTCCATGACGATAATGATAACAATGATGTTAGATAAGAGGATATGCCTATGATACGTACTACCGGAACAACTCTATGACTAAGATGACTAAGCTAAGTATCTTATGTAAACATGAAGATGATAAACTAATTTTTGAATCCATTTATATTTCCTAGCTATGACTTTATTTTCTAAAGATTTCAAAGTCTATGAACTGTCATCTATGATGCCCACGATTTCATTCTACGTTTACTTCAATATTATTCTCCGTTGATAGTCTCACCTTAAAATACTCGTTCCTTCAAGGTGAGACAAAGCGATCACGAGTATTCTATAATGTAATCGGAGGTTACCGATTTTATGTCACTCCGATAGACGTAACTTTCTTTGGACTCCCGTGCATGCTGGTTATATGATACAGGGATATGTGTATGGACATGTATATGTATATAGGACAAGTATTTGTATATAAGACATGTATATGTATAATAGAGAAGTAAATGCACACGTATATGTATATGGGGAAAGGGGAAGGGCCACTGTTATATCACCACCTGATTCAGCTGGATTTCATCCTGGACGCGGGATGCCCGGACGCGGGATATGGGAGAGCCGTACGTGGCGTCTGTATATATATATAATGTATGCTACCTATATATGATGTAATGTGTTGGGACACCGTTGGGGAGGGGGCTTGGTAGAGCCGATGTATTCGGCGTCTGTAAATGTGAATAAAAGATACTGTTCACTAAATTGTACTGTTTTCTGTATACGAGAATAAGGGACACCGTGGGGGTGGAGCCGATTGTATTCGGCGTCTGTAAATGTGAGAAAAAGGTACCGTTACTGAAATGTACTGTTTTCTGTACACGAGAATAAGTAACATATAAATGTTAATTCCTATGCTTATGAAAAGAAACGTTTCAAAGACGAAAGGACAAGCCTACATGACAGCCGGCCTGAAAAGGGGCCTTCCTATGCACAGGTTACTTTCTCGCCTCGTTATATGCCTTGTGACTCCATGATATTATTAATCGTACTCTATGTTACTGCTTGTAATATTTTCTATGCCTTACATACTCGGTACACTATTCGTACTGACGTCCCTTCTTGTGGACGCTGCGTCCCATGCCGCGCAGGTCAGCAGACAGGTGGACTTGATCCTTAGGAGCTCTGCCAGCAGTACTCTACAGCGCTCCAGTCGTTCCGGAGCCTTATTTCAGTGGTACTATTTTGTGTATATATAATCTCGGGCACGATAGTACTCGGCCCTTTCTATGTATAAATGTACTATGTCTAGGGGCTCGTAGGCAGATATGTACAGTCAGTCAAGTATAGTTAGATATATGGTGTTTTGGCATGTTAATGTTGTTGTATAAAGTGCTAACGAAGTTTATTAGCCTATGTTCTGAATGACGCTGCTAATGTTAATGTTCAAAAAAAAATATATGGCTCTGTTTACACGGCTTGCTAAGAGGTAAAGGTAATATGATAGATAAGGAGTGCTCGGTACAAGTATCGGGTACTCGTCACGGCCCCTAGTCGGGTCGTGACAGCTATGGCGGTCAAACCAATTCCCACTTTGTTACTTTTGTGTCCATCGCACCGCAATGACGGTGCCGCTATAGCGGTTCTGGTGTCGCCATAGCGGACACTAAACACCAGAATCCCAAAAACAAGTTTCACAATTCAACCCGAAATCCTGACTATCACCCGAGACTATTTTCTCACAAATCGGATATGTAGACATGTATAAAAATACACTACAAATGTACTCGTGGCCTCAAAATTTCACTCGGGGATCTCCTTGACCGAGTCAACCCTCAATACCTCAAAACTAACTTTCCAACCCAAGTCTCAAAATGCACCTAAGTGCATTGCGAACAAAACCAAATATGCACACATGTTCTAACAGACCATCCGGACCTCTCAAAATTGGCGGATTCCCGAAAAAGTTCTGTTTATCCAAAAGTCAGCTTTGAATCAACCATTTCTTGCTTTTAAGCCACAATTTCCACAAAATCTCCCAAATCATATTGAAAGACCTCTAGAAGCATGTCAACGGACCCCTCAGGTAAAATGTGGGCTAACAAAGCTCGCAAAAGGATCAAAAGCATTGAAAAATTAATAACGACTAAACGGGTCATTACATCAAATACCAATTAAACAATCGCTTGTCCTTGAGTTATAAGGAAGAGAATGGGGAAATATACCTGAGCCTGCAACAACTAGGGATATCTCAAACACATATCGGGTTTCTCCTACTAGTAAGGATTCTCATCGCTCGAAACTGAATCCCAATGAATGATACAGGAACCATCAGAATGGTACTTCTTCAACATAAAACCATGGAAGACCGGATGAACACCTGACCGTTCCGGTGGGAAACTAACTCGTAAAACACAGGGTCAACGCAACAGATAGCCTCAAACAGGCCAATAAACCTCAGGCTCGCTTGCCCTCCTCCCCGAATTGCATGACACCCTACATGGGTGTAACCTTAAGAAGAATCCTGCTCGCTCACCTTACAAGTCAGAACTCTCTAAACTTAGCTCAGGCTCCAATTCTCATATCTCCTTATTCGAATTTCCCCCACAACTGATCCTCGAATAACCAAATTGCTTTTGCTCAAATTCTCTAATTTAATAAAATAATAACTCTAAACGTGATCAATAGGCCCCATAAATAGTTCCCCAAACCAACGCAATCCTTTGAAACATGGCCACAAACTATAGCCCATTCTGAACAAGGAAAATATTCGGATTGTGTTATCCTCTGTGGCACAACCAAAAAATGGCATAGAGGAACAGGATATCCTAGGATCCGGTACTAAATATTCATATGATAGAGATCCTACGGATGAATCGCACAGTGAGCCAAGTGAGGATTCCTCAGTAGACTTTTCTGAAGAAGACAATGCACCAATATTCATGAATCAATCAGGAGGACCAGAAATTTCTGAAGTAGATGATGATCGTAACGGAATGACAGATGAGCCAATTCCAGAATGGAGAACTGAACCAACAACACCAAAATTTGTTGGAACTGGATTCCATACCTACACTCTGGATGATATCAAAGTTTCAAAATGGCCTCAAAGGATCCAAGATTTCTTTGCTTGGATGGTGACAAAAAATATGGTAGAACGGGAAAAGTATCTGATCTTGTAAGAATTCATTTCAAGGTTCTCTGAAATTCTTAAAGACTGGTGTAATTCACTTGGGATACAAGACAAAAACTTTCACGACCCGACTAGAGGCCATGAACGGTACCCGGAGCTGACTACCGAGCACCACTCATTAGACTATTCATCATACTTAACCTGAACATATATAATCTCCAAAGCAACCCATATCTATATACATAAGACCTCACGGCTACAAAAATACAATGTGATCATCATGGGACATCAACAACCCACACGTATGTATCTACGAGCCTCTACTAGAGTACTAGACATAAGGACGGGACAAGACCCTGTCGTGCCCAAAATATATATACACAAAAGAATGTAATCATAAGTAGCACCTCCGGAATAATGGAGTGCTCCTGTGAATCTGCTGATAAGCTCCTACGGATCCGCACCGTCTCCCTGTCTACCTGTGGGCATGAACACAGCGTCCAAAAATAAAGGACATCAGTACGAACATTGTACTGAGTATGTAAAGCATAAGCAATAATAGTAGATCGATGAAATAAGGAAACATCAAGTGAGGAACAACTTGTAACTGACTGTCACTTAAGACTGAATAATGCATGCTAACTTACTTCATAAATGTCATCATATCATGCATGGATATATAAGCTGCCCAACCATATAGGTACGGTGTGATCATCATTAGCCTGCGTCCAGGCCTCCCGTGTTCGGCGTAAACATCTCATGCCGCCCACTAGTGGTGTCTGCCCATGCCTTCTAGACATGGTGTGTATACCGCCCGCCTTAGTGGTGTCTGCCCGGCCATATAGGCGCGGTGTAATATCATCATCATAGAGTTATCATAGAGCATGCATAATAACTAAAAGACAACTATACTCTATCGGGGTGACATAAGGTCGTGAACCCCCAATTCCATTATGGAGGATTCATAAGTATTCTGCCTCACCTTGAAGAAACTAGCATTATAAGGTGAGCGTAACACAATGAACAACATCAAAGAATCATAGTTAGAATCATTAGCTTTGTAGAAACATCATATCATACTCATAGCATATCTCTTTCCTTTATCTCATGTGAAGCTCTTTGTAATCATAGGTTCAAAATTTCCGGAAGGTAAGAAGGTCATGGAGGATAAGGAAACTTATGTTATAAGATTCATGCCTTAGAAAAGAAGGGACTAGCCTTACATACCTTTTCGTTTAGCTAATTTATCACTTTAACGTTCCCCTCCAATATTCACGTTTCTACCTTCAAGAGAATTCGTACTAATATTAGATAATCGATAACTTAAGCATGCTTGAACAAAAGCTAGGGAAAATTGGGCAGCATCTCCTTTGTTTATACAACTTTCTCCATATCATATAACAACTCCCAAACGTCAATAATAATATTTATCATATCATAATCAACAATATTCCTCAACCACACATTATTCAATTATCCTACTTCCATTTCGAGGTCCTCCATAACCATTGTCATAATACAACATTACATTCACCCTCATATAATGTTTCTTCCATACTCTTAATATTATTTATAACATAACTATACTCGTAACATATAAAGAATCATGATTCGTATTAATCTATTACTCACAAATGCCATTATTCTCATATTTGTGACCCATTTTCTATTTCCTTCCCTAATCCAAGCCTTTCAACCCCTAAATACTCTAAATAACATGAATTGGTCATAAAACATAACTTTGATAGTGTAGGGATAGCCTTTGAAGGAAAATACTTCACTTGAAGGAAAACCCTAGCTTCAATCCGTAAAGTTTTCTAGACTTCAAGCAACCCTAGAGAGCTTCTTTCACTTGATTTTCTTGGTTTGATGATGTTGATCCTTAATTTCTCTTGGATTCTTGTTGATGAAGTGTGGAGAGAGTTCTAGAGACTTCTTGAGGTGTGGAGAGAAAATGGGAAATGAAATATGAACTTGGGGTCCTCTTTTATAAAACATAAAAATTTGTCCCGACCCAGTTATACGGACACACATACGGTCCGTATAATTTATATAAGCTGTATGTGTGACCGTACATTGGTTCCAGTGGACACTCTAATTCTGGGTAGGTTATACACTCATATATACGGGCCGTATAGTGAACCGTACAATCCATAGTTTTTCGAAGCTTATCCTCGTCGACTCGTTTTGCCTCCAATCCTTATGGAACCTTGTTAACACTTATTTAAAACTTCATCAACAATCTAAGGGGCGTTATAACTCTTCTTTAAGACATCATTAAGTCAACATTAACTCGGTACTTTGTAAATCCTTTTCAAAACACAACGTATACTTCGCCTTTCCTAACGAACTTTCTTCTCTTGCCTCAAACGTCTTTGGAATCTTAATAAGAACCATTAAGTACTACTTCTTACGTGTAGAAACATCCTATACTTCTTTCCCTGTGTTAATCTATTCACTGTACAATGACATGAATTTTTTCGAGTTATAACATTCTTCCCCTCTTTAACAACATTCATCCTCGAATGTTAAGTTCTCGGGAATTGTAAAAAAAATTCACCAGAGTTTTCCCTGTAATATGGCACTACCATCCTATCACAACAGCCCGCAATAACAATGCCTCATAGGCCTACAATACAATGGCAATAAATTTATGGTCACACACGACCAAAAGCATGAAATGAATGTATACATACCTCATAATGTTGATGCCTCATCTTTGATCTCTCCCAGGGGTGGAAAAAAGTGTGGGTACTTGGAATTCATATTTCCTTCCACTTCCCAAGTCATTTCTTCTCGTTTATTGTTTCTCCAGAAGACTTTGACTGAAGCTACTTCTTCGTTTCTAAGTCTCCGTACTTGCCTATCTAATATGGCAATGGGTACCTCTTCATAAGCTAACTTTTCCATCACTTGAACATATCTACCGGGATGATCCTGTTAGGATCCCCGACGCACTTACGGAGCATTGAGACATGGAAAATCGAATGGACTGATTCAAATTCTGGAGGTAAGTCCAATTCATAAGCTACTTGACCCATCTCGTGGACAATCTTATATGGTCCGATGTATCAAGGACTCGACTTCCCTTTCTTACAAAATCTCACCACGCCCTTCATCAATGATACCTTTAAGAACACCCAATCATCAACTTGAAATTCTAAGTCTCGCCAACAGTTATCCGCATAAGATTTCTAGCGACTTTGGGCTGTCTCTAATCGATCTCGGATAAACTTAACCTTTTCCACCGCTTGGTGAATCAATTCTGGACCTATTAATTATGTCTCCCCGACTTCAATTGGCGATCGGCACTTTCTTCCATATAGAACATCATACGGGGCCATTTGAATACTGGAATGATAGATGTTGTCGTATGCGAACTCAATAAGAGGTTAGTGGTCATCCCAACTACCACCAAAATCTAGCACACATGCCAGTAACATATCCTCCAAGATCTAAATAGTGCGTTCGGCTTGCCTATCAGTTTGTGGGTGAAATGCTGTGCAAGACTTATCTGAGTTCCCAAACCTTCTTGTAAAGACTTCTAGAATTTAGCTATAAATTGGGATCCTCTATCTGTGATAATAGATATCGGGACACAATCTCTTTGAGATACAACCTTGCAGAATCTCTTTGAGATACAACCTTGCATAATCTTCTGTTGAATATGTGGTTCTGACTGGACGGAAATGAGCTGATTTCGTGAGTCTGTCCACGATCACCCATATAGAGTTATACTTGCTTCGGGAACGAGGCAACCCTACAATGAAATCCATGTTGATCACTTCCCATTTCCATGTTGGAATCTCCATAGCTTGTAATAATCCTCCTGGCTTTTGATGTTTGATTTTCACTTGTTGACAATTTGGACATTGAGCTACAAACTCTGCTATATCCTTCTTCATTTCATCCCACCCATACATTCGCTTAAGATCGTGATACATCTTTATCGCTCCTGGGTGAATAGAATACCGAGAGTAACGAGCTTCTTCAAGAATCCGGCGACGTAGCTATGTAACATTCAGAACACATAGCCTGTCTCGGTATCTAAGAACTCCATCTGTAGAGATTTCAAATGGAGACTTCTCTTTCTCATAAAATGTATCTCTATAGTGACTCAACTGAGGATCTTCATATTGGCGCTCTTTTACCTCCATATCTAAGGATGAAACAGTTGGATTATTAATATCAATTCCGGCACTGCTTGAATCGATTAGGCGAACTCCAAGGCTAGCTAGCTGGTGGGGCTCGCAGATTAATTCTTTCTTCTCTGGAAAAAACCTCACATAAGCTACCCATTGATTTGCTGCTAAGTGCATCAGCCACTACATTCGTCTTTCCAGGATGGTATAAAATACTCACAGCATAATCTTTCAGTAATTCCAACCACCGTCTCTGTCGAAGATTCAACTCCTTCTGTTTGAAAATATACTGGAAACTCTTGTGATCCGTATAAATATCAACATGTACACCATACAAGTAGTATCTCCACATCTTTAGTGCATGGACAACCGCAACCAACTCAAGGTCATGGGTCGGATAATTCTTCTCATGTTTTCGCAATTGCCTTGAAGCATAGGCAATGACCTTACTATGCTGCATCAACACACATCTTAACCCAACACCAGAGGCATCACAATAGACAACATAACCATCTGGCCTTTCTGGAAGTGTCAGGACTAGAGCTGAAGTTAATCTATCTTTAACTCTTGGAAACTGCGTTCACAAGCATCAGTCCATTGGAATCTTGTTGATTGCTGAGTTAGCATCGTCAATGGTGCTGAAATAGAGGAAAACCCGTCCATAAATCTTCTATAGTAACCTGCCAATCCCAGAAAACTACGGACTTCTGTAGGCGTTGTAAGCCTTGGCCAAGTCTTCACAGCCTCAATTTTCTAAACATCGACTCGAATGCCATCAGCAAAAATAATATGGCCTAGGAAAGTCACAGAATTTAGCCAAAACTCGCATTTCGAGAATTTTGCATACAACTCTCGAGTCTGAAGAATTTCAAGGATAATACGCAAATAGTCTGCATGCTCTGATTCTGTCCGAGAGTGTACAAGAATATCATCAATGAACACGATCACGAACAGATCTAAGAGAGGCCTGAATACATTATTCATTAGATTCATAAACACTGCTGGAGCATTGGTCAACCCAAATGACATTACTCGAAATTCATAGTGGCCATATCTCGTTCTAGAAGCTGGTTTAGGAATATCTTCTCCTCTAACTCTCACTTGATGACAACCTGACCTCAGATCTATTTTGGAAAACCACTTGGTACCCTATAATTGGTCAAACAAATCAACGATTCTCAGGAGAGGATATTTGTTCTTTATCGTCACCTTATTCAGTTGCCTATAATCAATGCACATCCGTAGGGAACTATCTTTCTTTCTAACAAATAGGACTGGTGCTCCCCATGGTTATGAACTGGCCCTAATAAACCCCTTCTCAAGTAAATCTTTCAATTGTTCCTTTAGCGCTTTCAGTTTTGCTGGAGCCATTCGTTAAGGAGGGACAAAGACTAGTTCAGTATCCGGCAACACATCAATAGAAAAGTCAATGTTACACCTCGGAAAAATCTTCTGTTGGCACGCAAGTGAATGAACTAGTGATGAGTATGAGTGTATGATGTTCCATGAGTAAGAAATGACCTTTGATGACCTTAGGTGAGATTTCAAAGGCATCCCATGTAAGACGAGAGAGTTGGCTAAGATAAGGCAAGGTATGAGATGAGCAATGTATGTAAATGGACATCGTTGTGTGTTATGGCCATGGATGTGGATTATTAGATTGAAAAGTCTAGAAATGTGAAAAGTTGCAGGTTTGCATTCTGGCCAGTTGGTCATAAAATGAAATACGGACTGTAAAGTGGTATACGGTCCGTAAACTGCCATGTCGTATTTTGGCTTCCAAAATATCAACTTTCTACCAAATGATCAATGGTTAAATACGACCTGAAATACGGACCGTAAGTGGTTTACGGCCCGTAAACCGTTATCTTAAATCACCATGTTTCAGTCTGAGTTTCTGGTTCTGTTATGATTAAATACGACCATGAAAGACGGTCCGTAAATTGGATACGGACCGTAAACCAAGTTTACGACCACTATGCACTTCAAATCATATTTTTAAGTCATTAAATAAGAGGACGAAGGCTTATTTTATTTCACTTCTACATCACACACCTTCTTTCTAAAACATCTGTCTACATTTATTCCACAAGGATTCAAAGATATTTGGTGATCAACAACATAAAACAAGTGAATCAACTGTAAGAAAACCATCAAAGATCATCCAAGGTCAAGAAATCCAAATGGAGGTAAACTAGGGTTTTGCTCAAAGTGGAGTATTATCAACTAAAGCTTGTTCCTGCAACATCTAAGGTAGGATTCATGATATTTATATGTTGTTTAAGATATTGGAGAGTTGAAATACTTGGATTGTAGAAGAATATGGTAAAATGGGTCATGAATGTTGAATAGTGCCATTTTGAGAAGTAGTTTGAATAGAATCATGATTTTTGTTGTGTTATGACATGAATGGGCTATAAATGACGCTAAGATCATGAAAATAGACAATGTACGTGAATGGAAATAGTCGTATGTTATAGCCATAGATATGGACAAATGGATGTAAATGGAGGAATGTGGATAATGTGAAGTATAAATGGCCATTGTTATGATATTGCGAATGTATTGTTGACGTTTGGGAGTTAAATTACGATGTGGAGGAATGTTGTATAAATAAAGGAAATGTTGCCCGATTTTCCCTAGCTTTAGCCATGTTTGCTAATTATCGATTCGAATGATAGTATGACTTTAATGAAGGTAGAAACACGAACGTTGGAGGAGAACGCGCAAGTGTAGAATAGTGCGAAGGAAAGGTATGTAAGGCTAACCCTTCTTTTATAAGGCAAGGTTCTTTGGCCAAACATCTAAATCCTCTATACGAGTATGTTGTCTTCCCAATAATTTGATCTTCCGAGCTTGTAAGCTCACGATTCTTGGTACGCTACGATTGTACTAAGTTCCTCGTATGACGAGTAGGCCTATTAAGGTAGAAGAGATGAATGACGATAATAGTAATAATGCTTTTGATGATGACTATAATGATAATAACGATGATGATTATGATAATGATGTTAAAAGTAAAGATGTTTATGAGCTATTATGTATATGTACGACTATTATAGAACCCCGAGCTTATTAGGTCGGGTATGATATGTAAATAAGTATGTATACGATTACGAAACGCGCGCATACCTCTGCAGAGGGTACAGACAACCCTGACAGCTTGGTAGCTCCAGGTAGATGTAACCCTGAAGCCTTGGTAGGGCCAGGTACGAGTAACCTTGAGCCTTGGATGGCCAAGTATGTACGAAACACCGAACCTACGAGGTCGGGTATGCTATGGAAATGCTATGTATATGATACGATTATGTATATGATACGATTATGTATATGATATGAATACGAATATGATATGACTATGTATATGAATGTGAATAAGGGAATGTATACTAATACGAGCACAGATATGATACGGGTACTATTATGGGATGCGGATCATGATGTATGTACACAAATACGTATTAGAAATGGAAAGTTCCTATGAAAGGCAAGTAAGTGCATATGACGACAATATTGCTATCTCCCACCCTATGCTATTTCTTGTGTTGCTATTTATGCTTGTATGTCGATATTGATCATGCTTTACATACTCAGTACATTCTTCGTACTGACGTCCTTTTATTTGTGGACGCTGCGTCATGCCGGCAGGTGCATAGGGAGACAGGCTTGATCTATAGCTGCTTTCTCAGAGATTTCATAGCAGAGCTCCATTTCATTCGGAGCCATAGCTTTTGGGTACTTATTCTTTTGTGTACATAATTATGGGCCTAGCGGGGTCCTGACCCGCTCATGTGATATGTTATACTCTTCTTAGAGGTTCGTAGTCACGTGTATATGGTTAGATATGTCCAGCCTTGTCGTCCTATATTATGTATATCATTTCGATAGCCTTGTCGGCCCATGTATGTTGATGTGTCCTAGATGCCGATGATAATGAAAGATGTTGTCATCCAATGGGACTAGCGTGATTGATGAAAGGAAATGTATGTTTAATAATGTGGCTCACCTAGATATAAGTATAAGTGTAAGCTAAGGGGTGCCCGGGTGAGCTAGCACCGGGTGCTCGTCGCGGACCCCTAGTCGGGTCGTGACAAAAGTGGTATCAGAGCAGTTCAGTCCTAGGGTGTGTCTACGAACCGTATCTAGTAGAGTCTTGGTTATGGGTGTGTTGCGCGCCACACTTATAAACAAGAAGCTGCGGACATTTTAGGAATGATTGACCTTCTTTCTTCATAAGAATCGTGTGATAGAGCTATGATGTAAGAAATTCTGGTTCCTTAATCGTGAGTTATGTATTTCAGAAATGCCTATAAAGAAAAAGGCTACAGCAGCCCAAAAGGGCAAGACGGTGGCAGAAAAGCGGGCTAAAAGAGCACCGCCACCGGTAGTAGAGGAAAGTGAGTCCTAGAGTGCGGCTCAATCTCAGTCCTCCCAGACAGTGCCTATTACTGAGGAGCGTGAGGGAGCCTCAACCCCAGCTCCAGCACCTGCAGCTCCTCCACCGGATGCTTTGGGCCAAGATGTGAAAGAGGCCATTAATTTGTTGACTCAATTGGTTGCGCCCAGACTCAGAGGCAAAGTTCAGGGAAAGGTGATAGAGCTATTAGTGCAAGGGCCCGTGATTTCATTACTTTAAACCCTCCGAAATTCTTTGGGTCAAAGCCGGAGGAGGTCCCTCAGGATTTTATCGATGGTATGTTGAGGACGCTTCGATTGATACATGCTTCGGACACCGAATCGGTGGAGCTAGCGTCGAATAGATTAAGGGATGTCTCGATTCAGTGGTATACAATTTGGATGGCCTCACAGGGGGCCAATGCATCTCCCCCGGTATGGCAAGAGTTTGTTGATGCTTTTCTCCGTCACTATATGCCTCCAGAAGTTCGGCGAGCCAGGGCCTATAAATTCTTAAATTTGAGGCAAGGTAGTATGAGTGCCCTAGAGTATAGTCTCCACTTTAACTCCTTGGCCAGGTATGCTTCAGCCATGGTAGCGGATATGGGTGACCGGGTACACCGATTTGTGAAGGCCCTAGGGCCACACTTGATGGATAGATGCTTGACTGCGTCCCTTAAGGACTGTATGGATATTGCACGCATTCAGGCCCACGCTCAGAACTTAGAAGAAATTTTACAACAGCAGAGAAGTGAACGTGAGCAAGATCGGGGACATAGCAAGAGGGCTAGATCTTCAGGTCCGACAAGTAAGTTTAGAGGTGGGCACAGGCAGCAGTTTCCCAGGCATTCAGGCTATTCTATGACCAGCGCACCTCCACGGTTTCCAAGCCAGAGATTTGATAGGTCTGCTCGTTCATGGCTGAGTCCGAGTTTTTCAGGGTCCCAGTTTAGGTGTGATTCGGGTCAGGCGAGGCCACCCGTGGCACGGTGTTCCCAGTGTGGGAAGTTGCATTGGGGTCAATGCTGATCAGGTTCATATATTTGCTATTCATGTGGCCGACCAGGCCATATCATGCGTGATTGCCCCTTAGTATATGGTATAGGTAGGGCCCAGCCATCAGGGTCGGTAGCCGGATCTTCGGCATCTGTACGCCCTACGGTGCCAGGTTCACATGCGCTAGTCGGCCATGGTAGAGGAAGAGGTAGAGCTCCCAGTTCTAGCGGTCCTCAGCACCGTATTTATGCTTTGGCTGGATGCCAAGATCTCGAGTCTTCTCCTGACGTGGTAGCAGGTATATTATAGGTATTCTCTCATGATGTATATGCTTTGATTAATCCGGGACCCACATTGTCATATGTTACTCCATATATTGCGGGGTCGATTCATAATCGAGCCAGAGTCGATCAAACCTTTTGAGGTGTCTACACACGTGGATGAATCGGTAATAGCTTGCCGAGTATATAGAAATTGTGTGATTGTGATTTGTGCTCGTCGTACCATGATTGACTTGCATGAGTTAGAAATGATAGATTTTGATGTCATTATGGGCATGGATTGGTTGGCTTCTTGCTATGCCAATGTTGATTGTAGAATGAAAATAGTTCGTTTCCAATTTTCGGGAGAACCAGTTTTAGAATGGAAAGGAAATACGGCATCACCAAAAGGCAGGTTTATTTCCTATCTAAAGGCAAGGAAGATGATCATGAAAGGATGTATTTATCATCTAGTGCGAGTTCATGATATAGAAGTTGAATCGCCAACTCTTCAGTCAGTTCCCGTAGTAAATGAATTTCCGGATATGTTCCCGGAGAGCTTCCAAGACTTCCTCCCAAGCGAGAGATTGATTTTTCTATTGATGTGCTGCCAGGCACTAAGCGTATATCTATTCCCCATATAGAATGGCACTCGCAGAATTGAAAGAATTGAAAGAGCAATTGAAAGACTTGCTTGAGAAATGCTTTATTAGGCCTAGTTCATCCCCGTGGGGAGCACCCGTATTGTTCATCCGAAAGAAAGATGGTTCTTTGAGAATGTCCATTGATTACCGGCAATTGAATAAAGTGACGATAAAGAATAAATATCCCCTTCTGAGAATTGATGATTTATTTGATCAATTGCAAGGTGCCAAATGGTTTTCAAAAATCTATTTGAGGTCCGGGTATCATCAAGTACGAGTTAGGGAGAAAGATGTCCCTAAGACAGCCTTCAGAACAAGATACGGTCATTTCGAATTCCGGGTAATGTCATTTGGGCTAACGAATATGCCAGCAGTATTTACGGATTTGATGAATAATGTGTTCAGACCCTTCATGGATTTATTTGTGATCGTGTTTATCGACAACATCTTGGTGTATTCTAGATTCGAAGCAGAACATGCGGATCATTTGCGTACTGTCCTTGGAGTCCTTCGAACTCAAGAGTTGTTTGCAAAGTTTTCCAAATGTGAGTTTTGGTTGAACTCGGTGGCATTTCTAGGGCATATTGTTGCAGCCGATGGTATTTGAGTGGATAGTCAAAAGATTGAGGCCGTCAAGACTTGGCCAAGGCCCACAACTCCTACGGAGGTTCGTAGCTTTCTGGGCTTAGCAGGTTATTACAGGAGGTTCGTTGAAGGTTTTTCTTCTATTTCTGCACTGCTCACAAAGTTGACCCAGAAATCGGCAAAGTTTCAATGGACAGATGCTTGCGAACGTAGTTTCCAAGAGTTAAAGGGTAGATTGACTTCCGCCCCAGTCTTGACACTTCTAGAGGGATTGGAAGGATATGTCATTTATTGCGATGCTTCAGGTGTTGGACTAGGCTGTGTATTGATGCAACATGGCAAGGTGATTGCGTATGCTTCAAGGCAATTGCGGAAACATGAGCAGAATTATCCTACCCACGATCTAGAACTGGCCATGGTGGTTCATGCATTAAAGATATGGAGACATTATTTATATGGTGTCCATGTGGATATTTATACAGATCATAAGAGTCTTCAATATATCTTCAAGCAGAAAGAGTTGAATCTGCGGCAACGACGATGGTTAGAATTGCTAAAAGACTATGATGTTGATATTTTGTATCACCCCGGAAAGGCAAATATTATGGCTGATGCTCTTAGCCGTAGATCGATGGGAAGTCTATGTGATGTACGACTAGAGAAGAGAGAAATGGCCCGTGAGCTCCAGCAATTAGCTAGCCTAGGAGTCCGAGTAGTGGACTCAGGTAGCAGCGGAGCTATTATTCAGAATTCTTCAGTCTCGTCGCTAGAAGCAGAAGTGAAGGAGCGACAATATGAGGATCCCATGCTAATGCAGTGCAGAGATGCACTTCCTCAGAAGGAGGAGTCATCATTTGATATGTCAGGAGACGTAGTTCTCCGATGCCGAGGCAGATATTGTGTCACTGATATGGCAAGTTTACGTCACCAGATTTTGAAAGAAGCTCATTTTTCTCGTTATTCTGTTCACCCCGGAGCGACTAAAATGTATCATTATCTTAAGTCCATATACTGGTGGAATGGAATGAAGAAAGATATAGTGGAATTCGTAGCTCAATGTCCTAATTGTCAACAAGTGAAAATCGAGCACCAAAAGCCGGGTGGATTGTTGCAAGCTATAGAAATCACAACTTGAAAGTGGGAAGTGATTAATATGGACTTCATTTCAGGTTTACCCCGTTCTCGACGTAAGTATGATTCCATATGGGTGATTGTGGATAGGCTCACTAAGTCATCTCATTTCTTACTGGTCAAAACGACCTATGTGGCAGAAGATTATGCCAAGCTTTATCTTAAAGAAATAGCGAGACTCCATGGCGTCCCAGTATCTATTATCTCCGACAGAGGGACTCAGTTTACGGCTAACTTTTGGAAGTCTTTCCAAGAGGGTCTAGGGACCCAAGTGCGCCTTAGCACGGCCTTTCATCCGCAGACCGATGGGCAAGCTGAACGCACCATTCAGACTCTTGAGGATATGTTACGGGCATGCATGATAGCTTTTGGAGGAAATTAGGAAGATCATTTGCCACTCATTGAATTTGCTTACAATAACAGTTATCATTCTAGCATTCAAATTGCACCGTATGAAGCTTTATATGGGCGAAAGTGTAGATCCCCGATCGGGTGGTTTGAAACAGGAGAGGCTAAATTGATAGGGCCAGACTTGGTCCAGCAAGCCATAGAGAAGGTTAAGCTCATACAAGGTATATTGTTGGCAGCTCAAAGTCGTCAAAAATCCTATGCAGATAATTGTCGAAGAGACTTGGAGTTCAAAGTGAAAGATTGGGTATTCTTGAAAGTGTCGCCTATGAAGGGCGTAATGAGATTTGGCAAAAAGGGGAAGCTTAGTCCCCGGTACATTGGGCCATATGAGATTGTGCGCAAAATAGGCGAAGTGGCCTATGAATTAGATCTACCTCCAGATTTGGAGTCAGTCCATCCAGTTTTCCATGTCTCGATGCTTCGGAAATGAGTAGGGGATCCTACCAATATCGTGCCAATAAGTGATGTGCAAGTGACAGAGAAATTGACTTATGATGAGGTACCCATTGCCATACTTGACAGGCAAGTACGGAGGCTTAGAAACAAAGAAGTAGCCTCAGTTAAGGTTTTGTGGAGAAGCAGTAAATGAGAGGAAATGACATGGGAAGCGGAAGAGAGTATGCGATCTAAGTACCCACACTTATTTCAGCCCTTTGACGAAGTCCAAGATGAGATGTCAAGATCATGAGGTATGTATGTTTTCCTTTTATGCTTTTTGGGTCGTGTGTGGCCAAATTTTTATGCTATTGTGTTGTGGCCCTGTGAGGCATCGATATTATGGGTTGTTGTGGCAGGATGGTAGTGCCATATTATAGGGGATACTCTGGCGTAATTTTTGTAGAATCCTCGAGTGCTTAACATTCGAGGACGAATGTTCATAAGGGGGGAAGAATGTTACACCTCGGAAAAATCTTCTATTGGTACGCAAGTGAATGAACTATTGATGAGTACGAGTGTATGATGTTCCATGAGTAAGAAATGACGTTTGATGACCTTCGGTGAGATTTCAAAGGCATCCCATGTAAGACGAGAGAGTTGGCTAAGATAAGGCAAGGTATGAGATGAGCAATGTATGTAAATGGACATCGTTGTGTGTTATGGCCATGGATGTGGATTATTAGAATGAAAAGTATAGAAATGTGAAAAGTTGCAGGTTTGCATTCTGGCCAGTTGGTCGTAAAATGAAATACGGACCGTAAAGTGGTATACGGTCCGTAAACTGCCATGTCGTATTTTGGCTTCCAAAATATCAACTTTCTGCCAAATGATCAATGGTTAAATACGACCTGAAATACGGACCGTAAGTGGTTTACGGCCCGTAAACCGTTATCTTAAATCACCATGTTTCAGTCTGAGTTTCTGGTTCTGTTATGATTAAATACGACCATGAAAGACGGTCCGTAAATTGGAATACGGACCGTAAACCAAGTTTACGACCACTGTGCACTTCAAATCATATTTTTAAGTCATTAAATAAGGGGACGAAGGCTTATTTCATTTCACTTCTACATCACACCCCTTCTCTCTAAAACATCTCTTTACATTTATTCCACAAGGATTCAAAGATATTTGGTGATCAACAACATAAAAAGAGTGAATCAAGTGTAAGAAAACCATCAAAGATCATCCAAGGTCAAGAAATCCAAATGGAGGTAAACTAGGTTTTGCTCAAAGTGGAGTATTATCAACTAAAGCTTGTTCCTCCAACATCTAAGGTAGGATTCATGATATTTATATGTTGTTTAAGATATTGGAGAGTTGAAATACTTGGATTGTAGAAGAATATGGTAAAATGGGTCATGAACGTTGAATAGTGCCATTTTGAGAAGTAGTTTGAATAGAATCATGATTTTTGTTGTGTTGTGACATGAATGGGCTATGAATGACGCTAAGATCATGAAAATAGACAATGTACGTGAATGGAAATAGTCGTATGTTATAGCCATAGATATGGACAAATGGAAGTAAATTGAGGAATGTGGATAATGTGAATGATAAATGGCCATTCTTATGATATTGCGAATGTATTTTTGACGTTTAGGAGTTGAATTACGATATGGAGGAATGTTGTATAAATAAAGGAAATGTCGTCCGGTTTTCCCTAGTTTTAGCCATGTGTGCTAATTATCGATTCTAATAATAGTATGACTTTAATGAAGGTAGAAACACGAACGTTGGAGAGGAACGCGCAAGTGTAGAATAGTGCGACGGAAAGGTATGTAAGGCTAACCCTTCTTTCATAAGGCATGATTCTTTGGCCAAACATCTAAATCCTCTATACGAGTATGTTGTCTTCCAAATGATTGGATCTTCCGAGCTTGTAAGCTCACCATTCTTGATACGCTACGATTGTACTAAGTTCCTCGTATGACGAGTAGGCCTATTAAGGTAGAAGAGGTGAATGACGATAATAGTAATAATGCTTTTGATGATGACTATAATGATAATAACGATGATGACTATGATAATAATGTTAAAATTAAAGATGTTTATGAGCTATTATGTATATGTACGACTATTATAGAACCCCGAGCTTATAAGGCCGGGTATGATATGTAAATAAGTATGTATACGATTACGAAACGCGCGCATACCTCTGCAGAGGGTACAGACAACCCTGACGGCTTGGTAGCGCCAGGTAGATGTAACCCTGAAGCCTTGGCAGGGCCAGGTACGAGTAACCTTGAGCCTTGGATGGCCAAGTATGTACGAAACACCGAACCTACGAGGTCGGGTATGCTATGGAAATGCTATGTATATGATACGATTATGTATATGATATGAATACGAATATGATATGACTATGTATATGAATGTGAATAAGGGCATGTATACGAATACGGGCACAGATATTGTACGGGTACTATTATGGGATGCGGATCATGATGTATGTACACAAATACGTATTAGAAATGGAAAGTTCCTATTAAAGGCAAGTAAGCACATATGACGAAAATATTGCTATCTCCCACCCTAAGCTATTTCTTGTGTTGCTATTTATACTTCTATGTCGATATTGATCATGCTTTACATACTCAGTACATTCTTCGTACTGACGTCCTTTTGTTTGTGGATGTTGCGTCATGCCCGCAGGTGTACAGGGAGACAGGCTTGATCCATAGCTGCTTTCTCACAGATTTCATAGCAGAGCTCCATTTCATTCGGAGCCATAGATTTTGGGTACTTATTCTTTTGTGTACATAATTATGGGCATAGCGGGGTCCTATCCCGCTCATGTGATGTGGTATACTCTCCTTAGAGGCTCGTAGTCACGTGTATATGGTTAGATATGTCCGGCCTTGTCGGCCTATATTGTGTATATCATTTTGAAAGCCTTGTCAGCTCATGTATGTTGATGTGGCCTAGATGCCGATGATTATGAAAGATGTTGTCGTCCAATAGGACTAGCGTGATTGATGAAAGGAAATGTATGTTTAATAATGTGGCTCACCTAGATATAAGTATAAGTGTAAGCTAAGGGGTGCCCGGGTGAGCTAGCACCGGGTGCTCATCGCGGCCCCCTAGTCGGGTCGCGACAGTCAATTTCTCTCTCCGGAGAAAGACCTAGGAGTTCATCTGGAAATTCATTCACTACCGGGACAGATTGAAAAGTCGATGGCTTTGCTTCGGTATCATTAACTCAGACTAAGTGATAAATATAACCTTTAGCTATTATCTTCCTTGCCTTAAGGTAGGAAAAAAACTTACCTCTGCGAGATGCGGTATTACCTTTCCATTCAAGCACGGGTTCTCCCAAAAATTAGAATTGAACCACTTTCTTTCGGTAATCGACATTGGCATAACATGAGACCAACCAATCCATACCCATAATCACTTCAAAATCTAACATTTTCAGCTCAACTAGATCCACTTTAGTCTGACGATCACATACCACAATTACACAACTCTTGTATACTTGTCTAGCTATCATGGGATCACCAATCGGAGTAGATACCTTAAAAGGTTTTATTGACTCAGGTTTCACCCAAATATGACCAACAATGTAAGGAGTAATATAAGACAATGTGAAATCCGGATCTATCGATGCATAAACCTCATGAGAGATTATAGATAATATACCTGTAACCACATCCGGGGAGCACTCAAGATCCTATCGTCCAGCTAAAGCATAGATACGGGGTTGGGTATCACCTAAACTAGACGCTCCTCCTTTGCCTCTACCTCGTCCTGCTAGAATCTGGGGAGTTTGTCCTATCGGGTGCACCAAAGAAGAACAAGTTGCTGATGATGTGGGTTGAACCCCAACTCTACCACTCATGGATGGACAATCTCGCATCATATGCCCAACCTGACCACAGGCATAACGAGCATCCGAACCTCGGCGACACTGTTCAGAATGTAATCTACCGCACTGGTTACATCGTGGTACTGGTGGTCTCCACTGGCTAAGATCACCCCGAAACTAAGAACCTTAAACTCTAGAACTCTGCCCCCGTCCTGAATTAATGGAGCGATCAAATATCCTGCCTGCAAACCGAGGAGGTGCACTAGTCGCTGACTGGCCTGAATATCTAAAATGTGACTGCCTTGATCCCCCTCTATAGTCGCTACTGGCACCCACAGATCTGGTCCTTTTACTCTGCTCTCTATCGATAACGCGCTCACCCCTTTGTGGATGTTGCTATTCTTCTAAGTTCTAGGCATGGGCCTGAATACGGGAAATATCCATCCCCTCTTGCAACGAAGCTGTCAAGCAGTCTTTGAACAAATGTGGCCCTATTCCACTCACAAATCTATGCACTCGATCTCTTATATCGGCCACCATAGTGGGAGCATATCGAGCCAATGAATTAAAGTGAAGGCTATACTCCCGGGCACTCATTTTTACTTATTTTAAATTTAGGCACCTGTCAGCATGGGCCCTTCGAACCTCGGGTGGCAAATAATGACGAATGAAGGCATGTACAAACTCTTGCCAAACTGGAGGAAGTGCATACTCTTTTCTTGAAGATATCCAATTATTATACCGAAGGACCGCCACATCCCGCAGTCTATAAGATGCCAATTCCACGGATTCCGTATCGGAGGCATGGATAATTTTCAATGTCCTCAGCATCTCGTCAATGAAACCTTGCAGGTCTTCATCCGGCTTTGACCCGAAAAATTTTGGAGGGTTTAAGCTCATAAAATCCCAAGCTCGAGTACTAGTCGCCCTGTCACTTGGACTCGTACTTTGTCACTGTGCCTGAGCGGAAACTATCTGTGTCAATAAATGGATAGCTTCTGTTATATCCCGTATTTTTGTACATTGGGATACTTCAAGCTAATCGCGAAAAGTTAAGGAAAAGACTATTTTGGGGGTATGAAGTAGAGACTTTTAACCTCCGATTTTGTTTTAGTGCACAAGTTGCTTATAAATTTTGCTTGGTGTAGCACTATTAATGGAGATTAGGGATTAATTAACCACGATTAGATTATTAAGTGGGATTAATAACTTAATTACTTCACTAATTGGCCATTAGTGGCCGTGTGGGCCCCACCCGTGACATGGCCAAGTGTAATTGGCCTAAACATTGGGTGGGACACATGTCCAACCCATGAACGTCCTATATATAGTAAGTTGATGATTCATTCGTCAACTATCCACTTCATTTCTTCATCTTCACAAACCTAAGAAACCTTAGTGATAGAGTGAGAGACTCTCGGCCATGGCTGGCCGAGATTGATGCCATTGAAAGTTGATCAAAAAAATATTTTTTCCAAGCAATTCAACTCCTTAGAAGATGTATAATAACGTGGAATTGATTCTAGGGCAACAAGAACAAGTATAAAATTCAAGACACAAATTGGAGCCAAGTTGAAAATCCAAGTATTAAAGGTAAGGTTTAATCTTCTTTTGCATGTGTTGTGGATGGTTTGAACGTGTTGTAGTGTGTAGAAATGAATAAAAATCATGGAATTATGTGTGTTGGTGTTGAAGCCTTGTAGGGGCTGTTTTTGCAGTAATGATAAACTAAGTTTACTTAGTATTTTTTATTGTTGTTGTTGTGGATTCTATGATAAAAATGAAAGTTTAATGGTTCAAATTGGGGTTGTAATTGTTTGTGGGCTGTGGTAGAAGCTAATATAATGTTAATATTGTTTCTTGCATATATATCAATGATGTTGCTAAACGTGTGGTTGTTGGTAGGATTTGTGAAATTGGAAGAAAAAGAATGCGTTGATGTTGTTCTTGTTGAATTTGGAGGATTTTGGGTTGTATGGTATGTTGGTCGGGCTGTTATGAATATTGTGCGGGTTGTCCGAAGTGTTCTCGAGTCTTTTTTGAATGGCCTCGGGTTAAGACTTAAACATGTGATCATTGGTGTTGAATTGATTGTATGTGGTTGATTTGAATGTAAAGGGAATGTCGTAAAATTATTTAGAAAGGAGTTACTAACGTTAGAACACGTATTAAATTCCCTCGTAGCCTAATCGTAGTTCTTGACATCTTAATATAGGATAAAGTACTATTGGGCAGCGTATACGGGTTGTGTTGCGAGTAAACGCTAAAGGTATGTAAAGCCTATCCCTTCTTTCTTTTGGCATGTCCTAGATGTAAATAAGATATGATATGAGCTTTGGGGTAATTCTATTTACTAGTTCCGAGCATGATTTATGATTCTTATTCGTTTCTTGATGTTAGAATTCTCAGGACAATCGGGCTATTGCCCTCGAGTCTTTTATATGATTGGCTAGTATATGATGTATAAAAGTTCCTATTCTTAAATAATTCTATGATGAGTGGTGTCCTTGACTTTCATAAGCTATCTCGTATTGATTTGATACATGTCTATGATCCCTGATACTTTCCTTACTGTAGTTCTTAATGACATTTAGAGATAACTTAATATGGCTATTATCCTGATACTCGAAAGCTGAATAGTCTACTTATCTATTGAGTCTTAAAAGATGATTTATATGTATATGGTTACTCATTACTCTGCTCGTGCATACTGTTGTTACATATTTCACCGAGTCCCGGGCCTGGTATGTTATCGTGTACAGTGCCACTGCATTATTCACCGAGTCCCTTACTAAAGGGCCGGGTACGGTATATGATGATATGCTGATATGATGATGTGATATATAATTATGGCACCGAGTCCCATGATGGGCCGGGTACGGTATACGTGTACACGACTTTATTCACCGAGTCCCTCACTAGAGGGTCGGGTACGGTATATGTATATGATGATATGATAGTATGCTGCCATGATGACATGATTTTATCCACCGAGTCCCATAATGGGCGGGGTACAGTATATGATAATGATATGCATGATTATGTTTCATAAGGCACAGGTTTAGTGACTTCTTGATTATCATACTTACCTCCTGGAACCTCTATTTCGGTTGTGATCTTTCTTATGATATTCTATGCTTTATATACTCAGTACATATCTCGTACTGACCCCCTTTCTTCGGGGGGGCTGCGTTTCATGCCCGCAGGTACAGACGCTCATTTTGGTGATCCGCCAGCTTAGGATATCTATTCAGCTATCTTGGAGTGCTCCCTTGTCCCGGAGCCTAGCTTTTGGTACAGATCCTTTTGTTGCTTATATGTGTTTATCCAAGGGTACGGCAGGGACCTGTCCCGTCATGTGATACTGCTGTCACTCTTAGAGGTCTGTAGACATATGTGTGGGTTGTATATAGCTACTGTTCAGTCGTGTCTGTATGACTTATGTTTTGGGACGTTCCCATTCGTAATGGCAGCCTTGTCGGCTTGCGTATATATATGTTTTGGGATGTTGTGTGTAGTGGCAGCCTTGTCGGCTTGAGTAGATATATATATATATATATATATATATATATATATATATATATATGTTCTGGAAGTTGTATATTATGGTAGCCTTGTTGGCTCGTGTGTAGCGTGGACGTTCCCCAATATCATGACAACCTTGCCGGCTTATGTACGATATTATCTGTTGAAAGTTGTAACCCCTTAGGGGACATGTGGCTATGATATGCATATGTGCGACAGTTTTAAGACGACGTCTTGTCTTTTTATATATATAAGTTCTTTATTATGCCAGCTATGGATGATCATAGTTAACAGGTGTATACGAGTGTCCAGCTCGGGCACTAATCACGGCCTACGGGGTTGGGTCGTGACAAAAGTGGTAACAGAGTGGTTCATCCTCGGAGTGTCTACACACCGTGTCTAGTAGAGTCTTGTTTATCGGTGTGATGTGCACCACATCTATAAACAGGAAGCTACAGGACATTTAGGGTGTTATCTTTCCTTCTTACTCTAGATCGTGCGATAGAGTTGTATTATCAGGATAATTCCTCCCTAACGGATTATTATGTTTACAGCGATGCCTCCAAAGAACGCGACAGCTGCCCAGAAGGGCAAGTCAGTAGCTGGAGAGACCAGTCAGACTCGGAGAATTACTAGGGCCCATGCCCAGTCTGTGCCTAAGATTATGCTTCAGTCAGTGAGCTCCGCTACACCGCCACTACCAGAGGAGCCTAGAGCAGCAGCAGCTGCAGATCAGGGGACGGCTCCACCGCCAGCTCCTGAGGTTCCAACACCCGAGCCTCTAGCTCCCCAGCCAGGGGCAGAGGATGGGGCTATGAGAGATGCAGTCCAGTTACTGACCAGATTAGCAGCAGGGCAGGCTCGCAGACATGAATTTGGGGTGGATTATGCGGATAGACATGACAGTTTGGGGGCTCATGACTTCTTAAGTTGTAAGCCTCCAGATTTTTTCGGGTCAAAGCCTGAGGATGATCCACAGGAGTTTATTCGGCAGATGCATCGCACGTTGAGGATAATGAGGGCTTCTGAGACTGAGTCCGTTGAGCTAGCTTCGTATAGGTTGCAGGATGTGGCTGTCAATTGGTATGAGTCGTGGGAGTTGTCTAGGGACGAGGATGCTCCTCCAGCAGTGTGGGACGAGTTCGTGGAGGCCTTCCTTGGCCACTTTCTTCCTCCAGATATGCGACGAGACAGAGTTGATAGATTCCTATAGCTGAGGCAGAGAGGCAGGAGTGTTCGAGAGTACAGTCTAGAGTTTGACTCATTGGCTAGATATGCACCCACTATTGTAGCTTATATGGCGGATAGAGTGCATCAGTATGTGATGGGGTTAGATCATTTTTTGGTTGAAAGTTGTATGGTAATGGCTTCTCAGCCAGGGATGGACATTGCCCGGGTACAAGCGTATGCACAGGGGGTGGAGGATCGACATCGTGGGCGTCAGCCCGATAGGGATTATGACAGGGGCCAGCACAAGAGGGTAGACATAAGGACGAGACAGGACCCCGTACGTACGTATCTACGAGACAGGGCCCCGATAGGGATTCTCGAAAGCTGTACCCTTTCTGTTCCAAAAAGCCACGACAAAGATATTTCAACCCATTCTTCACACATCACGAGTTTACATTGATGACATATTACTGTTTCGTGATATTGTGGAAGAACACCTCCACTTGCTCCATCAGTTTGATGATCTAGTAAAGGAACATGGAATGATGCTCTCAGCAAAAAAGATGGTTCTTGTCAAAAGTGAGATTGATTTTCTAGGAATGCATTTTGTCCACGGCGCATACAGCCCGGGGCTGCACATTTGCCAGGAATTTCTCAAGTTTCCAGATACCAACTTCACAACAAAGTAGCTCTAGAAATTTTTAGGTGTGATTGATTATGTTAGAGATTTTTATCCCTAATGTCTCTACATATATTTCCGCACTTACAAAAAATGCTCAAGAAAAATTCTCAAGCTTAGGGGAAGGAACAAGATGAAACTGTCCAAAAAATAAAGGAAATATCCAGAGAAATCAAAGCCCTCCATATCCCCTCAGATGGCAAGAAGATATTGTAGACTAATGTCAATAATGAATATTGGAAAGCGGTACATTTTGAAGAAAAAGATGGCCAGCGGAAGATACGCGGATATACCAGCAGAAAGTCAAAAAATTCGGAACAACACTATCATTCCACATTTAAGGAAATTCTTGTTGTGAAGAATGTAATTAAAAATTCTTTTTCAATCGCACAGAATTCTTGATAGAAATGGATATGAAGTCTTTCCTGAAGATTATCCAGATAAATCCAAAGATTATTCCAACTCCGCAGATTCTCAGATTGGCACAATGGTTCTCTCCTTACAAATTCCAAGTGAGGCACCCTAAAGGGAAGGATAATATCCTAACAGATTTCAACCTAGGCCAGATGAATTTTCAAAGAGATTCATGCATAAGAAGAGGAGAACTAGCCAAATGTTCATGCTGACAAGTTCACCAGGAGCCTGTCCATCCAGGATACTAGATCATTCACCGGAATTCTTCAACCAGTTCGTGGACCCGTTTGATCCATCAATTCTTACAGAGAGAAGGGCCTTCTATGAGCTTCAAGTCCTCAAAAAATATAGAGGATCCATCCTTACGCCGCTTAGAGTCAACCCCAAATACCCATTTTGTTATGTATTCATACCACTGCACAAAATGTTTTCACAGGAGCTATTATGGTTTTTTTGGTACTTGTGTCACCAGTATCATATCTTTATGGAATTCAGGTGCGACATGTTCCGGCATTTTGACCGGTTTGGACCTGCTCTCAGAAAGTTTCTACAATGGTTCAAACCATGAAGATATTGGGTTCAATGCTTCCGAACTCCTACGCAGCGAAAATATTCATGCTACATCGGCCGATAAATATATTGATGGAAAGATCCATGCTCAGCCAAATATTTCACTGTGGTGAGAATTCTCCATTTCCATTTTGCCCTTAGAAGATGAGTACAGTAACGCATAGAGAATTATTTTCTGACAAAATAAGTGCATCCCAAAGGAGATATGGCCGAAGGAGTGGGCTCATTGGAATTACACTGATAATTATCCCCACTGGGAAAGAATCTGACAAGCAGCGAAAGAGTACCAAGTACCATATGAAGTTATCAGGGATGAAGTCACACCAGCCATCACAAGGATAAGATTGAATCTTCCCTCTCAGGATTCACAAAAAATAGATTGCGAGATAACAGGGCCATCCAGCAAGAAATGTTACTACACGAGGTCGTTAAAAAGAAGCTTGGAAAACAAAGAAAGATTCAAGAAACAACATGGAGCCGAATGGTGGATAGAGGAAGGATACACAAGCCCGCCATCAACACCACCAAACACTGCACCATCGGATGAAGCTTGATGCCACATGCACCATTTTCAACACTTACCCTTACTTACCTCAACAAATTACCCACAAAAGTTTACTACCCATACCACAACAAATGTTCCAATAATTTTATCGTCCCAAATTTACTTTTGCTTGCTACTTAAAAAGGACAAAAGTATACCCCACTTGCACATGCTATCACATGGTGTCAGATGCTTGGCTTCCCCACTTGCACATGCCACCACATGCCGTCACATGCTTTTTCATGTATATATTTAGGTTTTTCACGTGATTTAGAGTGCTAGCACATGATTTGACATGCTTAGGCTTAAGTTTTTCTGGTTTTATTAGGGCCCTCACATGTTTATGGGACCCACTTGTAATATAGGTTTGGCTTGTAGTAGTCTTCCAACTCATATATAAAGGAGGCTAGGTGGTACTTAGAAGACCATCGAATAATCTTCTTGTATATCTTGCTATATCAATAATGTGAGTGCTTTCTAAATTCCACTTTTTATTCTCTTTGAAATGCATGGAAAGGTTGGTCCTTAGTTTAGTATAGGGGTAGGAAATATTGAAGCAAGTTAAATTGCTGCAGGTACAAAAGTTTTTCGAAGCTATAAAAGCTAAATCTGTCATAGTGTGAAAGTTTCAATGAGTTTAGTGGCTTGGCAATCCGTCTGTTGAGATGTTAAAGCCAGCCCCGTTGTAGGAAAAACATTGACATCTATGATCTGATTTACTATTCAACTAGCTTGGCAAGCCGTCCTTCGGGATGTTGAAGCTAGGTTTATGGCAAGCAGTCCGTATGGATGTTGAAGCCAGTCCTCCATGTAAGAAAACGTTTGTACTTGTGGTCTTGCTGTCTTGCTTGCTATTTATTCACCCTTTATTACTCTTGTGGTATCAGATCCAGTCCATGTCTTTCGGAGGGAGGAGAAGTTTAGTAAAATATATCTGAAGCATTTCCATCCTCGTCCAACCCTTGTAAATCCTAAGCAAAAATAAATATGTCTCCTAATCTGCATAAAACACTTTCCTTTAAATATGATTACCTCTATGAAGTAGATATCCTACCCGATGAAAATAAAGTGTCACTAACGGACCTACCCCTCATAAATCCATATTCCATCTTTGCCAAAAAGACATGTTCCCCGTGGTCATAAATCCATTCCCTGGTCCAACAAAAACCAAAAGGAGCTAAAGAATATGTCGGTGCCTCAAAACTTGACCAGCACCCTATTCTTGCAAATCAAGAGGAACAATTCATTACTTTGAAAATTCCGGATGATTTTCCTAGACTATGGAAATATCATGGTTTCACCCATATCAATTTTGGTTCTGTTGGAATTATGTTGACATATCATGGAAGAAAAAAGCAACCAGTGGTGGCTCGCCTTGCACTTCTGGATACCAGATATCATGAATATCAACATGTGAATTTGGGTACCACAGAAGTCACTCTAAATGCTGGGACAGTTATTGTTACTATATTTCCAAACTTCACTATGTCCCTGCATGATCCATATCTGACGGAGGCTTTAAAAATCCAAGTCCAAATTAAAGGTGCTCCACAAGCTAGAGATGCTATTCAAGCTAATCTACATTGTCAAATAACTTGGCGAGTTCAGAACCATGCTATGGATCTCTCTCTTCCAGGTGGAGACAATGCTTTGCTCCTAAAAGTAGATGCCACCAACGGAACTACCATGTGCACCCAAATCCCAAAGCAGTTCTCTATGGAGGAACTTATCAAAGTCCTTCTAGATTCATGGGTCACAAATTATGAAAAGCAGAGAGAACCTGTTGAACCTCTTCAATCCTCTGATCCCACTTTTGTCAAAAAACAGGACAAAACAGTTTCCATAAGTTTTGACCACTCTAACCTTAAAAAACCCAACAAAATAACCTTCTCCTTTCAGATGTACCAACCTACTTACAACTACCCAACAGAAGCTGACCCAGAAACATTCTAATGGCAACTTCCAGGAATCATGAGTGAACATGATTGGATAAAAGAGTTCGATAAGGATGGTAGTGATGTATAGTGGTTCAAATATCCTTTCACGGGACACTGCCCATGGAATATTGAGTGTGATTGTCAAGAATTTCTTGATGATGAAATTGAATGGGATGAACATCATACAAGATCTTCGACCAAAGCCAAATTAAAGAAAAAGAAGAAAGAGAGAAACTCTGAGAGAGAGTTCCGGGAAAGGTATGAAAACAAAGATTCACTTATTGGTTCACTTAGCCGTCCAGGAAAAATAGAATTTCTTGTTTCATACAAACCCCAAGATTGGCCACCACTACCTAGCTTAAACACACATCACAAGCCCTCAACCACAAATGAACCAAAACCATAAATACTCTTGATGAACCCCTCAAGTTCCAGTCATACCCCTAATTTCCCATTACAACAACCTTTTGAAAAAGATGGTATAAGCCATGCTCCAAAAATCCCAAAGCAAAATGTTCTGCTGCCTACTGGTGAAAACCCACCAACAAGTGATGTCGAAGCAATAATCCATTGGCAATCTAAAAATGCCATCTGCCAAAATAAAGTGTTGACCAGTATTGGCAATTCCATCAGAATATTGCTCACATACTAAATAAGATGATGCGCAGAGTTGAGACAGTCGAGAAAAAAGTGGAACAAGCATCCTCTCAACATGCTGGACTTATGAAAGCCCTGGAATTAAGATTGATAAACATGCAATGCGAGTTTGTCCACCAGGCACCTCACTATTTCACTTCTTTCAATAACAACAAAAGGAAATGGTTGACATTAGAGAATAAATACAACAGCTGAAACATGATCACTTTGAACCACGAAGAACCCAAGGCTACCCTACCAAACCCACCTTTTTCCCCATGTCATAACAAACATACTCATCACCTAAATTAAACCACTCTTTCACTACTTTCCCTTCCATTTCAAATGATCCTATTTCTTTTGCTCAAAAACAAAAAGACGAACCTGAGTTTGACATTGCCAAGATGGTGGGGGAAACCAAGAACTCCATGGCAGCCCAAAAACGATCCAAACAAAAGAAACAAATTGGTGAAAGTTCCAAAACCCCGAACTTGGAAAACTTGATGATCTTAGACCAAGAAGTTCCTAACCTCTATATGGCCCAGCCAAAAAATGGCATAGAGGAAGAGGATATCCTAGGATCTGCTACTGAAGATTCATATGACAGTGATCCTACGGATGAATTGCACGGTGAGCCAAGTGAGGGTTCCTCACTAGACTCTTTTGAAGAAGACAATCCACCAATATTCATGAATCAACTAAGAGGACCAAAAATTTCTAAAGTAGATGATGATCGTGACGGAATGACAGATGAGCCAATTCCAGAAAGGAGACCAGAACCAACAACACCAAAATTTGTTAGAACTGGATTCCATACTTTCACTCTGGACGACATCAAAGTTTCAAAATGGCCTTAAAGGATCTAAGATTTCTTTACTTGGATGGTGACAAAAAATCTGGTAGAATGGGAAAAGTATCTGATCCTGTCAGAATTCACTTCAAGGTACTCCGGAATTCTCAGGGACTGGTGAAATTCACTTGGGATGCAAGACAAAAATATGCTTCTTACATCCTAGGATTTTTCCATCAACATCAAAATCCTACATGAAGTGTTCTGTGGAGATATTGGAAAAAGACAAGAAAAATTGGGGAGGCAGTTCTTCGAAATGAAGTGTGTATCGTTTGACAGAGATGTCATTGATATCCACATCGAGAAGATGGAAAAGATATTTTTTGCGTTAGGCTGATAAACTAGGCTAAAACAAGCCTTCGTTTCTTCGCTTCGAAAGATGCTAGGAAACCGAACCATGATGATCATTGAAAAAACGTTTCAGTCAATAACGATCCCACAGGTCGGTTGCATAAAGCAAGCAATCTTTCTGTCACTGGATGCTATTTGCTCAAAAAGGACCGTTTTGAAGAAAATCATACAAAACAATCCATCTCTTGATAAGGCATGCAGTAGGTCCGATGTAGTCACTAGGTCAACTTATTTGTGCTATGTCCCTCAACGTCGAAGGAGTTTCAAGCGTTTAAAATCGCCAAAACCTTCAGGTGAGAGATCAAACTTTCGAAGGCGGACAAAATATTTCAGAAGAAGAAGCCTAGGCAATTTTCGAAAAAATGACAGATGCTTCATCTGCAACAAGATTGGGCATTATGAAAAAAATTGTCCCCAATCTAGAAGGTCCATCAAGCTTCTTACTGAAATAGAGGACTACACTAGTATCCATCTGGGTAAAGATGATGATCTTGAATCTGTTCTCTCATTGGAGGACGAACCCACAGAGAAGACTCTTTTTTCCATAGATGTGTACGATGAATATTACCAGATTTCAGAAGCAAAAGGAAAGGCTCAAGAAGAAATCAACAGCATCATGGTAATCCCGCGGGTCCAGCTTAAAGTCTATCAATGGGATAAACCAATCCAGGTTATTGCTTTCATGGACGCTAGAGCCGCATATTCACTGATGAACCCAACCATCCTTCCTGAGGATCAATGGATTCCACATTTCAAAGATTTCAACACTGCTTGGACTGGAGTCCTAACCACCACAGTCATCACAAAGCACCCAATCACAACTAAGTTCTTCCCAGGGTTGAAGTTTAGAACTACGCTGATTGGATCAGATGTCGTAGGGAAAGATCTCATTATTGCATGTGACATCTACAGGAAACTTAGGGATCAACTCTGGATCAAAGCCAATGGAATAACATTCAAAAAACAATTCAATCCGTAGACGGAAGTTTCACGGTTATTCTATATAACAGATGGCGAACAGATCAAGGAGGTCGAACCGCAACTAGTGGAGCATTCATGTACAGAATCTCAATAGGAGTTTTCGAAGAAAAGCAAAAACCCGTTATGGATGAATGAAGAATTTTTCATTAAGCTCCCTTTCAAGAAAAATGAATGCATTAATCCAATGAAGGCAAGTCACACCGACACTAATCCAGAACATCTCCAGCTTGCAAAAAAGGAATGCAAAGAGCTCTTGAAGTTTGGACTGATCGAGCCATCTGATTCATAATGGGCATGTGAAGCATTCTATGTTAACAAGAGGGCAGAACATACAAGAGGTAAACTCAGATTAGTCATAAACTATCAGTCTCTTAGCCATTTCCTCCAAGATGATAAATTCCTTATCCCAAATAAACTCACCCTTTTGTCATACCGAGCTAAAGCTAAATACTTTTCCAAGTTTGATCTTGAATCTAGGTTTTGGCAAATGGGAATGCACCCTGATGAAAGAGCAAAAATAGGCTTTTGCATACCCGACCACTATTTTCAATGTAATGTTATGCCATTTGGGTTAAAAGCTGCACCCTCTCAGTTCCAAAACGCCATGACAAAGTTATTTCAACGCATCCTTCACACATCACTAGTTTACATTGATAACATATTACTGTTTAATGATAATGTGGAAGAACACCTCCACTTGCTCCATTAGTTTCGTGATCTAGTAAAGGAGCATGGAATTATGCTCTCAGAAAAAAAGATGGTTCTTGTCAAAAGAGAGATAGATTTTCCAGGAAACATTTTGTCCATAGTGCATATAGCCCGGGGCCGCACATTTGCCAGAAAATGCTCAAGTTTCCATGCACCAACTTCACAAGAAAGCAACTCCAGCAATTTTTAGGTGTGATTAATTATGTTAGAGATTTTATCCCTAATGTCTCTACATATATTTCTCCACTTACAAAAATGCTCAAGAACAATCCTCAAGCTTGTGGGAAGGAACAAGATGAAGCGGTCCAAAAAATAAAGGAAATATCCAGAGAAAACAAGGCCCTCCATATCCCCTCAGATGGCAAGAGGATATTGTAGATTGATGCCAACAATAAATACTGGAGCGCGGTACTTTTTTAAGAAAAAGATGGCCAGCGGAAGATACACGAATATGCTAGCAGAAAGTTCAAAGATGCTGAACAACACTATCATTCCACATTCAAGGAAACACTATCATTCACATTCAAGGTAATTCTAGCTGTGAAGTATGGAATTAAAAAGTTCACTTTCTTTGTAATTCATATAGAATTACTGATTGAAATGGATACGATGGCTTTTCCGAAGATGATCCAGATAAATTCAAAGATTATTCAAAATCCGCAGATCTCAGATGGGCACAGTGGTTCTCCCCTTAAAAATATCAAGTGAAGCACATCAAGGGGAATGATACTATCCTAGCGGATTTTCTATCCAGGCTAGATGAATTTTCAAAGAGATTGATGCACAAGAAGAGGCTAACTAGCCAAATTTTGATGCTGACGAGTTCACCAGGAGCCTGTCCATCCAGGATAGCAGATCATCCACCGGAATTCTTCAACCATCTCGTGGACCCATTTGATCCATCAATTCTTACATAGAAAAGGACCTTCTATGAGCTTCAAGTCTTCAGAAAATATAGAGGATCCATCCTTAAGCCGTTTGGAGTCAATCCCGAATACCCATTTTATCATGTATTCATACCACTGCACAAAGATTTTCCACATGAGCTATTATGGTTTTTCTGGTACTTGTGTCACCAATATCTTATCTTTATGCAATTCAAGTGCGACATGTTCCGGCATTTTGACCGGATTGGACCTGCTCTCGGAAAGATTCTACAATGGTTCAAACCACGAAGATATTGGGTTCAATGCTTCCGGGACTCCTACGCTGTGAAAATATTCATGCTACATCGGCCGATAAAGATTATTGATGGAAAGATCCATGCACAACAAAATATTTCACTATGGTGGGAATTCCCCATTTCCATTTTGTCCTTAGAGGACGAGTACAGTGAAGCACATATAATTATTTTCCAGCAAAATAAGTGCATCTCAAAGGAGATATGGCCGAAGGAGTGGGCTCATTCGAATTACACTGATACTCATCCCTACTGGGAAAAAGTCCGACAAGCAGCGAAGGAGTACCAAGTACCATATGAAGTCATCAGGGATAAAGTCACTCAAGCTATCACAAGGATAAGATTGAATCCTCCCTCTCAGGATTCACAAAAAATAGATTGCGAGATAAAAGGGCAATCCAGCAAGAACTGTTACTACACGAGGTCATTAAAAAGAAGCTTGGAAAACAAAGAAAGATTCAAGAAAAAACATGGAGCCGAATGGTGGATAGAGGAAGGATACACAAGCCCGCCATCAACACCACCAAACACTGCACCATCGGATGATGCTTGATGCCACATGCACCATTTTCAACACTTACCCTTACTTACCTCAACAAATTACCCACAAAAGTTTACTACCCATACCACAAAAAATGTTCCAATAATTTTATCGTCCCAAATTTACTTTCGCATGCTACTTAAAAAGGACAAAAGTATACCCCACTTGCACATGCTATCACATGGTGTCAGATGCTTGGCTTCCCCACTTGCACATGCCACCATATGCCGTCACATGATTTTTCATGTATATATTTAGGTTTTTCACATGATTTCGATTGCTAGCACATGCTTTGTCCTGCTTAGGCTTAAGTTTTTCTTATTTTATTAGGGCCCCCAAATGTTTATGGAACCCATTTGTAATATAGGTTTGGCTTGTAGTAGTTTTTCGACTCCTATATAAAAGAGGCTAGGTGGTACTTGGAAGACCATCAAATATTCTTCTTGTAAATCTTTCTATATCAATAATGTGAGTGTTTTTAAATTCCTCTTGTTCTTCTCTTTGAAATGCATGGAAAGGCTGGTCCTTAGTTTAGTATAGGGGTAGGAAATATTGAAGCAAGTTAAATTGCTGCAGGTACAAAGGTTTTCCAAAGCTATAAAAGATAAATCTGTAGCATTGTGAAAGTTTCTATGAGTTGAGTGGCTTGGCAATCTGTCTTTAGAGATGTTGAAGCCAGCCCCGTTGTAGGAAAACATTAACATCTATGATCCGATTTACTGTTCAACGAGCTTGGCAAGCCGTCCTTCGGGATGTTGAAGCCAGGTTTATGTCAAGAAGTCCTTATGGATGTTGAAACCAGTCCTCCATGTAAGAAAACGTTTGTACTTGCGGTCTTGCTTGCTATTTATTCGCCCTTTATTACTATTGTGGTATCAGATCCAGTCCATGTCTTTCGGAGGGAGGAGCAGTTTAGTAAAATATGTCTGAGTCATTTCCATCCTCGTCCAACCCTTGTAAATTCTTGGCAAAAATAAATATGACTCTTAATTAGAATAAAACACTTTCCTGTAAATATGATTACCTCTATGAAGTAGATATCCTACCCGATGAAAATAAAGTGTCACAAACCGAACTACCCCTCATAAATCCATATTCCGCCTTTGCCAAAAAGACATGTTCCCCGTGGTCACAAATCCGTTCCCTGGTCCAACTAAAACATAAAGGAGCTAAAGAATATGTTGGTGCCTCAAAACTTGACCAGCATCCTATTCTTGCATCAAAAGAGGAACAATTCATCACTTTGAAAATTCCAGATGATTTTCCTAGATTGTGGAATAATCATGGTTTCACCCATATCCATTTTGGTTCTGTTGGAATTACGTTGACATATCATGGAAGAAAAGGGAAACCAGTGGTGGCTCGCCTTGCTCTTCTTGATACTAGATATCATGAATACCAACATGCAAATTTGGGTACCACAAAGTCACTCTAAATGCTGAGACAGTTATTGTTACTATATTTCGAAACTTCACCATGTCCCTGTGTGATCCACATCTGACGGAGGCTGTAAAAATCAAAGTCCAAATTCAAGGTGCTCCATAAGCTAGAGATTTTACTCAAGCTACTCTACATTATCAAATAACTTGGCGAGTTCAAAACCATGCTACGGATGAATGGCACGGTGTGCGAAGTGAGGGTTCCTCACTAGACACTTTCGAAGAAGACAATCCACCAATATTCATGAATCAACTAAGAGGACCAAAAATTTCTGAAGCAGATGAAGATCGGGACGAAATGACAGATGAGCGAATTCCAGAAAGGAGACAAGAACCAACAACACCAAAATTTGTTAGAACTGCATTCCATACTTTCACCCTGGACGACATCAAAGTTTCAAAATGGCCTTAAAGGATCTAAGATTTCTTTACTTGGATGGTGACAAAAAATCTGGTAGAATGGGAAAAGCATCTGATCCTGTCAGAATTCACTTCAAGGTGCTCCGAAATTCTCAGGGACTACTGGAATTCACTTTGGATGCAAGACAAAAATATGCTCCTTACATCCAAGGATTTTGCCTTCAACATCAGAATCCTACATAAAGTGTTCTATGGAGATATTGGCCAAAGACAAGATAAATTGGGGAGGTAGTTCTTCGAAATGAAATGTGTATCGTTTGACAGAGATGTCATTGATATCCACTTCCAGAAGATGGAAAAGATATTTTTTGAGTTAGGCGGAGAAACAAGCCTTCATTTCATCTTTTGCAAATATGCTAGGAAATAACGATCATTGAGTTAGGCGGAGAACCATGATGAACATTGAAGAAAAAGTTCCAGTCAATAACGATCCTACAGGTCGGTTACATCAGGCAACTAATCTTTCTAGCACTGGATGATATTTGCTCAAAAAGGACCGTTTTGAATCAAATCATACAAAATAATCGATCTCTTGATAAGACATGCAGTAGGTCCGATGTAGTCACCAGGTCAAGTTGTTTGTGCCATGTCCCTCAACGTCGAAGGAGATTCAAGCGTTTCAAATGGCCAAAACCTTCGGGTGAAAGATCAAAGTTTCGAAGGTGGACAAAATATTTCAGAAGAAGAAGCCCAGGCAATTTTTGAAACAATGACAGATGCTTCATCTGCAACAAGACCGGGCATTATGCAAAAAATTGTCCCCAATCCAGAAGGTAAATAGAGCTTCTTACTGAAATAGAGGACTACACTGGTATTAATCTGGGTGAAGATGATGATCTTGAATCTGTTCTCTCATTGGAGGATGAACCCACAGAGAAGACCCTTTTTTCCATAGAAGTGTACGATGAGTATTACCAGATTTCAGAAGCAGAAGGAAAGGCTCAAGAAGAAATCAACAGCATCATGGTAATCTCGCGGATCCAGCTTTAAGTCTATCCATCCAAATGGGATAAACCAATCCAGGTTATTGCTTTCATGGACGCTAGAGACGCATGTTCACTGATGAACCCAACCATCCTTCCTGAGGATCAATGGATTCCACATTTCAAAGATTTCAACACTATTTGTACTAGAGTCCTAACCACCAAGGTCATCACAAAGCACCCAATCACAACTAAGTTCTTCCCAGGGTTGAAGTTTCGAACTAAGCTGATTGGATCAGATGTCGCAGGGAAAGATCTCATTATTAGATTTGACATCTACAGGCAATTTAGGGATCAAATCTAGATCAAAGCCAATGGAATAACATTCAAAAAACAATTCAAGCCGTAGACGGAAGTTTCACAGTTATTCCAGATAACAGATGGCGAACAGATCAAGGAGGTCGAACCGCAACTAGTGGAGCATTCATGTACAGAATCTCAATAGGAGTTTCTGAAGAAAAGCAAAAACCCGTTATGGATGAATTAAGAGTTTTTCATTAAGCTCCCTTTAAAGAAAAATGAAAGCATTAATCCAATGAAGGCAAGTCACACCGACACTAATCCAGAACATCTCCAACTTGCAAAAAAGGAATGCAAAGAGCTCTTGGAGTTTGGACTGATCGAGCCATCTGATTCAGAATGGGCATGTTAAGCGTTCTATGTTAACAAGAGGGCGGAACAAACAAGAGGTAAACTCAGATTAGTCATAAACTATCAGTCTCTTAACCATTTCCTCTAAGATGATAAATTCCTTATCCCAAATAAACTCACCCTTTTCTTACACCAAGCTAAAGCTAAATACGTTTCCAAGTTTAATCTTAAATGTGGGTTTTGGCAATTAGGAATGCACCCTGAAGAAAGAGCAAAAACAGGCTTCTGCATACCCGACCACTATTTTTAATGGAAGGTCATGCCATTTGGGATAAAAGTTGTACCCTCTCAGTTCCAAAAAGCCATGACAAAGATATTTCAATGCATCCTTCACACATCACTAGCTTACATTGATGACATATTACTGTTTAGTGATAATGTAGAAGAACATCTCCACTTGCTCCATCAGTTTCATGATCTAGTAAAGGAGCATGGAATCATGCTCTCAGCAAAAAAGATGGTTCTTGTCAAAAGAGAGATTGATTTTATAGGAATGCATTTTTTCCATGGCGCATATAGCCCGGGGCCGCACATTTCCCAGGAAATGCTCATGTTTCCAGACACCAACTTCACAACAAAGCAGCTCCAGCAATTTTTAGGTGTGATTAATTATGTTAGAGATTTTATCCCTAATGTCTCTACATATATTTCTCCACTTATAAAAATGCTCAAGAAAAATCCTCAAGTTAGGGGAAGGAACAAGGTGAAGTGGTCCAAAAAATAAAGGTAATAAAGGAGTTTTATCCCTCACGCTCACTTCTTTGTTGTTGTAGGCTTTCTTCTAATTTTTTAGCCTGGGCATGAATGCATGAAATATCCATATTGTCCTGAAGGGACGCAGACAATCACCTATCTATCAAATGTGGCCCTAGGCCTTTCATAAATCAGTGCACTCGGTCACCCATATCCGCTACCATGGCCGAAGCATACCTAGCAAAAGTATTGAAGCGAAGACTATACTCTAGAGCACTCATACTTCCTTGCCTTAAATTCAAAAACTTATCGGCTCTAGATTACCGAACTTTTGGAGGCAGGTAATGTCGGATGAAAGAATCTATAAATTATTGCCATACCGGGGGAGGCGCATTGGCTCCCCGTGAAGCCATCCAAATCGTGTACCAATGAACCACAACATCCCTCAATCTATAGGATGCTAACTCCTCTGATTCGGTGTCTGAAGCATGTATCAACCGAAGTGTCCTCAACATACCATCAATAAAATTCTGAGGGTCCTCATCCGGCTTTGATCCAAAGAATTCCGGTGGGTTAAAGCTAATAAAATCACGGGCCCTTGCACTAACAGCCCTGTCACCTTACCCTACACCCTGCCGCTGGGTCTGGGCAGCAACCAATTGAGTAAGAAAATGAATGGCCTCTTTTACATCTTGGCTGAGGCATCCGGTGGAGGAACTGGAGGTGCTGGAGCTAGGGCTGAGTCTCCCTCACGCTCCTCAGAAATAGGCACTGAATGAGAGGACTGAGATTGAGCCATATTCTGTGACTCACTTTCCTCGACAACTGTTGGCGGTGGTCTTTCAGCCCGCTTTTCTGCCATTGTCTTGCCCTTTTGGGCTGCCGTAGCCTTTCTCTATACAGGCATCTCTGAAATACATAACACACGGTTAAGGAGAAGGAAGTTCTTATATCATAGCTCTATCGCACGATCTTATGAAGAAAGAAGGTCATTCATTCATAAAATGCCCGCAGCCTCCTGTTTATAAGTGTGGCGCGCAACACACCCATAACCACGACTCTACTGGACATGGCTCGCAGACACACCCTAGGATAGAACTGCTCTGATACCACTTGTCACACCCTAATCTCCCTAGGGTGTGATGGGCACCCAACCCCATATCCGGAGCCGAGCGAACCCACAGATTCTTATTACATATATGATCTCTTCAGACTCTGAAATCAAGTAAAAGTGAAATACATAGTAATCTTTCAAAATCTTTCCTTTATCGTTTGATCTTGTTAATCAGTTAAAATGACAAACATAATAAATGCTTTTGGCAACTTTCAGAAACAAATCAAATCTGTAATCACACGAAATATGTAGCATAACATAAAATGACACATCGGCTGATGGAGCCACTTAAAAAACTGACATCTTATACCCACGAATCTGTCTGCAAAGTCTCTAACTTCGAACAAAACATCATAGCACATATACTCTGACTCGGCAATACTCCAGGAGCAAATGGAGTTGCCACTCCAGCTGAAGCATCTTCTAGCAATGTCCTTTACTTATCTGGGTGTACCTGCGTGGCATGAAATGCAGCCCCGAAGAAAAGGGGGTCAGTGCGGAATATGTACTGAGTATGTAAAGCATGAAATACGGAAAACAGAACCATAACCGAAACAAACAGTTCAAAAGTAAGTACATTTTCAGAATACCAAAATACTTATTTTTCAGAATGCAAACCGTGTATACCGATGTCATGTGTCAGAAGAAGTACAGAAAATAAGTAGGTCATCCAGAGTGCCAAAAATGCGTACTTTCCAAACTCAGACCCTGCGTGCCAACATCGTATGCCATCATATACATATAAACATAACTAATTCATATGTAACATAATAGTGCCGAGGAACGTACGGCCCGATCCACAAATGTATTTGCTGCAGAATGTGCAGCCCGATCCACATATATATATCATATTGCTGTGGCACGCATAGAAGGTTAGTACGGATAATAAGCACGATGTGCAGAACAACAAAACAACTTACTGGAAACACGAATCATGCATGCCAGGAACGGTATCCGGCCCCTTGCGGGACCCGGGGAACGTGGCGCCACCCTGCCTTTGGCGCCACACACATCATACTCCAAAAGGTTTGCTCCGTAATCTCCGTCACACATCATAATATCACATCATAAGATCAGAATATACATATACACATATATGGTTCGGCGAACCATGAACACATCATAACACCGTAACACATCATACTCCGGAATACATATATGGCACCCGACCCTCAAGCAAAGGACCCGGCGAACCATGCGCACGATATATACCGGCCCGGGACCCGGCGAACGATGTCATAACAGTACGCATGAGCAGAGTAGTGAGAAACCATATGCATATAAATCAAGACTCGATGAATATGTATACTTACCGACCCCTGAAGTCTCATAAACAAGTTTCGGGTAAATCTGACTTAGTATGAGAAAGTTATGAGCGTTTGAAGTAAAGAACGTCCCATAAGCGTTTCAGAAGGCATTTTTGGAAAATCAAAGCCATAATCACTTCAAGGACCTTTCGGATATCGTTATGGATCAAATCAAATAGAGCTTTTGGGGATCTATGTATGTATCAAACATATCAAGGACCCGATGGAATAATCGAACGTGTTAATATTTGGAAAATCGAAACTCTAGTCATATCAATTTTCTTTCGAATGTCATACGGAAACATATTAGTCGAACTTCAAACATAACAGACACGCACTAAAACCATAGGAAACAGCTTATGGAAATCAAGGACGTTAGCCATCCTAGTGGCTCTAAGAATAAGAATTGTTCTGAAATCATACATATACATCATATACTTATTTCATAAGGATCATGCCAAAGAAGAAAGGGTTAGGCCTTACATACCATGTCTGCTTCCTAAGCTAATCCAAACTTAAGTCTCGGCCTTTCCAAGATCTACAACAATGTTAGTGAATAACAAACATTAGCTATAAATAATTAAGAATCCCATCTTAAACCAACACTTTGTCTACAGAAATTTCGGCAGCATTTCCCCTGTAAATACAACCAACCCCGAGAATTCAACTCGGCCAAATTATCAACAACAATCCGAGAATTGAACTCGGCCAAATTATCAACAACAATGCCCCAACAACAATATTAACAACTTCAACAATCAATTCAAAATGCATTCTAACATTAGCAACCCTTCCTACACAATTCGACGGCATTTCATTTATATTTAATTCAACTACATATAATAAAGCCAACATCAACAACACTATTATTCATACCAACATATTCCATAAACATCCCACACGACATTTTTCAACATACGACAACAATATGCATTTTCTTCCATCCCAATCAAGGAGCATAATCTCATCAACACGCCAACAATGTTAGATACAGTTTTTTGTATGCATAAATCAGTCCATCCACACGGCCACAACATGTTCAAAACATCCCATAAACACAACAACTACAACACAACATTTTATGACCTTTTCTCCATAACTATTTTTATCTTTAAGGCTTGCTAGACCTTCAAATAAATTCAACATAAAATATGGGATAAATAACATACCTTATATATGAAGAAACTCAGCCACATCAACCTTTTTCCAATACCAAGTGTAAGCAAAAGCAGGAACAATCACCTTTCATGGACTAGTTTGGCGTAATCTTGTCAAATTCTTGATTTATCGGACTATAATGTTTGGGGGAGGTGTGGAGAATTTTTTTGGACCTTTGAGAATGTTATTATGCTGAAAAAAAAAACGGGTTTATGGGGGTATTTATAGCCCCCCTAGGTCGGTTTCACCGACCTTATCATGTGGGGCCCGCGGAACCCTTTGGACAGTTTGAGGTCTTGCTCTTAAAATGACCATAACTTTTGATTCCGATATCGTATGAGGGCCCACGACCTATGGTTGGAAATCTCTTTCAATTATCTACAACTTTTATTTCTTGGTGTGTTTCCAAATTCCAAACTTATAATACCGTTTTTGCCCCTCCAAGTCAGGTCATCCGAAAACGTTTTCTTAAATCGTCCTTTTGGAGGGCTTACACTCATTTTTGGCTTATGGGTCCTTCTGAGGACTTGCTCAACTTCACATGTACTACCCATATATCTCTTCATATGTCTTTTATAAAGTCCCGACGTGTGGGCCTCACCTTAACTTATGGTTACAAGGGCTATCATCGAGTGATCACGTTAACCGATTTACTTCCTACACTCTCCAAATGTCATATATATATATATATATATATATATATATATATATATATATATATATATATATGTTCTTATGCTCAGATAACATAATCTTCATCCCTAAACTTCCTCAATATTTCCATACCAATAATAGGCAACTTGTGCATTAAAATAAAATCGGGGTTAAGAGCCACTACCTCGTGTTCCGAAATAGTCTTGTCCCTAACTTATCGCAATAGCCTAGACTAGCTCCATGTACAATGTACGGGGCATAACACCACTTTTGTCACGACCCAAACGGAGGGCCATGACGGGTACCCGGTGCTAACCCACCCGGGCACCTCTTAATGTACATACACATTTACATCTAGGTGAGCCACATAGCTAAATCATACTTTTATTCCACATTCAGACTATTTACATTGGGCAACAATACATTTATATCATCATCAACAACGATGCCAACAACAATGTAAATAAACCGACGAGGCTAACAAAATGATATAAAAAATATAGGCCGACAAGGTCAAATACATCTAACCATATACACATGTCTCTGAGCCTCTAAGGAGAGTATGTCATATCATATAGGCGGGACAGGACCCCGCTATGCCCATAAATATGTACACAAAAGAATAAATACCAAAAGGTATAACTCCAAATGAAATGGAGCTCCGCTATGTAGTCCCTGAGTAATAAAGCTACCGATCAAGCCTGTCTCCCTGACCACCTGCGGGCATGACGCAGCGTCCATAAACAAAAGGACGTCAGTACGAGGAATGTACTGAGTACGTAAAGCATGATCAACATCATTATGAAAGCATAATAGGCAACATAAGAAATAGCATAGGATGGGAGATAGTAGTATCATCGTCATAAACACTTACTTGCTTTCCATAGGGACTTCCCATTTCTAATTCGTGATTGTGTACATACACCAACATCCGTATATGAACTCGCTTACATTCCATATCCATATTCGGTATTGTCATGTTCATAACGTATCTCTTTTCTATATCTTGTATGATTCTCTTTATAATCGTAGGCTCATAATTTCCGATATGTAGAAAAATCATGAAAAGATAGAAGGATTCATGCTATAAGAGTCATGCCTTAGAAAGAAGGGACTAGCCTTACATACCTCTTTCGTTTAACAATTTCCATCGCTTGATTGTTATCCTTCGACGCTCACGTCTCTACCTTCAAGGGAATTCGCATCAATATTAGCTACTCGATTATATGAACGTGCTTACTAATGCTAGAGAAAATTGGGCAGCGTTTCCTTTATTTATTCAAATTTTCTCATAGTACATATCACCTCTCAAACATAATTAACAATACCCATAATATCATACTCAATAATCTTCATCAACCATACATTATTCAATTCTCCTACTTCCTTTTCAAGGGCATCCATAACCATGGTCATAATACAACATTACCTTCATCCTCATATAATGTTTCTCCTATGTTCTTAATATCATTTATAACATATATATACTCGTAATATACAAAGAATTATGGTTCATATTAAGCTACTATTCAAAAATGTCACCATTCTCATATTTGTGACCCATTTTCTATTTCCTTTTATAATCCAAGTCTTTCAACCCCTCAATACTTTGAACAACATGAATTGATCATAAAACTTACCTTTGATGGTGTAGTAATGGGTTTTGGATAGTAATACTCCACTTGAAGAAAAAAACTAGCTTCAATCCAAGAGATTTCTTGACTTCAAGCAACCCTCAATAGCTTTCTTACACTTCATTCTCTTGGATTTATGATATTGATCTTTGATTTCCCTAGAATTATTGTGGATGAAGGGTGTAGAATGTTCTAGAGACTTGGAGAGAAGTGGAGAAGTGAGAAAAATGAAAATAATAACGTGGGGTCTTGTATTTATAGTTGGAAAAAATCTGACCCGTCGTTTATTCTACGGACACTTATACGGTCCGTATAAGTGACCATGAAATCGTCCCAACAACACATCATTTCTGTACCCATTATACGGCACATTATACGGGCCGTATAAATTTATACGGTCCGTATAAGTTATCGTAAAATCACCCCTTCAACATCTTGCCTCTGTGACCATTATACGGCATATTTACGGGCCATATAACTTTATACGATCCGTATAAGTGACCGTATAATCTCACCAATGAGGGACTTCACTGTGACAATCCTGCGGACCATTATACGAACCGTATAACATTATACGGACTGTATAATCAACCATATAAATCATCTTTTCACTGATCTTGTTCTCGTCACTTGGTGTGATCTCCAATCCTTATGGAACCTTCTTGACAGTTGTTTATCACCTCATTAACAATCTAAGAAACATTATAATTCTTCTCGAAGATGCTATTTAATCATCATTAACTTGCTCCTCATAAATCCTTTCTGATACACATCGCATGCCTTGCCCTCTCTTGGCAAACTTTCTCCTCTTACTACGAATGTCTTTGAAATCTTAATTAGGGTCATCCGATGTCATTCCTCACTCATTTAAATATCGTATATTCCGTGCCCTTCATTAGTCTATTCAATGTGCATGAATGAAAAAAAATTCGTGGTGTAACATTTTTCCCCCCTTAGGAACATTCATCCTCGAATGTTAAGCTATCCGGGATTCTATGAAAATTTCGCCATATATTTTCCATCAACTCACCCGGAGTATCATGACCACACTATTATTTCTTACCTCTTACTCCTCTTTTTATGTACCCACTGGGTTTCATTAGCGACGTATAAATACTTGCAACTTACATAATCGTTCTTGCGTGATTCGTGTACATACATATCTATACATATACAAGTATCCACATCCGTATCCGTATTCATAATCGTACTAATATACATCTCGTATCCATAGTCATTTACATATACATATCATTTACATAGCATACTCGACCACGAAGGTTCGGTGTTTCACATACCCGTCCATGGCTAGGCTCGGTGATTATATATATACCTAAACTCTTTTGTCTATCTGTAGTAACTTATCTCGCCATGCTCTCTTCCTTCCTTTTTTTCCCTTGATTATCATATCTTATGTTCTACTATAGACAACCTTAGGCCTCTTTCTTAATTGTCGCTTATAAATCGCAATATTATTAATTACGACTTTACCGTTAGTGCCTTTGCCTCTATTCTAGTATACCATCGCCATCCTTTACAATACCCCTTGAGTTATTCACTCTCAATGTCACGTGGTTCAAGGTATTCATGAATGATTTCCCGTACAGTCTCAAATGCTTGCTCAATTCGTGTTCGTTTATTTACTAGTTATTAGACTCATTTTTGCGTTACTCTCACTCTTTGTTTTAGAGTCTATATCTGTCACACCTTAGGGTCCATCATTTCAATCTCTACACTTGTATTCTATTTACTTGCTTCCCCCCTTTAAGGGTTTTACTTGTACCATTCTCAAATCCGTTGTCTCACCTTCAAATCTTGAATTCATATATCCCTTACTATACTCATTCTCATTTATGTCGTTTCCCATAATTTATAGCTACGATAATTCATGTGTGAAGTCTTAACATACTCATCTTGCAGTTTTGTAATCAAGTAATAAAACCGACATAGCAATCCGAACAAGGATGTATTTTACTTAGCTCATCTGGTAGTTATGCGTCAATGTCTAAATCCGCTCCAATTAACTACTTCTGTCCCATAGGGATGCTCACAATAATGGCATGCCTAGTTATCCATACCATCCATGTAATGTCACTTGCTCTCTCCTTCGGTGCGCAAAATTTCACTTATAACGCCATCTTTGTATTCCAGGGCCTAAGTCTCATGCGCAACTAATAACCCTTATGCCTCATACTCTTTTACTCTTATGTTGCACTCAATATTGATTTCAAAACCCATCATAATCATATTGTATTTGTCGTTGATTATAGTTTTACTCTATCGCTTTATCGTCGTACGGTAAACTCATAACTCATGGAAACTTTTTTCTTTTCAACTCATTACTTCATATGATTTACTCGTCCTGACTTGGTACAGGATATTCATAGGATATGCATCTTCCTTTAATCATAACACGACTATTTCTTCGGTGCGCGCACTTTGCGGTGCATTTCCTTCTCTTTCTATTCCCTTTTCTTATTTCTTTACATTCCTTCCTCCTCAATTTATCTTATTTTCTCCCATTCTATGATCAATCCTTTATTCTTCGCACAAGGAACCCTATTCCTAACTTAATACCGCTTGTCCTTTAAAATATACTACCTTTGTACAATCCATTCATCGCTTCCAAAACTTATTTTGTTCATTTTGATCATCCCCTCTCCTCCTTATTGTGTTGATCTTTTTCCTAACAATCGTCCTACTTCTTTATTTATCTTTTTGTAGTCTTGATCTTTTACATCTAGCTAAAGATATTGTTACACCTTGAAAATTTCATGTCGTCGTGTGGTGAAGGAACCATTGAGAGCTTAAGGGTAACAGGAAGTTCTTAAGACTATAAGACGGATAATTAGTGGCCTTAGAATGCATACGTTAAGATTTTGAAGTTATATGAATTGATGAAATAAGAATTGATAAGGATAAGTGTAGTATAAGTGAGGTGTAGGAAAGGTTCCGTAAATTATTGTGTTAAATATTATTTGGTAAGGTCATGAGGACGAGTTATAGGGATGTTTAGATCATTAATGAAGTATTAAACAAGTGTTAAGAAGGTTGTATAAGGATTGGAGATCAAACGGAACGACGAGAGCAACTTCGAAAAAACTGTGAGTTACACGACCACATTATACGGCCCATGGAATGTTATACGGACCGTATAATGGTCCGTATAACTCAACAGCAATGAAGTGTTCTATGGTGGTGAACCACGACCACTTATACGGACCGTGCAATGTTCGACGGACCGTACAAGTGTCCATGGAAGTCCCGACGGGCTGAGTTATTCCAAGTATTTAAATGTGATCCCAATTCATTTTATTCATTCTCCTCACTTCTCCACTTCTCTCCAAGCTTCTAGAGCGTTCCACACACACTTCATATACAAGGATACAAAGTAAAGAAAGGATAAATATCATGAATTCAAGTGAATCAAGTGGAAGAAGCTCACTAGGGTTCCTCCAAGTCAAGAATTCTCTTGGGAGTGAAGCTAGGGTTTTCTCCAAGTGAAGTATTTCCAACCAAAACCCTTTCCTAAGCATTCAAAGGTGAGTTTCATGATTATTCCATGTTGTTTAAGGTATGGGAAAGTTGAAACACTCGGATTATGGAAGAAAATGGAAAATGGATTACAAAAATTGGGATTAGTGCCAATTGTGAATAGTAGATTAATATGAATCATGAATACTGATATGTTGAGATTGTAATCACGTTATGAATGATGTTAGGTGTATGAGAGAAATATTAGATGAGAATGAATGCAACGTTGTAGTATGATTATGACTATGGGTGACCTTGAGTGGTAATTGTAGGAATTGGATAATGATGATGATATTATGAACGTTATTGTTGATGTTTGGGAGTTGATGCATGATATAGAGAAAGTAGTAGAAACAAAGGAAACGCTGCCCAATTTTCTTTAGGTTTAGTAAGTACGTTTAAGTAACCGATTAACTAATGTTAATGTGAATTCTGTTGAAGGTGGAAACGTGGGCATCGAAAGAGAACAAGCAAGCGATAGATTAGTTAGACGCAAAAGGTATGTGAGGCTAGTCCTTTCTTTCTACAGCATGAATCCAATGGCATGACTTTTCCTTCCTCTTCATGACTCTTCTACATTTCGAAAAACGATGAGTCTATGTTCATGAATAGCTACATGAGATAAGAGATATGTATGAGACAATAATGATGATAATGAGCTTAAGTCTAAAGATTCTAGAGTTCATGATATGATGCTCCTATAAAGTTAATGATGTAGTTTATTGCATACACTCACCTTATATACAATTTCCTTCAAGGTGAGGCAAAATACTTATAAATGTCCATAATGGAATCGGGGGTTCACGACCTTATGTCACCTGGATAAAGTATAGCTATTCTTGAGTCATTATACATGCAATATGATAATAGTATGATGAGAATGTGATAAGTCTATGATATGTACATGATGATATTACACCATGCCTGTATGGCCTGCCAGACACCGCTAAGGCTGGCAGCGTATACACCATGTCCAGATGACATGGGCAGACACCACTAGTGGGCGACATGAGATGATACCCCGGACGCGGGAGGCCTGGACGCAGGCTAATGATTATCACACGGTACCTATATGGACGGGTAGCTTTACATTTATGCATATATGATATGATGATGATTATGAGTAAGCCAACATGTGTTATTTCTTTTATAAGTAATAGTCATATACAGTTTCTCCTTACTGATGCTTTCTTTATTTCATTGGCGTATATTCATTATATATGCCTCTCATAATCAGTACAATGTTCGTACTGACGTCCGTTTTCTTTGGACGCAGTGTTTATGCCCACAGGTAGATAGGGAGGTGATCTTGATCCAGACTCGTAAGAGCTAGTAGCTGATTTGAGAGCACTCCATTATTCCGGAGGTGCCTTGGTCTCACAAGGTTACTATATATATATATATTATCATTTTGATAGCCGAAAGGGCTTATGTCTATAAAAGTATCTATATTCTCAAATGAAAAATGATTTTTCTTATGATTTGAGTACGAATTTAATAGAAAAACGTTTAATGAGTATGGTGAGTAGTAGAACGAGTGGTGCTCGGTGGTTAACCCCGGGTACCCGTGTCTAGTAGAGTCTTGTTTATGGTGTGTTGCACTCCATACTAATAAACAAGAGGCTACAGGGAATTTAGAAAAAATTACCATCTTTTATCTTAAGAGATCATGCGATAGAGCTGTGCTATAAGAATTTCCTCTCCTAATAGTGTGCTATGATTTAAGAAATTCCGCCAAAGGGAAAAGCTACCGCTGCCCAGAAGGGCAAGACTACCACGAAAAGGCGGGTAGAAAGGGAGCAGCCAATAAATGTAGAAGAGGGCGAGTCACATAATGAGGCCCCATCTAATACTTCCTCTACCCCGCCCAATGTAGAAGAACAAGGAGGAACTTCAGCTCCAATTCCTCCACGGGTTGCTTCGGGTCAACAAGTAAACGAGGCCATTAAGTTGTTCACGCAGTTAGTTGCCGCCCAGGCACAGCGGTAGACTGCGGGTCTGAGTGATCGGGCAGCTAGTACTAGAGCCCGTGACTTTATGAGCTTGAATCCTCCAGTGTTTTTCGGGTCAAAGCCAGATGAAGATCCGCAAGGTTTTATTGATGAGATGCTGAGAACATTGAGAATTATCCATGCCTCTAAAACTGAATCAATGGAGTTGGCATCTTATAGACTCTGAGATGTGGCGGTATTGTGGTATAATAATTGGCTAGCATCAAGAAAATAAAATGCGTCTCCTCCCGTGTGGCAAGAATTTGTAGATGCTTTCATCCATCATTATTTGCCACCCGAGGTCCGCCGAGCTAGAGCGGATAGATTTTCAAATTTGAAACAAGGAAATATGAGTGCTCGGAAGTACAACCTTCTATTTAACTCATTGCATAGATATGCCCCGACTATGGTGGCCGATATGGGAGATGGAGTGCATCATTTTGTGAGTGGCTTAGGGCCACATTTGTTCAAGGATTGTTTGACGACTTCGTTGCAAGACGGGATGCATATTTCGCGAATACAAGCCCGTGCCCAGAATTTGGAAGGACAACAACATCCACAAAGGGGTGATCATGATATCGAAAGAAGGCAAAGCAAGAGGGCCAGATCTATGGGGGAAGGAAGTGATTATAGAGGGGGATCAAGGCAGATACATTCTAGACACGCAGGCCAGTCGGTGACTAGTGCACCTCCATGATTTGCGACTAGGAGAGTTGATCGCTCCTTTCGTTTAGGGTAGGGTCAAAGTTCGAGGGCCTCAGATTATCAGTTTGGGGGATATTGTAGTTAGAGACGACCCCCAGTACCGTGATGCAGCCAGTGCGGTAGATTACATTCCGGACAGTGTCGCCAAGGTTCGGATGCTTGTTATGCCTGCGGTCAGGTTTGGCACATGATACGAGATTTCCCGTCGATGAGTGGTAGAGGTGGGGTTCATCCCACATGATCAGCGGCTGGTTCCTCTTCAGTACGCCCGGTAGGGCAGACTCCTCAGATAACAATAGGTCGAGGTAGAGGCAGAGGGGGAGCATCTACTTCAGGTGCCACTCAGCCCCGTGTGTATGCCTTAGCCGGACGGCAGGATCTTGAGTCTTCCCCGGATGTGGTTACAGGTATATTATCCATATTTTCCCATGATGTATATGCGTTGATAGATCCGGGTTCTACCTTGTCTTATATTACTCCGTATGTTGCTGGTCGTATTGGGGTTAAACTTGAGCCAATTAAACCTTTTGAGGTATCTACTCCGGTTGGTGATCCCGTGATAGCTAGACAAGTGTATAAACGTTGCATAATTGTGATATGCGATCGCCAGACCAAAGCTGATTTAATTGAGCTGGAAATGTTAGATTTTGATGTGATTATGGGAATGGATTGGTTGGCTTCATGCTATGCTAGTGTTGATTGCCGAATGAAAGTAGTTCGATTTCAATTTTCGGGAGAGCCCGTGCTTGAATGGAAAGGTAATACAGCATCTCCAAAAGTTAGGTTTATTTCCTACATTAAGGCAAGAGAGATGATAGCCAAGGGTTACATTTGTCACTTAGTCTGGGTACATGACATCGAAGCAAAGTCGCCAACTTTTCAATCCGTTCCGCTAGTGAATGAATTTTCGGATGTGCTTCCAGATGAACTTCCAGGCCTTCCTCCAGAAAGAGAGATTGACTTCGCTATTGATGTGTTGCCAGACACCGAGCCTATTTCTATTCCTCCATATCGAATGGCTCAGGCAGAATTGAAAGAGTTAAAGGAACAGTTGAAAGATTTACTTGAGAAGGGGTTTATTAGACCCAGTTCATCACCGTGGGGAGCACCTGTTCTATTTGTAAGAAATAAAGATGGCTCCCTGCGAATGCGCATCTATTATAGGCAGTTGAATAAGGTGACGATAAAGAATAAATATCCCTTCCCAAGGATTGATGATTTGTTTGATCAACTCCAGGGTGCCAAGTGGTTCTCAAAAATAGACTTGAGGTCGGGTTATCATCAAGTGAGGGTTAGAGAAGAAGATATTCCCAAAACAACTTTTAGAACAAGATATGGCCATTATGAATTCCAGGTGATGTCGTTTGGGCTGACTAACGCTCCGGCAGTGTTCATTAATTTGCTGAATAATGTATTCAGGCCACTCTTGGACTTATTTGTGATAGTATTTATTGACGATATTCTGGTGTACTCTCGCACAGAATCAGAGAATGCAGATCATTTACGTATCGTTCTTGGAATTCTTCAAGCCCGAGAACTGTATGAAAAAATTTCAAAGTGCGAATTTTGGCTGAATTCTGTAACATTTCTGGGCCATGCTATTTTAGATGATGGTATTCGAGTCCACACTCAGAAAATTGAAGCTGTGAAGACTTGGCCAAGGCCTACGACGCCTACAGAGGTCCGTAGTTTTCTGGGATTGGCAGGTTACTATAGGAGGTTCGTAGAGGGAGTTTCTTCTATATCGGCTCCATTGACGAGGCTAACCCAGAAAACAGATAAGTTTTAGTGGAATGATGCTTGTGAATGCAGTTTTCAAGAATTGAAGGACCGATTAACCTCAGCTCTACTCTTAACGCTTCCAGAAGGGCCAGATGGCTATGTTGTGTATTGTGACACTTCTGGTGTTGGGTTAGGATGTGTATTAATGCAGCACGGTAGAGTCATTGCTTATGCTTTGAGACATCTGCAGAAACATGAAAAGAATTACCCAACTCATGATCTAGAATTAGCTACAGTTATTCATGCATTAAAGATGTGGAGACATTACTTGTATGGTGTGCATGTTGATATCTATACAAATCACAAGAGTCTTCAGTACATTTTTAAACAAAAGGAGTTGAATCTGCGGCAGAGGCGGTGGTTAGAATTATTGAAAGATTATGATGTGAATATTTTAAACCACCTCGGAAAAGCAAATATAGTAGCTGATGCGCTTTACCGCCGATCAATGGGCAGCCTACGTGAAGTCCCTCCGGAAAATAAAGAAATGACTCATGAGCTTTACCAGCTAGCTAATCTTGGAGTACGTGTGATTGATTCAGGTAGTGCAGGGATTAGTATTAATGATCCCACAGTTTCGTCCCTGAATATTGAAGTAAAAGAGCGTCAGTATGAAGATCCTCAGTTGTGCCATTACAGAGACATATCTCATGAAAAAGAGAAGTCCCCATTTGAAACTTCCATGGATGGAATTCTTAGATACCGAGGCAGGCTATGTGTGCCGAATGTTGCAGAGTTGCGCCGTCGAATTCTAGAATAAGCTCACTATTCTCGGTTTTCCATTCACCCAGGTGCAACAAAAATGTATCATGATCGCAAATTAATATATTGGTGGGATGGCATGAAGAGAGATATAGCAGAATTTGTAGCTCAATGTCCGAATTGCCAACAAGTAAAAATCAAACATCAAAAGCCAGGAGGATTATTGCAAGCAATGGAAATTCCTACATGGAAATGGGAAGTGATCAACATGGATTTTACTGTGGGGTTACCTTGTTCCCGAAGCAAGTCTGATTCTTTATGGGTGATCGTGGACAGACTCACGAAAGCAACTCATTTTCTTCCAGTCAGAACCACATACTCAGTGGAAGACTATGCAAGGTTGTATCTCAAAGAAATTGTGCGACTCCATGGTATACCGATATCCATTATCACAGATAGAGGAGCACAGTTTACAGCCAAATTTTGGAAGTCCTTCCAAGAAGGTCTAGGTACTCAAGTGAAGCTTAGTACGACATTTCATTTGCAGACCGATGGACAAGCCGAACGTACTATTCAGATCTTGGAAGATATGCTACGAGCATGTGTACTAGATTTTGCTGGTAGCTGGGATGACCACATACCTCTGATTGAGTTCGCATATAACAATAGCTATCATTCCAGTATCCAAATGGCTCCGTATGAAGCTTTATATGGAAGGAAGTTTAGATCCCCGATTGGATGGTTTGAAATAGGAAAAGTACAGCTAATAGGCCCTGAATTGATTCAGCAAGCGGTAGAAAAAGTCAAACTGATCCTAGATCGATTGTTGACAGCCCAAAGTCACCAAAAATCTTATACAGACAACCGCCGACGAGACTTGGAATTTCAGGTTGATGACTAGGTATTTTTGAAGGTATCGCCAATGAAAGGGGTGATGATATTTGGCAAGAAAGGGAAATTAAGTCCTCGATACATTGGACCTTATAAAGTTATCCGCAAGGTGGGTCAAGTAGCTTATGAATTGGACTTGCCTTCAGAGCTTGAATCAGTCTACCCAGTTTTTCATGTCTCGATGCTCCGCAAGTGTGTTGGAGATCCTACGAGGATTGTCCCAATATATGATGTTTAGGTGACAGAGAAGCTAGCATATGAAGAAGTGCCCATTGCCATATTGGACAGGCAAGTACGGAGACTTCGAAATAAGGAAGTAGTTGTAGTCAAAGTTTTGGGAGTTGATACATGATATGGAGAAAGTAGTAGAAACAAAGGAAATGCTGCCCAATTTTCTTTAGCTTTAGTAAGTACATTTAAGTAATCGATTAACTAATGTTAATGCGAATTCTCTTGAAGGTAGAAACGTGGGCATCGAAGGAGAACAAGCAAGCGATAGATTAGTTAGACGCAAAAGGTATGTGAGGCTAGTCCTTTCTTTCTATGGCATGACTTTTCCTTCCTCTTCATGACTCTCCTACATTACGGAAAACGATGAGTCTATGTTCATGAATAGCTATATCAGATAAGAGATATGTATGAGCCAATAATGATGATAATGAGCTTAATTCTAAAGATTCTAGAGTTCATGATATGATGCTCCTATAAAGTTAATGATGTCATTTATTGTATACTCTCACCTTATATACTATTTCCTTCAAGGTGACGCAAAATACTTATAAATGTCCATAATGGAATCGGGGGTTCACGACCTTATGTCACCTCGATAAAGTATAGTTATCCTTGAGTCATTATGCATGAAATATGATAATAGTATGTACATGATGATATTACACCGTGCCTATATGGCCGGGCAGACACCGCTAAGGAGGGCAGCGTATACACCATGTCCAGATGACATGGGCAGACACCACTAGTGGGCGGCATGAGATGATACCCCAGACGCGGAAGGTGCGGATGCAAGTTAATAATTATTACACCGTACCTATATGGACTGGCAGCTTATACATTTATGCATATATGATATGATGATGATTATGAGTAAGACAACATGTGTTATTTCTTTTATAAGTGATAGTCATATACAGTTGCTCCTTACTGATGCTTCCTTTATTTTATTGGCGTATTTTCATTATGTATGCCTCTCATACTCAGTACAATGTTCGTACTGACGTCCGTTTTCTTTGGACGTTGTGTTCATGCCCACAGGTAGACAGGGAGGTGGTCTTAATCCAGGCTCGTAGGAGCTAGTACCTGATTTGAGAGCACTCCATTGTACCGGATGTTCCTTTGATTATTCTTTTGTGTATATGTGTATATTTTGGGCACGACAGGGTCCTGTCCCGTCCCTATGTCTAGTACTCTAGTAGAGGCTCGTAGATACGCAGTATGGGTTATATGGTCTCGCGAGGTTACTACTGTATATATATATATATATATATTATCATTTTGATAGCCGAAAGGGCTTATGTCTATAAAAGTATCTATATTCTCAAATGAAAAATGATTTTTCTTATGATTTGAGTACGAATTTAATAGAAGAACGTTTAGCGAGTATGGTGAGTAGTAGAACGATTGGTGCTCGGTGGTTAGACCCGGGTACCCGTCACGGCCCCTAGCCTGGTCGTGACAGATATCACCCATGCTATCGATTACACAAATCAAAAACTACTAGTACTTTGCCATATCGCTTTTCTCTAATTTCTTTTTCAAGTTGGCTTCCCTTTTTGTCATTGCTTGCTATCATTTCTGTCATTGAAGAACCTCTATGCTGGACTTTCCCCTAACAGGGTCTTATAAGCTTGCTCATCTACCGCCTCATGGCTCGCTTGTTGGTTTCACACTTGCAATCACTCTTTATTCATATAGAACATGTCACATCTTTAGTCGTTTCCTCGCTATACTTTGTATTATAGTTCTTGCCACGCTCTCATTATATCTTGATCATAATCAACGCTATAGAGTGCCACTTCTTTACCTCGTTCGCAAGCCTGCTCATAAAGTAGAATAAACCTTGCGAAGTAAGCATACTCAACCTATTACTCTTTCTAATCAGCCCTATTACACTTACCATATAAATTGTTTTACCAATGGATTCACATTCATCATACCCCTACCTCAGTCATGTTGTTACTTTATTTTGCTAATAGACTTGTCAAATTTTACTTGTACTTATCCATCCAATTAATACTTCAGTATCACACTCTATTGGGGTTACCCTTTCTCTTCTATGTCACGTTTTAGTACTACCAAGCTTTTCTCTTTACCGCATCAATGCCGATCTTACAATTACCATTACTATCAATTCAATAGTATTTAACTCATCTCTTGTAGTTGTCAACGATACTCCTAAATTAATCTCATCCTGCCATTTCCTTTTGCACAACATCTTTTCTTGTTAGGACATATTACAAGCTTATATCTTATCTCCTTTGGATTCTAGGAAAATTTCGGTAGAGTTTCCTCTATATTTCTTACTATCTCAAAGCCTGCACGTAGCAAATACCAACAATGCCTCACGGGGCCAATATATATGTACGACATATCTCAGCCACACAGGTCTCCCACTTTCAAGTAAAAGCACAAAGATGTCGAAACTTACCTCATATACTCAATAATCTTCATCAACAATACATTATTCAATTCTCCTACTTCGATTTCAAGGGCATCCATAACCATTGTCATAATACAACATTACCTTCATCCTCATATAATATTTCTCCTATGTTCTTAATATCATTTATAACATATCTATACTCGTAATATACAATGAATCATGGTTCATATTAAGCTACTATTCAAAAATGTCACCATTCTCATATTTGTGACCCATTTTCTATTTCCTTCTATAATCCAAGTCTTTCAACCCGTCAATGCTTTAAACAACATGAATTGATCATAAAACTTACCTTTTATGGTGTAGTAATGGGTTTTGGATAGCAATACTCCCAATACTCCACTTGAAGAAAAACCCTAGCTTCAATCCAAGAGATTTCTTGACTTCAAGCAACACTCAATAGCTTTCTTGCACTTGATTCCCTTGAATTTATGATTTGATCTTTGATTTCCCTAGAATTCTTGTGGATGAAGGGTGTAGAATGTTCTATAGACTTGGAGAGAAGTGGAGAAGTGAGAAAAATGAAAATAATAACGTGGGGTCTTGTTTTTATAGTTGGAAAAAATCTAACTCGTCGTGCATTCTACGGACAGTTATACGGTCCGTATAAGTGATCGTGAAATCGTCCCAACAACACATCATTTTTGTACCCATTATACGGCACATTATACAGGCCGTATAATTTTATACGGTCCGTATAAGTGACCGTAAAATCACCTCTTCAACATCTTGCCTCTGTAACCATTATACGATACATTATACGTGTCGTATAACTTTATACGGTCCATATAACTGACCGTATAATCTCACCAATGAGGGACTTCACTGTGACAATCCTGCGGACCATTATACAGACCGTATAATCGACCGTATAACTCATCTTTTTACTGAACTTGTTCTCGTCACATGGTGTGATTTCCAATCCTTATGGAACCTTCTTGACACTTGTTTATCACCTCATTAACAATCTAACGGATGTTATAATTCTTCTCCAAGATTCTATTTAATCATCATTAACTTGCTGCTCGTAAATCCTTTCCGATACACATCGCATGCCTTGTCCTCTCTTGGCAAACTTTCTCCTCTTACTACGAATGTCTTTGAAATCTTAATTAGGGTCATCCGATGTCATTCCTCACTCATTGAAATATCGTATATTCCGTGCTCTTCGTTAGTCTATTCACTGTGCATGAACGAAAAAAATTTCGAGGTGTAACACCGAGCTATAGATCTGGCAGTGGCTCACCCTATGTCTCCAAAGGAGCTGCCTCGAGGATCGCTCATGAGTGCCTGGCATGGATCTTGTCTCAAACTCTACACCCTAAAAATGAGTGTAGCAAGGTAGAATCAGTATAAATAACACGTACTGAGCAGGCATCATAGTCCGACAACAGTTAGTTCAGATACATAAATGAAAGAGATCAACAAATAGGCAAGTAAGCAATCAAATATGATTACTAAGTAAATGCAAGACAACTCACGGTAATAAAAACCACAATAGATTGCTGTAATCTCGATTCCTAGCCTAGGAGAAAGTCTTTAATCCTCGAGTCCATCAATCACTAAGTATTTTTTAATTAGGCATACGACAACTCCAGTCAATAATCAACACAGGAATCAATGCGGAAACACACCATGCAATACAATAAATACAACATTGTCCAAGAATAGAGTCACAAGTACAGAAAGATCAACTGTCGAATCAAAGCCTATGGTGAAGCACCTAAGCACAAGTCTGTCATGTTTCCCACAATTCCTCAGAATGATCACAAACACAAGTAAGACCCACGAATTCGATCAATAGATGTCAAATAACATAATAATAATGAATGCATATGCAATGCAATGCAATGATACACAAATGCTCAGAGCGAAATACCTCCACGCCTCGATAGTCAGACCCATGGGGGACCCGCAAAGTCCATGTACCTATTGCGGTGTACAGCCTGATCTAATTAATATGTGTATACACATATATATATATATATATATATATATATATATATATATATATATATATATATATATATATATATATATATATATATATATGTATGTATGTATGTATGTATATGTTGTGGAATGTGCAACCCTGTCCAATATATGTTACGGAACGTGCAATCCAGTCCAATATATATATGTCGCAGATTATGCAACCCGGTCCAATATATGTATAATATGTTGCGGCGCACAACCCGATCTAAATATATGATTATGAAGGCATGAATGATATCAATACCAATGAAACTCTATCAACACGAATCGTGCCACACATGGACATATATCACAATATCACGAATAAGTCAAACCTTCCTCTTTGCAAGACAATACCCAATAAGTGAGAGATACAGTTTCACAATCACAATATGGAAACTAAATAATGAGTCCAATATCACACATATGGCAACAAGCAAATACACAACTAGAGTCAATGATCACATATGACGTATGGAATACATGTCGTACACTTCCTCAGCCTCAATTAGATACATCAATAATACAAGTCCTCTAATTTATATTATAATATGCAGATCAACTTTCCAATTCTCAATGAAAACATTCCTCTTTCATATGATAATGGAATAACAAGAAGTAGAGGGGAAAATATGTCAGTCACAAGAATATCACACATAGACAGCAGGGCGACAGGCCCAATTTCAACAATCATAGCGATGAGCCACATAACCAACAAACAATACCACCCTAAGAATATCCATCACAACTTTATACCCAAAGGATTAACATTATTTTTCTATCAATAACTAACTTCTACAAATTCTTCGATAAATGAAGTCTAACCGCAAGGTAAGTCGTAACCTACATGGTAGCCGAGCGGGAGCCACGAACAATCAAACCTTCGCCTTGCCTTATTGGAGAGCCTCCAATTACTCAAAGTCTATCCATAATCGAATTCTAAGTTAGAAATAAGGAAGAAAAATACCCATATTGCTATACTATCTTTGGAGTCAAAATCAATTAGGGAAAAAAGGGGAAAACAAGCCCACAAGGGTAAACCGGATATTTCAAAAGTGAAATTGGTAACCTAGCCTTCTAGAAGTTCAATTCTACTATTCAATTGCTAGATTAACTCAAGAATAGGTCAATTTCATCATTCAAGTGAATACCCCTAATTTGGGTATAAATCCTAACTTTCAAACTTTCAATTCATCAACATAAATGGAAGGTTCCAGCCTATTAGTCATTAAATTATCAAATTCCATACTTAGATTAGTCAAATGCACCAACAAATCTCATTTAGAATGACTAAAACTCACCTAAACAAGTAAACATCAAAACCTATATTCCTTCTTAAATTCAATAGATTTTCTAGCATGGATTCAAGCTTAGGAAAGGTAAAGGAATGAATTCTAGGTTAGAGAACTTACCCACAAGAGAAATCAGCCAAGAATCTCCTCAAATCGCCTCAAAGATCCTTAGGAATAATAAATGAAGTGATAGGAAATGAAGGGTTTTAACTAGGCAATTAAATGGAATCTGGTCCCGTCATTCGCTGCAGCGGCTGTCCGTGCATTACACTAGGCCCGCCACAGCGGCCCACCCTTCGCTCTCATGATGTCACGACCCAAACCGATGGGCCATGACTAGTGCCCGAGTTGGGCACCTATATATAAACCTGCTAGATATGATCAGACTAAAACTAAGGACAATGTGGAAATCTGTAAAAGTATGTTGTAAACTCATAATGCTCTATAGCAAGATGAACCTGTCTCCTGAGGAGTCACAGTTAACCAAACATAACAAAATATGCAAGCCGACAAGGCTGCCACTATACGCGGGAATATCCAAAACAAACTACATTTGTATAGCTGACCAAACCATATATACAACCCACACATGTCCACAGACCTCTAAGAGTATAACAAAGCCTATGTCAAAAGGATATGTACCAAAATGACTCAAGCTCCGGAACAATAGAGCTCTCCAAGCAACTGAACAGAAGTCCTAAGCTGGAGCATCACCAAACTGAGCAACTGTATCTGCGAGCATAAAACGTAGCCCGTGAAGAAAGGGGGTCAGTACGGAAAATGTACTGAGTATGTAAAGCATGAAGTACAGTAATGAAGATCATGATTGAATGAAAAGATGACAGGAGACAAGTATGATAATCAAGAGATACCAATGCATTTGTGCGTTAAGAGATGAGTCATGTATATATATATATATATATATATTCTGTATATCGTACCCAGCCCATTATGTGACCCGGTGAGATAATAATATATACCGTACCCGGCCCATTATGGGACTCGGTGAAATAATCATATATACCGTACCCGACCCATTATGGGACTCGGTGAAATAATCATATACCGTACCCGGCTCACTATGGGACTCGGTGAAATATAATACATACCCAGCCCTCTATTGAGGGACTCGGTGGAATATAATACGTACCGGCCCTCTAGTGAGGGACTCGGTGAAATATAATACATACCCGACCCTCTAGTGAGGGACTCGATGAAATATAATACATACCCAGCCCTCTAGTGAGGGATTCGGTGAACAACGCAATGAAACTATGCACGAGTAATAGGAGCAATCATGTAAAAAATAAATCATCATTTGGGACTCAAGAGAATAATTAGAATGAACCAACACTTGAGAATCAAAGACAACTGTCATGTCAAGTACTACTGAGAACTAGAGTTCATTGGAGTCATGTATGTTCGTCGTTTGTTCATCTTATGTAATTCATCCCAAAGAAGAAAGAAGGGATAGCTTTACATACATGCTGGATCTCCAATTATCTACACCTATTCGTCTGAGCTCGTGAGTCTACATTTAAAAGGATTCACAATATCGTTAGACTCATCATAGTATACTTGTGTTAAGCTTTCAAATTAAACTGTTCTATATCCTGCTGAAAATCGGGCCTCATCTCCCGTGCTTATATGCCTAGCCCGAAACCTCAACTCAACAACCAACAACAATAACAACAACAACAACAACAACAACAACAACAACAACATCAATAATATCATTTCCAACAATAATATATACCATAAAACAGCCCACACGCTGTTTTCCAACTTCCATAACTAACAAACTTACTATTAAATTATCTAACCACTCTATCTTCATGAATAAACCGGTAATAACATAAATAGAAAGAGATCCATACTATATTCTTGTTGAAGTAGCAATATATCCAATATCCACTTTGAATCCACGTCGAAATCCACCGCACAACAATACTAAAATTACGATTATGCACTACCCGAACCTAAAAAAACACTCCTTCACTTAGAACTCACTCAATTTTATGCTATCCTCACCCCTCAACTGTTTTCTGGATTTTCTTGGATAAAAATCTGATGGAAAAGGGGGTTTTACCCCTTTATATAGATGGTCAAAGTCGGTCGAACCGATTTAGGAAATGACCTTTGCGAACGCGATGGTCTCTCGCGAACGCGATGGTCTAGAATATTTCTGGCCATCGCGAACGTGGGTCCCTATCGCGAACGCGAAGGGCAATTCTGCCCAGTTCGACTAGATTTTCGTTCTTCTCCCGTTCGACCTCCAGTCTTTTAGATACTTCTCATACATGATCTTAACCCTCATAACCATAAGATAGGCGTATATAATCTTGTATGCCCTTAAAAATAACCTCAAGTTCACAATTGGGCGACCAACGCCTAACGACTTCTTAACGTACCAAACTGCGAGGTGTAACACATGAGTCCGCACAGCAGCTCCCCATGCGCTATGGTGACTCACCATAAATCTCTACACACTCGCCATAGCGGACTAGGCCACGCTACAGCGGGTCCGCTATGGCGCACTTGGTGCTGCTACGGTGGGTACCAGAAATCTTCTAGTATTTCACTATCTCAATCCCAAAATCGGACGATCACCCGAGACCTCCTAGATACTAACCAGGCATGCTAGCACACATAAAAACATGCTACAGACTCACTTGTGGTCTCAAAATTCCCAAATGAGGTCTATTTCACCGGGTCAACACCCAATGCCCAAAGATTAACTTTTCAACCAATAACCCAAAATGCTCTCGAGTGCCTCGAGAACCGAACTGAACATCCCACAAAGTCATAATCGACCATCCAGACCTCTCGGAATTGACGGATTTTTGAAAAAGGACTTTTTACCCAAAGGTAAGCTATAGGTCAAAATTGTTTCACTTTAAGGCTCTATTTCACATAAGATATCGTAAATCTCACCCGATCACATCGTAAATCATACCACCCATCCCCGGGTGTCAAAGTCTCCCTAATAGGGCTTGAAAAAAAGTCAACGGGGGTAAATAGGTCAAAAGCACTATAATGACCAAACGGGTCTTTACAGTTCTTTACATATATTCTAACATATACATGATATACAACATGATACACATGTAATTTCTTTAGCCTGGCCACTTGATCAGTGAGACATTATTTCCTAGCCGCATGGTCGGTGAGATACTATAGCCTAGCTGCTAGGTCAATGAGATACTATTGCCTGGCTGCTTGATTAGCGAGACACCATTGCCTGGCCGACGGGTCAATGAGACATTATTGCCTGGCCTTATGGTCAGTGAGATTCTACAATTGCCTGACCACTTGGTCAGTGAGGTATATATTATGATTAAATTACATTTTGTATGAGAAAGATCAGGTGAGTGATTTCTGGGCATCCTTTGGCCTCCAGATTGTTATACTTTCCAGTTCAGTTTCAGTTATTCAATAGGCTTACATACTCGGTACATTATTTTTTACTGACATCCCTTTTGCCGAAGGAGCTTCATTCTGTCATGGCCCAATTTAGCTAAGTCGTGCAGGCACCTACCTTTCTCACCGCAGTAGGCGAACCCTTATCCCAACAATCTCAAAAACATGAAATAATAAATAAATAAATAAATAAGCGGAAGAGATAGAAATATGTAATTCTTACATAATAATAGATAGAATATGCAGAAATACATCAAAAACACCCCAAAAATTTGTCTAGTCAAACAAGAGCAAATAACTAGAATCTACGAGTCTGGAAATATCAATAATACATCAATAGTTTGAATATGTCTCGGAATATCAAATAACACATAAAATAAAGGAAGAATATCCAAGGCGGCGAACGTCCCCGTGCTCACCCTGTAAGACTCTAAACAGTAATTCTTGCACCACTATCAACCACGAGAAGCAGAGGTAGATCCTACCAGGAACTCTACATTCATAGAAGAATGCAACAAGTGCAGGTCAGTACAAACAACAAGTACCGGTAGGTATCATACGCCGACTAAGTTTAGCTAACATATATCAAGTCAATAAAGTAGGATAAACAGGTAAATCAATATGATATAAGTCAAACACGAGCCAGAATCCAAGTACACGTCATTACCAATGTTTAGCATCTAAAACCCAAATGTGCCAAGTCTCAAATACTTAGTCAGAATCAGTATATCACAAGATTATCACAATAGAAGCCATAGTACAATGCCATGCAATAATGTATGAAATGTGAATACAATGCACATGCAGTATACACATGTACACCGATGATGGAACATCACATCTCGGTAGCACAACCCATGGGGGACCCGTGAAGTCGATGTACCTCACAGTTCCGGCAAAAACGTCGACAACAGCTACCTCATGGTTCTGGCAACAACGTCGAAAATTGCTATATACATCCTCAATTCTAGGATAACCATCGGACATCGATCCTCACGTCACTCTCATCCAACTAAGCCCAGCTCATAACAGTGTTTCCTCAAGTATCATCAATATATCAACAGTATATCATAAAGGATGAGAATGTGTGCTTTCTGAGTTCAAAGTCAATAATCAAACCAATATCACAAGTACCACGCATGGGCACACAAACAATATCATGAAAAGGCTACACAATGAGCCATAATAAAACACTATCCTCGTATCAAATGTCAACAAGTAAGATACTACAATATCATGGTCTAGATATATCTGTCACGACCTGACTAGGGGGCCGCGACGAGCACCCGGTGCTAGCCCACCCTGGCACCCTCTAAGCTTACTCTTATGCTTACATCTAAGTGAGCCACATAATAGAACATGCATTGCCATTCATTCGTCAAACTAGTCCCATTGGACGACATTACCATTATCATAAATTGCATTTATGCCACATCAATGTACATGAGCCGACAAGGCTAACAAAATGATATACAAAATATAGGCCTCCGATGTTCACGTTTCTTCCTTCATTAAGGGCATACCATCATTAGAATCGACAACTAGCATATATGACTAAAGATGGAGAAAAATCGGACAACATCTCCTTTATTTATACAACATTTTCCCATATCGTGAAGTGATTCAACTCCCAAACGTCAACAATACATTCATAATATCATAACAATAGCTTCTAATCATGCACATTATTCACATTATCTAGATTCCTCAATTTGCTTCTTATTCACCCATTTTCATGGTCATAATACCCCACTTCGTCCATTCGTCAAAATGTCTAGATCATGATCTTAACACCATTTATAACATATTCATATCACAACGCAACAACATTCATGATTCAACTCAAACTATTTCTCAAAACGTCACTATTCATCATTCATGACCCATGTTCCTATACTCTCCTAGTGACCAAGCATTTCAACTCTCAAATACCTTAAACAACATATAAATAGCATGAATCTTACCTTAGATGTTTTAGGAACGAGCCTTAGTTGATAATACTCCACTTTGAGCAAAACCCTAGTTTCCCTCCATTTGGATTTCTTGACTTTAGATGATCTTTGATGGGTTCTTACTCTTGATTCACTTATTTAATGTAGTTGATGGCTTATAATCCTTGAAAACTTGTATAATAAATGTAGAGAGATGTTTTAGAGAGAGGAAGGAAATGTTTAAATGATTTCATGAACTTGGTCCTTTATTTAATAACATTCCACTGATCTGTCGGGTTCCGTTATACGGTCCATTATACGGCCCGTATAATGGTTATACGTTCCGTATAATAGACCGTGAAGTGGGTCTGCCTGCACCCCTTCACTGTGACCATTTGACGGTTCGTTATATGGTCCGTATAAATTTATACGGTTCGTATAACTGATCGTAAAATTCCACCAGCAACCAACCTCCACTGTGATGGTTTTACGGTCCATTATACGGTCCGTAAAACATTATACGGTCCGTATAATGAGCCGTAAAACTCATCAGTTCACTGAACTTATTCTCATCACTTCGTTTGATCTCCGATCCTTGCGGAACCTTCTTAACACTTGTTCAACACTTCAATACCAGTCTAAGGGACGTTATATCTCTTCTCCAAGGCATCATTAAGTCCTTGCTAACTCGTAGCTCGTAATTCCTTCTCGATACTCATCAAATGCTTTTGCCTTCTCTTGGCAATCCTCTTCCCTCATCTCTAACATCTTTGAAATCTCAACTAGGGTTATGAAATGTCGTTCCTCTCTAGTTCGTTCACTGGCGTACCAACGGAAAATTTTCGAGGTGTAACATTCTTCCCTCCTTAAGAACATTCTTCCTCGAATGTTAAAGTGTTCGGGAATTTTATAAAAATTTCACCAGAGTTTCCGCTATAATATAGCACTATCGCCCTGTCACAACAACCCATAATATCGATGCCACACAGGGCAACAACATAATAGCATAAACATTGGCCACACACGACCCAAAAAGCATAAAAAGGACAGCATACATACCTTATGATCTTGATGCCTCATCTTGGACTTTTCCTAAGGGCTGAAATAAATGTGGGTATTTGGATCGCATGCCTTCTTCTGCTTCCCACGTCATTTCCTCTCGTTTACTACTTCTCCATACCACCTTAACTGAGGCCACCTTTTTGTTTCTAAGCCTCCGTACTTGCATGTCTAATATGGCAATGGGTACCTCTTCATAAGTCAATTTCTCTGTCACTTGCACATCATTTACTGGGACAATCCTAGTAGGATCTCCAATACATTTCCGGAGCTTCGAGACGTGAAATACTGGATGGACTGCCTCCAACCCGGGAGGTAGATCTAACTCATAGGCCACCTTGCCTATTTTGCGCACAATCTCATATGGCCCAATATACCGGGGACTAAGCTTCCCCTTTTTGCCAAATCTAATTACACCCTTGATAGGTGACACTTTTAATAATACCCAATCTTTCACTTTGAACTCCAAGTCTCTTCGACGATTATCCGCATAGGCTTTTGACGACTTTGGGCGGCTAACAACCGATTCTTTATGAGCTTAACTTTCTCTATGGCTTGCTGAACCAAGTCTTGCCCTATCAACTGAGCCTCTCCTATTTCGAACCACACAACCGGGGATCTACACTTCCGCCCATATAAGGCCTCATACGGTGCCATCTGAATGCTAGAGTGATAACTATTATTGTAAGCGAATTCTATGAGTGGCAAATGATCATCCCAATTTCCTCCAAAGTCTATCATACACGCTCGTAACATATCCTCCAGAGTCTGACTAGTGCGTTCAGCTTGTCCATCGGTCTGTGGATGAAATGCCGTGCTAAGGCTAACTCGGGTCCCTAAACCCTCTTGGAAAGACTCCCAAAATTTAGCTGTAAACTGAGTCCCTCTATCGGAGATAATAGATACCAGAACGCCATGGAGTCTCACTATCTCTTTAAGGTAAAGTCTTGCATAATCTTCTGCCACATAGGTCATTCTGATCGGTAAGAAATGAGCTGACTTTGTGAGTCTATCCACAGTCACCCATATAGAATCATACTTACGTCGAGAACGGGGTAACCCTGTAATGAAGTCCATATTAATCACTTCCCACTTCCACGTTGGAATTTCTATAGCTTGCAACAATCCACCCGGCTTTTGGTGCTCGATCTTCACTTGTTGACAATTAGGACATTGAGCTACAAACTCCGCTATATCTTTCTTCATCCCATTCCACCAATATATAGACTTAAGGTCGTGATACATTTTCATCGCTCCGGGGTGAATGGAGTAACGGGAACAATAAGCTTCTCTCAAAATCTGGTGGCGTAAACTTGCCACATCAGGGACACATAATCTGCCTCGGCATCGGAGAACTCCGTCTCCTGAAATATCAAATGATGACTCCTCTTTCTGAGGGAGTGTATCTCTGTACTGCATTAGCATGGGATCCTCATATTGTCGCTCCTTCACTTTTGTTACTAGCGACGAGACTGCAAAATTCTGAATAGTAGTTCCCTTGCTACCTGAGTCCATTACTCGGACTCCTAGGCTAGCTAGCTGTCGGAGCTCACGAGCCATTTCTCTCTTCTCTGGTCGTACATCACTTAGACTTCCCATCGATCTACGGCTAAGAGCATCAGCCACAACATTTGCCTTTCCGGGGTGATACAAAATCTCAACATCGTAGTCCTTTAGCAATTCTAACCATCGTCGTTGCCGCAGATTCAACTCTTTCTGCTTGAAGATGTATTGAAGACTCTTATGATCTGTGTAAATATCCACGTGGACACCATATAAATAATGTCTCCATATCTTTAATGCATGAACCACCGCGGCTAATTCTAGATCATGGGTAGGATAATTCTGCTCATGTTTTCGTAATTGCCTTGAAGCATACGCAATCACTTTGCCATGTTGCATCAATACACAACCTAGCCCAACACCTGAAGCATCACAATAAACGACATATCCTTCCAATCCCTCTGGAAGTGTCAAAACTGGGGCAGAAGTCAATCTACCCTTTAACTCTTGGAAGCTACGCTCGCAAGCATCTGTCCACTGAAACTTTGCCGATTTCTGGGTCAACTTGGTGAGTCGTGCTAAGATAGAAGAAAAACCTTCAACGAACCTCCTATAATAACCGGCTAAGCCCAGAAAACTACGAACCTCCATAAGAGTTGTGGGTCTTGGCCAAGTTTTCACGGCCTCAATGTTTTGGCTATCCACTCGAATACCATCGGCTGCAACAATATGCCCTAAAAAATGCCACCGAGTTCAACCAAAACTCGCATTTGGAAAACTTTGCAAATAACTCTCGGCTTCGAAGAACTCCGAGGACAATATGCAAATGATCCGCATGTTCCGCCTCGGATCTAGAATACACCAGGATATCGTCGATAAATACTATCACAAATAAACCCAGGAAGGGCCTGAAGACATTATTCATCAAATCCATAAACACCGCTGGCGCATTAGTTAGCCCAAATGATATTACCCGGAATTTAAAATGACCATATCTAGTTCTAAAAGCTGTCTTAGGGATATATTTCTCCCTAACTCTTACTTGATGATACCCGGACCTCAAATCAATATTTGAAAACCATTTGGCACCTTGCAATTAATCAAACAAATCATCAATCCTCAGGAGAGGATATTTATTCTTGATCGTCACTTTATTCAACTGCCGATAGTCAATGCACATCCTTAAAGAGCCATCTTTCTTTCGGACAAAAAATACGGGCGCTCCCCACGGGGATGAACTAGGCCTAATGAAGCCTTTGTCAAGCAAATCTTTCAGCTTCTCCTTCAACTCTTTCAATTCTGCGAGTGCCATTCTATATGGAGGAATAGATATAGGTTTAGCGTCTGGCAACACATCAATGGAAAAATCAATCTCCCGCTCGGGAGGAAGGCCTGGAAGCTCTTTCGAGAACACATCCGGAAATTCATTCACTACAGAAACTGACTGAAGAGTCGGTGACTCAACTTCTATATCTTGAACTCGTACCAGATGATAAATACATCCTTTCGTGATCATCATCCTTGCCTTTAGATAGGAAATAAACCTACCTTTTGGTGACGCCGTATTCCCTTTCCATTCTAAGACTGGTTCCCCCGGAAATTGGAAACGAACCATCTTCATTCTACAATCAACATTGGCATAACAAGAAGCCAACCAATCCATGCCCATAATGACATCACAATCTACCATTTCTAGCTCATGCAAATAAATCACGGTACGACGATCACAAATCATAACTACACAATCCCTATATACTCGGCTAGCTATTACCGATTCATCCACGGGTGTAGACACCTCAAAAGGTTTGATCGACTCCGGCTCGACTATAAATTGACCCGCAATATATGGAGTAACATATGATAATTTGGAGCCCGGATCAATCAAAGCATATATATCATGAGAGAATACTGATAATATACCTGTGACCACATCAGGAGAAGACTCGAGATCTTGGCGTCCAGCCAAAGCATAAATACGGTGCTGAGGACCGCTAGCACTGGGAGCTCTCCCTCTGCCTCTACCATGGCCGACTGGCGCATGTGAACCTGGCCTCGTAGGGCGTACAGACGCCGAAGATCCGGCTACCGACCCTGATGGCTGGGCCCTACCTCTACCATGTACTGAGGGGCAATCACGCATAATATGGCCTGGTCGACCACATGAATAGCAAACGTCTGAACTTGATCGGCACTAACCCCAATGCAACTTCCCACACTGGGAGCATCGTGGCACGGGTGGCCTTGACTGGCCTGAATCATCTCTAAATTGCGGTCCTGAATAACTCGGACTCGGCCCTGAACGAGCAGACCTATCAAATCTCTGGCCTGAAGACCGTGGAGGTGCACTGGTCATAAAATAGCCTGAATGCCTGGGGAACTGCTGCCTATGTTCACCTCTGGACTCACTCATTGGGCCTGAAGATCTGGCCCTCTTGCTATGACCCCTATCATGTTCACGCTCACTTCTCCGATGTTGTAGGCCTTCTTCTAAGTTCTGAGCATGCGCCTGAATGCGTGCAATATCCATGCCGTCCTGAAGGGACGCAGTCAAACATTTATCCATCAAGTGTGGCCCTAAGCCCTTTACAAATCGGTGTACCCGGTCACCCATATCCGCTACCATGGCCGAAGCATACCTAGCCAAGGAATTAAAACGGAGGCTATACTCTAGGGCACTCATACTACCTTGCCTCAAGTTCAAGAATTTATTGGCCCTAGCTCATCGAACTTCCGGAGGCATGTAATGACGGAGAAAGGCATCAACAAACTCTTGCCATACCGGGGGAGGTGCATTGGCCCCCCGTGAAGCCATCCATATCGTATACCACTTGATCGAGACATCTCTCAATCTATATGACGCTAGCTCAACCGACTCGGTGTCTGAAGCATGTATCAACCGAAGCGTCCTCAACATACCATCGATAAAATCCTGAGGATCCTCTTCCGGCTTTGACAAAAAGAATTCTGGAGGGTTTAAAGTAATGAAATCACGGGCCCTTGCACTAACGGCCCTATCACCATGCCCTGAACTTTGCCTCTGAGTCTGGGCCGCAACCAACTGGGTCAACAAATTAATGGCCTCTTTCACATCTTGGCCATAAGCATTCGGTTGAGGGGCTGGAGGTGCGGGAGCTGGGGCTGAGGCTCCCTCATGCTCCTCTGTAATAGGCACTGTCTGGGAGGACTAAGACTGAGCCGCACTTTGGAACTCATCTTCCTCGACTACCGGTGGCGGTGCTCTTTCAGCCCGCTTTTCTGCCACCGTCTTGCCCCTTTGGGCTACTGTACCCTTTCCCTTTTTAGGCATCTCTGCAATACACAACACACGATTAAGGAACAAGAATTTCTTACATCATAGCTCTATCGCACGATTCTTATGAAGAAAGAAGGTCATTCATTCCTAAAATGTCCGCAGCTTCTTGTTTATAAGTGTGGCGCGCAACACACCCATAACCATGACTCTACTAGACATGGCTCGAAGACACACCCTATGACTGAACTGCTCTGATACAACTTTTGTCACGACCCGACTAGGGGCCGCGACGAGCACCCGGTGCTAGCCCACCCGGGCACCCTCTTAGCTTACTCTTATGCTTACATCTAGGTGAGCCACATAATAGAACATGCATTGCCATTCATTCGTCAAACTTGTCCTATTGGACGACATTACCATTATCATAATTGGCATTTATGCCACATCAATGTACATGAGCCGACAAGGCTAACAAAATGATATACAAAATATAGGCCAACAAGGCCGGACATATCTAACCATATACACGTGACTACGAGCCTCTAAGAAGTGTATGACATAACACATGAGCGGGACAGGACCCCGCTATGCCCATAAATTTGTACACAAAAGAATGAGTACCCAAAAGCTATGGCTCCGAAGGAAGTGGAGCTCTGCTATGTAATCTTTGAATAAGCAGCTATGGATCAAGTCTGTCTCCCTGTGCACCTGCGGGCATGACGCAACGTCCACAAACAAAAGGACATCAGTACGAAGAATGTACTGAGTATGTAAAGCATGATCAACATCAATATATATAAGCATAAGGAACAACATATGAAATATCATGGGAGGGGAGACAATAATATCATCGTCATAGCACTTACCTGCCTTTCATAGGGACTTTCCATTTTTCATACGTATTTGTACATCTACGTCATCATCCATATTTCATAATAGTACTCGTACCATACGTGTGCTCGTATTCGTATGCATGTCCTTATTCGTATTCGTGTACATAGTCTTATCACATTCATATTCATTTTAAATACATAGTCATTTCATATACATAGCATTTACATAGCATACCCGACCTCATAAGATCGGTGTTTCATACATACATGGCCAACCAAGGCTCAAGGTTACTCATACCTGGCCCTACCAAGGATTTAGGGTTATCCGTACCATCTGCAGAGGTGTGCGCGCGTGTCGTAATCGTATACATACTTTATACATATTCATATACATATATTCTACCCGGCGTATAAGCTCGGGGTTTCATTATAGCCCTTAATAGGCACATATAAGTATAATAGCCCATAGGAACCTTTAGCATTATTATTATTATCATCGTCGTCACTATCATCATCATTACTACTACAGCTACATCATAGGCTTACTCGTCATACGAGGTGCGTAGTACAATCGTAGCACATATCAAGGATCGTGAGCTTATGAGCTCGGAATGTCAATCATTTGAAGACAACATACTCATATAGAGGATTTAAGAGTTTGGCCAAATAACCATGCCTTATGAAAGAAGGGTTAGCCTTACATACCTTTCCGTCGCACTATTCTACACTCGCGCGTACTCCTTCGATGTTCACGTTTCTTCCTTCATTAAGGGCATACCATCATTAGAATCGACAACTAGCATATATGACTAAAGATGGAGAAAAATCGGACAGCATCTCCTTTATTTATACAACATTTTCCCATATCGTGAAGTGATTCAACTCCCAAACGTCAACAATACATTCATAATATCATAACAATAGCTTCTAATCATGCACATTATTCACATTATCTAGATTCCTCAATTTGCTTCTTATTCACCCATTTTCATGGTCATAATACCCCACTTCGTCCATTCGTCAAAATGTCTAGATCATGATCTTAACACCATTTATAACATATTCATATCACAACGCAACAACATTCATGATTCAACTCAAACTATTTCTCAAAACGTCACTATTCATCATTCATGACCCATTTTGCTATTCTCTCCTACTGACCAAGAATTTCAACTCTCAAATACCTTAAACAACATATAAATAGCATGAATCTTACCTTAGATGTTGTAGAAACAAGCCTTAGTTGATAATACTCCACTTTGAGAAAAACCCTAGTTTCCCTCCATTTGGATTTCTTGACTTTAAATGATCTTTGATGGGTTCTTACTCTTGATTCACTTATTTAATGTTGTTGATGGCTTATAATCCTTGAAATCTTGTATAATAAATGTAGAGAGATGTTTTAGAGAGAGGAAGGAAATGTTGAAATGATTTCATGAACTTGGTCCTTTATTTAATAACATTCCACTAATCTGTCGGGTTCCGTTATACGGTCCATTATACGGCCCGTATAATGGTTATACGGTCCGTATAATAGACCGTGAAATGGGTCTGCCTGCACCCCTTCATTGTGACCATTTGACGGTTCGTTATACGGTCCGTATAAATTTATACGGTCCGTATAACTGACCGTAAAATTCCACCAGCAACCAACCTCCACTGTGATGGTTTTACGGTCCATTATACGGTCCGTAAAACATTATACGGTCTGTATAATGAGCCGTAAAACTCATCAGTTCACAGAACTTATTCTCATCACTTCGTTTGATCTCCGATCCTTGCGGAACCTTCTTAACTCTTGTTCAACACTTGAATACCAATCTAAGGGACGTTATATCTCTTCTCCAAGGCATCATTAAGTCCTTGCTAACTCGTTGCACGTAATTCCTTCTCGATACTCATCAAATGCTTTTGCCTTCGCTTGGCAATCCTCTTCCCTCATCTCTAACATCTTTGAAATCTCAACTAGGGTTATCAAATGTCGTTCCTCACTAGTTCGTTCACTGGAGTACCAACGGAAAATTTCTGAGGTGTAACAGTATCAATAGTCTCAATATCTACTATCTTCATATAGCATCAAGACAACAATAATAGAACAAGAAAAGTCACAACACAACATGGTGGCTAACCCCAATCACACAGCATGGCCCAACCTAAGAAAATATTTAACCCAACTTCATACCTGAACGTTTACCTGCTTTCTCTGACAATATCACCTAAATATATGCTTCACTAAATGAAGTCTCACCATAGGGTAAAGCTAACCTACCTGGAAGTCCGAACAACAATATCACCAAGAATCAGTCCTTAAACTTCCCTTTCCTTTGAGGTGTTACACCTCGCATTTTCAGAGCATGAGCATGCCACTTACTTCACCATATTAATGGAGTATCGAAGATCTCTCATGAAGTTTTGGAAGGTACAAGCCATGGAAAGTTTGTAACAATGATGTAAATCATGAATTACGATCTCGTAAGTCCTAACCGGGAAGGACAACCTTGAAACCAAAGGAAATGACCATTATCAATATTGATTAATGATAAATACCATGTATGGAGAGTTTCAGAAGATGCCGGGACCAAGCAAATCGAAGACAATAAGTTTGTCGAAAATTTGGAAAAAAGTTGGCAGAATTTTGGACAGAATTCTGGGTCAACTTTGGAGGGGTATATCTCCAGGTATATTAAGAGTTTTATGGTGTTTAAAAGACTTAAATGAAGCTCGTCGAGTCTAGTTTCAAACGCAACAAACCGCTCATCAAAACGACAACGGAGTAAGGAGATATGGTCATTTTAAGATAACCTCTCAAATTGCCAAATGACTTTCGCGGGTCCCACTTGGGAAAGTCGGTGGAACCGACTTATAAGGGGTATAAGAACCCCATTCCACCCCACGTTTTCAGTATTTTACATTCTCATAAGTCCTAGAAACCTCCTAACACATCCCCCAAACATTTATAGTCCATTAAATCAAGGATTTAACAAGATTACACAAAAATAATCCATGAAAAGTGATTGTTCTTGCTTCTACTTGATGTTGTGGTGAGTTTGGTCTTGAATAAAGTTGGTGTGGCTAAAGTTCTTTAAGTATAAGATATTTTCTTCATCCTATCTCTTATGTTGAGTTGATTTGAAGGTTTAGCAAGTCTTAAAAGTGAAAATAGTTATGGAGGAAAGGTCATAAAGTGTTGTGTTGTAGTTGCTGTGTTTATGGAATGTTTTGAGCATGTTGTGGTCGTGTGGTTGGGCTAATTTATATGTATATGTATGGTATCCAATGTTGTTGGTGTGTTGATGAGATTATGCTCCTTGATTGGGAAGAAAGGAAGTGTATAATGTTATTGTATATTGATAAACATCGTGGGATGTTTTATGGAATATTTTGGTATTGATGATGACGTTGTTGGTGTTAGTGTTGTTGTTCTTGTGTTGGTTGTTGGTATTGTGAATTCGGGCTAGGGATATAAACAGGGGAAATGCTGCCTGAAGTTCGGCAGATTTTAAAAGGAATTAATTTGAGGGCTTAAGACAAGCACATGACGATAAGCCTAACGATAATATGAATTCTCTTGAATGTAGATTTACCAGCTTGGGAGGATAAGCATTAAATAGTTAAATTTAAAGTGACCGAAAAGGTATGTTAAGGCTAAACCTTTTCTTGCTAAAGGCATGATTCTTTTGTTATGAACCTATACATGTTTTCCATAATGTCCTTGTTCCCAAAAGCTAGAGATTCATGATTCTTAGAGTTCTTATGATGCTAAAGATAAGTATGTTTTATGATGATAATGTTGATGATGATGATCCTATTTCTAGAAATTCCAAAGTTTATGCTTTTAATGCTATCATTATATTGTTGAGTATATTTATTGATTTCCTAGATTTTAATCATTGTTTTTTATCTCACCTTATGATAATTGTTCCTTCGGGGTGAGATATAGCGATGACGATTGTTTCAAAATATAAATCGTAGGTTACCGACCTTACGTCACTCTGATAAAGTGGTAACTTTTATTTGGGCTCCCATTCATGCTACTTATATTATATATGAATATGATGTATATATATGTATATAGGGGATATGGGAAAAGGGTGAGGTGTTATATATACGCATAGCCACCTGATCAGTTGGTATATCATGACATCGTCCCAGACGCGGGATATATGGGTATGGATCAGGCTGTACGTTCCGCAGCAACATAATATATATATATATATATATATATATATATATATATATATATATATATATATGGATCGGGCTGCACGTTCCTCAGCAATATAAAATATTTATAGATCGGGCTGCACGTTCCGCAACACTATTATGTTATACAAGTATGAGAAAGGTTTTTATGAAACGACTAAGCATGCATGATATTAGCCTTAAGAAGCGATCAGACACACAGGTTATCCTTATCTCATTTTTTGTTCTATATTTCTTATTATGTTGTTATTCATGCCTTACATACTCAATACATTGTTCGTACTAACGTCTTTTCTTGTGGACGCTGCGTTCATGCCCGCAGGTGGAAAGGTACACAGATTTGACCCATCGGTGATTTATCAGCGGATTCTTAGGAGCACTCCACCTACTTCGGAGCTGCAGTCTATTGGTATTGGTCTTCATGGTAACTTGTATCCTATGTAGAGGCTCGTAGACATATGTGTGCAGTTAGACGTTATATAACCCTACCAGTCCATATCATTGTATAATATTTAGTAGCCTTGTCGGCTGGTGATGATGGACATAACTGTTGAAGATTACATAGAGATGTGCCGTTATATTGTGATATATGTCTTTACAGATCATGATATACAGGAGCTATCTTTATAGTCCACCTAGAAATATTTATGAGATGTATATTTAGAGGTGCTTGGTGTGTTAGCTCCGGGTGCCCGTGATGGCCCTCCGGTTGGATCGTGACAAAAGTGGTATCAGAGCAGTTCATCCTAGGGTGTGTCTGCGAGCCGTGTCCAGTAGAATCTTGTTTATGGGTGTGAAGCACGCCACACTTATAAACAAGAGGCTGCAGAGCATTTAGGAATGATTGACCTTTCTTTCTCATCTTAGATCGTGTCGTAGATCTAAATTATAGGATATGATGTCTCTGATTCTAATCCTAAATGTTTTTATTATGGATAAGTAGTTGATTATGCCGCTATGAGGTAATTGATGAGAATTGAAATGGTTACTCCAAAAGGTATGTTTCCTGTCTTATTGATATTGATAGACTCCGATATAAGAACCTGAGATAAATGTTACGCGTATTGTGATCGCCCTGTGAGGAATTGGATGTGCTTTCTGGGCTATGTGCCGGAATGAGGCAGTAAGAAGTATAGAGGAAACTCTACCGAGATTTTTACAAATTGAATTGTTTGAATATCTAGGATATAAAGAAAGGATGAAGGGAAAATGTGACAATCGGATGTTTGGTAAGTCATGATTGAATGAACCATTATGAGATGCTTTCAAAGTGAAGTTTTAGAATGATTTTAATTTAAGGGAAGAACCCTAAAGGGGAAAGTGATTAGTTATTAAAGGAGTTGGAATGAGTGCATTCGAGATTTCGGATAATTTAGATTTATTGAAGATATAGGGAAAGTTGACATTAAGAATTCAGATGTAGTATTATGATTTATAGATTGGTGAGTAAGAGATAACTAAAAGAAAATGATATGGGAAAGGAAGTTAACGAGTAGGGGAAAGTTTTACCCTAGAAGTTTATACATACATAAGACCAGGACGAGTTGATGACAGGCGCACAGACTCGTTTTATCGGACTTTCCTATATGATATGAGTTTACATTGGGATTCAGAAGTCACCAGTCATTCGACTTCAAGGGGGTTTCTGAGCATTTGATAGTTGGTACTATTCTGAGAATCATTATGGCTAAGTTACTTCGGGTATTAATGATGACCTTGAACTCAAGAATGAGAAATGGATACCTAAATTGGAATGTAATTATAATTGTCTTCTAGATTGCTTATATAACTTCTAAACGTGATGTTGTGTGGCCAACGAAAGAAGTAGAGATTGTATCAACCTCAGGAATATGTGGTGTATTTCTAGCTAATCCTTATAAGAAGGATTCACCTCAATTTTTGTAGACGGGTGTTGCGAAGGTTATTTGACGATAGAGAAATTAGGTGCGGTGTCGGTTTATGTGTAAGGAAAGAAGAAAGTAGGTGTACAAGTGAAGATAAAATATTGCAAGGATTGATTTGGTTGCTACAGGAAAGTAAAGGATGTAAGGTTGATTATTTTAGACAAAGAGGCAGGGTACAAATATGAGTAAAGATTTTTAAGTAAAGTCATATCACCAAGAGTTACAATTAGGACGTAGGAAGGTATGCTAGGAAGGCTTACAAATTTAGACATACGAAAAAAGAATATGAGAAACCAGAATAGCCCGAGCGAAATTAGGAGCATATGAGCATTACAATTAGAATTCTCTAGCTAGCTGGACAAAAAGAGAGGACAGATTTATTAAAGCCATAGATTCAGGATAAGATCAAATGGTAATGGGATATCTCGCAAGAAAAAGGTGCTGAAAATTGATAAAAAAGATAAGTCACGAGTGGCTACATCGAGTATTATGTATACCCTTATGATTGATGTTACGACATGTTAAAAATATTGATTGTGCTGTATGTCAAAATTGAGGTAGCAAGCACTACAGGGAGAATCAGGATTGGGTTTTCTCGAGAATTAAAATCGGATAGCGGTAACGCGACCAACAATGTAAGAAGGAGCATTAGGAAAAAGAAGTTTATGGTATTATGAAGGGGAGAGAAACTTGGACAAGGAAAATGTATACCCATTGAGGGTCAGGTAATATATATTTGAGGAAATGGTTAGGATGAAAGCAAGAAAGCCTATGATAGGATCAAATTTAAATAAATCAACGGGAGATAGAATAATGTTATACGTGACAAGGGATGAACGTGAGGACCCTGGAACCAACCTATACATCTTCATAATTAGAACCAAGGAGGTTGTAAATAATAAATAAAGGTGCATCCTTGGGAAGAAATAAACAGATTATATGAGAGCGACGAGGGAATTTTAAACTCCTGAGATTTAACAAGGAGAATGGATGTGAACCCATGATTGGTACGCCTATTTAAGGGAAGAAAGTACCTCAAGAAGATATTTTCAGCGTCAAAAGGGATTCTCACTCGTAACGGAACACTCCACGGTTTCCTAACCTAAGAGTAAAGGATGACTAATGGAAACAGGCGTTTTACGAGTAAAGGAAAACAAAAGAAACTATGAGGACTGAAGTAAGGAGGAGGTGTCAATGAAATGGTTAAAGGGAATTATGTGGCCACCGACAACAAGGAGTAGGTTAGTGAATCAGTAGGCTTGCCCAAGGGAAAAAAAATTAAAATTATAAGACAATGGTTGTGTGAAAGATGCAAAGATGCGATCATGAAGAGAACTGAGAAAATTCAAGATATATATCTATATATGTGTGCACAAGTTGTAGTATCATAAAGGAAGATGAAGACTCGACGAAAGTAGCAAGGAAAGGGCATACTTTGTGAGGATTTCGCGATAAGAACAAGAACCAACAGAACACTAGAAGGACTATGATGCATAGCTGTGATGCAAACAAGTAGTTAAGAAGAATTACGGGGCAAAATGAGCTAAGCTAATGAAATGACGAGTCGTGGGAATGGATGGTGTGGAATATCAACTTTTTATGCTATAGTACAGATATAAATCGAAATTGGGAACCCAGAGCAAGGAGAATTTCAAGGATATTAAGAAGATAGTTATGGAGAAAGACTAGGGCTAAAAGAGCGCGGTATAGTCGGACACTCCATAAGGGGCCTAATGAATTCCGATGTCCCCATTAATTCATTAACCTAGGGGACTACTAGTCATGAGAGGTAGAAGTGAAAAGACAATAAAAAAGGCATTTCAATTGTATCTGATATGTATAAGCATTTTGATTTGATACAAGAACTAAACTAGCAAAAGGAAAACAAGTTAAACCATGCGATGGAAAGAACTCCGACATTATATGGAATAGAGGAGTTGAAGGATTGCTAAGGTCGGCCAGATGACTATCAAAGACAGTTAACACTCAAAGGTTACAGTATATGAGAACATCCTTTAAAAGGGGGGGAGAACAAATTCAGTTCTAAGATGAGCTACAATATTCTGAAGCTTAAGAGAGGGAAATATATCGGATTAAAGGAGTAAAATTTTGAGATGAACCGATATGTCAAGAATGTGCTAAAGAAAAGTGAGAATGGATTAAATGCAGGTATATCATGAGACAAATCGAGGAAGGAGAATGAGTTTCATCCATGCGACATGTTATGTCTCCGGACTATGGTTCGAATCGCTCGTACCGGAGAAATTTTAGTTACATTTAAGTGTGCAGTAACGTACTCCGAGAGGTAACGAAAGGAGTAAGAAGGGTCTGTACGCTGACCAGAGAGTAAATATAAAGGACAATCTGGATTACAGAAAGGGGAATCTTAGCACTAGAAGAGATTAATGTTTTTACAAGAGGAATAATTATAGGGAGTTCGATGAACTCCAATGGAAAGGGATATAATGTGCCTATGGATAGCAAGACAGCAGTGCTACCTGAGACTAGAAAGTACCTCGCAGGTCGTGGAGTCACAAGTCACCGGTCATATCAAATGTGAGAGCATATGTTATAGAACCATATAGACAATCGTCATGATGCAATGGCTGACAATAATGGTGTAAGGACAACGATAGGGAGTTAAAGAAGAACATAGGCTAATGTAAGTCTCAAATGATCATCGGTACAACAGAATCAAGGACTTACGAAGGAAGCATACTCGTATCAAAAGGAAGTTATGATTAAGTAGGATTTTATCTTAGTTCCATGTTTATGAGTTTATATTGCAATTATGCTAAAACTGAGGAGAGGAAATTATAGGAAAAGTTCAAGTATGAATAGTATAATATTGTAAGGAATTAAATAGTCCGACCAAGGAATTAAAAGGACATGATATTATATGCATATAAGGTAGACGAGTACAAAAAGGAATAATCTAAAATAGCACCAAAAAAGCAAGCAAGGAAGGGTGCCATATTTGAATAAGAGAAGTTGTCTACTAGTATAGAAATAAGGAGCAAGGCTAAAGAGTACAGAAATTAAGAGTGCTCATAGATTGGAAGGGAGCTGTATCAATCATGAGTTAAGACCATCTTAATGGCAATAGGTCCCAGGACAGTAACTAGATATCAGTTAACCGCTAAGTACATACATAAGAACATGAGGATATAGAACTAATGAATGAGTTCGACAAAGAATTAGGAGGATATGAAAGAAGACTAATGAGCCCATAGTATAAGAGCATGGAGATCAGGAACTGAAGGAGGACAACCATTTCAAGAAACTAATAAAAGTGTCGTAAGCTCGCAAGCTACAACATTCGAGGACGAATATTCTTAAAGGGAAAGGATGTTACACCTTGCATTTTCAAAGCATGAGTATACTTCACCATATTAATGGAGTATCGGAGATGTCCCGTGAAATTTTGAAAGGTACAAGCCATAGGAAGTTCGTAACAATGAAGTAAAGGATGAATTAAGATCTCGTAAGTCGTTACCAGGAAGCACAACTTTGAAACCAAAGGACATGACAATTATCAAGTATGATTAATGATAAATATCATGTATCGAGAGTTTCGGAAGATTCCGGGAACAAGCAAATTAAAGAAAATAAATTTGTCGAAAATTTCAAAAACAGTTGGCAGAATTTTGTACAGAATTTTGGGTCAAATTTGGAGGGGTATATCTTCAGGTATATTAGGAGTTTTAAGGTGTTTCAAAAAACTAAAAAGAAATTTGTCAAGTCCAGTTTCAATGCAACAAACCGCGCGTCAAAACGACAACGGAGTAAGGAGTTATGGCCATTTTAAATAACCCCTCAAACTGCCTAATGGCTTCCGCGTGTCCCACTTGGGAAAGTCGGTGGAGCCGACATATAAGGGGTATAAAAACCCCATCAACCCTATTTTTTAGGCATTTTACATTCTCATGAGAACTAGAAACCTCCTAACACATCCCTAAACATTTATAGCCCATTGAATCAAGGATTTAACAAGATTACACCAAAATAGTCCATGAAAGGTGATTATTCTCGCTTCTACTTGATGTTGTGGTGAGTTTGGTCTTGAAGAAGGTTGGTGTGGCTAAATTTCTTCAAGTATAAGGTATTCTCTTCATCCGATCTCTTATGTTTAGTTGATTTGAAGGTTTAGCAAGTCTTAAAAGTGAAAATAGTTTTGGAGGAAAGGTTATAAAGTGTTGTGTTGTAGCTGTTGTGTTTATGGAGTGTTTAGAGCATGTTGTGGCTGTGTGGTTGGGATGATTTACATCTATATGTATGGTATCTAATGTTATTGGTGTGTTGATGAGATTATGCTCCTTGATTGGGAAGAAAGGAAGTGTATATTGTTGTTGTATGTTGAAAAACATCGTGTGGGATGTTTTATGAAATATTTTGGTATTGATGATGATGTGGTTGATATTAGTATTGCTATTGATGTTTTTGTTTTGTTGGTATTGTGATTTCTTGCTAGGAATATAAACAGGAGAGATGCCACCCGAATTTCGGCAGATTTTAAAAGGAATTAATTTGAGGGCTTAAGACAAGCACATGACGATAAGCCTAACGATAATATGAATTCTCTTGAATGTAGATTTACGAGCTTTGGAGGATAAGCATTAAATAGTTAAAGTTAAGGCGACCGAAAAGGTATGTTAAGGCTAAACCCTTTCTCTCTAAAGGAACAATTCCTTTCTTATGAACCTATACATGTTTTCCATAATGTCCTTGTTCCCAAAATCTAGAGATTCATGATTCATAGAGTTCTTATGATGCTAAAGATTAGTATGTTTTATGATGATAATGTTGATGATGATGATCCTATTTCTAGAAATTCCAAAGTTTATGGTTTTAATGATATCATGAGATTGTTGAGTATATTTCATGATTTCCATGATTTTACTCATTGTTATTGATCTCACCTCAGTATAATTGTTCCTTCGGGGTGAGATATAGCGATGGTGATTGTTCCATAATATAAATTGGAGGTTATCGAACTTACGTCAGTCCGATAAAGTGGTAACTTTTATTGGGGCTCCCATGCATGCTATTTATAATATATATGTATATGATGTATCTATATGTATATAGGGGATAAGGTAAAAGGTTGAGGCGTTATATACGCCTAGCCACCAGATCAGTTGGTATATCATGACATCGTCCCGGACGCGGGATATATGGGTATTGATCGGGCTGCACATTCCGCAGCAATATAATATATATATATATATATGGATCGCATTGCAAGTTTCGCAACAATATAAAATATTTATGGATTGGGATCCACGTTCGGCAGCACTATTATGTTATACAAGTATGAGAAAGGTTCTTATCAAAAGACTAAGCATGCATGATATTCGCCCAAAGAGGCAATCAGACACACTGTTATCCTTATCTCATGTTTTGTTCTATATTTCTTATTATGTTGTTATTCATGCCTTACATACTCAGTACATTGTTCGTACTGACGTTCTTTCTTGTGGACACTACGTTCATGCCCGCAGGTAGACAGGTACACGGATTTGACAGGTAGGTGATTTATCAGCGGATTCTTAGGAGCACTCCACTTACTTAGGAGCTGCAGTCTATTGGTATTGGTATTTATGGTCACTTGTATCCTATGTAGAGGCTCGTAAACATGTGTGTGTAGTTAGATGTTTCATAACCCTACCGGTCCATATCATTGTATAACATTTTAGTAGCGTTGTCGGCTGGTGATGATGGACATAACTGTTGAAGATTATATAGAGATGTATCGTTATGTTGTGATATATGTCCTTACAGATCATGATATCCAAGAGCTATCTTTATGGCCCACCCAGAAATATTTATGAGATGTATGTTTAGAGGTGCTTGGTGTGTTAGCTTTGGGTACCCGCCATGGCCCTCTGGTTGGGTCGTGACATGAGCCTCGAGGTAAAGAAACTCTAGGCACATTTAAATCAAGAAATTAGAATCAAGAAAAACATCAAACGAACCCTACTTCTATTCAAGACCCAAATCCCCAACCTATGGGATTGGTTTTTATGAAATAGAAGGGCGAAATTAGGAATCTAAAGGTTCCAACATGAAATTAAAGCTCTAGGTGATCAATTTCCATCAATATCAAGTTGGAATAACAAATAATTTACTCAAATTCGAATTCTAGACAAAACCATTAAATTTGGGTATAAACCCTAACTTCCAATTCCATAAATTAGCAACAAATTAGGAAGAAAATATGAAATAAAGGATTCTAATCATCAATTCAATACTTAAAGAAGATAAAGTGTTGAACAAATCATGATTTAGAAGCCTAGAAGAATAACTCATGGAACCCACTTTTAATCTTCAATATCTTAATGAATTATCAAAATAAAGGAATTGTAAGGTGATTAAGGACAATAGAATAGTAAAGGAATTAAAGGAACTTACCATCAAGAATTTCCCGGCAAAATACGCTAGAATAGCTCCCAATAGCTCAGATTTTGGAATTGTAATAAATGAGGGGCTAGGGCTTTTAATACACAGTTAATGAAATAACCAGCCGATACCGCTTCTGCGGCAGCGGGACCACTGCAGATGTCCCACCTCGACAGTGACTCAGACCGCCATGACGGTCAGCCCTCAAATTCACTTGGCCGCTGTGGCGGCCCATCTAGCAGCTATGGTGATACCGCAGAGGCGGTAAGGGTGCCGCTAAAGCGGGCACCAACACCAGATTTTGCCCAAAATAATCACAATCTCAATCTGAAATCCCGACTAATACTCGAGGCCATCTGCTCACAAACCACATACACAGACACACATGAAGACACGCCACGAAGGCACTCGTGGCCTCAGGATTCCCAATGGAGGTCTAGTTGACCCAGTCAACCCCCGATACCTCAATTCCAGCTTCCCAACCCAAGTCCCAAAATGCACCCGAGTGCATTGGGAACCAAATAAGATATGCACACAAGTTCTAAAAGCCCATATGGACTTCTCAGAATCGACGAATTTTCGAAAAAAGGTCTATTTACCTAAATGTCAACTTTGAGTCAACCCTTTTTCGCTTAAAGCCCAATTTCCCAAAAAGTCATCCAAATCAACTCCGAACACCTTGGGAAGCATGTCAATTGTCCCCTCGAATCAAAAGTGAGCTAACAAGCTCGGAGAAAGGTCAGAAAGTGCCGAAAAGACTATAACGAACAAGCGGGTCATTACATCAGATACCAATTAACCCATCCCTTGTCCTATAACGACGAAGGAAAAGGATCGGAGAAATACCTGAATCAGCGAACAGCTGAGGGTATTGGTTAAGCATATCAGACTCAGTCTCCCTGGTGGCCTCCTCAACAGGACGATGCTTCCCCTGCACCTTCATAGCAGAAATCTCCTTGGACCTCAACTTTCGAACCTAGCTATCCAAAATCGCTATAGGCTCCTCCTCATAGGTCAAATTCTCATCAAGCAATACCGAGTCCCAACAAACAATATAAGTACCATCGACATGATACTTCTTTAACATAGATACATGGAAAACTGGATGAACTCCCGCCAAGCCTGGCGGCAAGGCCAACTCATATGCAACATCACCCGCACGATAAAAAGAATCTTAAATGTCCCAATATACCTAGGACTCAACTAGCCTCTCTTCCCAAACCTCATAACACCTTTCATGGGTGAAATCCTTAATAGAACCTGATCAGCAACAGTAAACTCTTAATCTCGGACCTGTAGGTCCGTATACATCTTTTGTCGACTCAGATCTACCATAAACTTGGCCTGAATAACCCTCACTTTCTCAAGAGTCTCTCTCAACATATCCATACCCTAAGGTTGAACCTCAAATGCATCAAACCAACCAACTAGAGATACGCATCTCATACCATACAGAGCCTCAAAAGGCGCCATGTCGATACTCGAGTGATAACTGTTGTTGTATGAAAACTCTGCCAACGGCAAGTGCTAATCCCAATGACCACCAAAATCAATAACGCAAGCTCTAAATATATCCTCGAGCACTTGAATTGTCACACCCCGACCTTACTAGGGTGTGATGGACACCCGACCCTTACTTAGAGCCGAGCGAACCCACTGACTTTTAATACATACATAATCCTTTGGACTTTCTAAATCAAATAAAGGTGAAATGCATAGTAAAATTTTCAGAAATGTTCTTTTTCGTTACTTTCAAATCAGGCAGAATCTGTAATCATATGAAACGTTTATCATAACACGAATGACACATCGGCTGATGGAGCCGCTTACTGAACTGACAACCAATACCCACAACTCTGTCTGCAAAGTCTCTAACTTCGAACAAGACATCATAGCATAGTACGCTGACTCGGCTACACTCCAGGGCCAAATGGAGCTCGCCAACTTCGCTGGAACATCTTCTATAATAGCTTTTGCTCATCTGGGTGTACCTGCGCGGCATGAAACGCAGCCCCCAAAGAAAAGGGGTCAGTCGAGCAATGTACTGAGTATGTAAGGCAGGAATAGTAACATAGTAAGGAATATAAATATGAATAATAACAGGTTGGAAATATAGAACATATCATGAGGTAAAAGAGTAACCTGTACATATGAGTGCCCCTTAGGGCGGATGCCATGCATTCTTATCTTTCCTTTGAAAACATTTCTTTTTCATATATAGAAAATAGAACATGTCATAGCGCCGAACAACGTCGGCTCGCCCACATAGCGCCGAAATACGTCGGCTCGCCCATATATCCCGCGTCCGGGATGAATACGCCAGCTGACCAGGGGGCAATGCGTCTTATAGCGCAACATATCTCCCTCCCCCCCCCCCCATATACATATACATATATCCCTTTTCCCCATATTCCCCATATACATATACATATAACAGCATGCATGAGAGCCCAAAGAAAGTCATGTATCTATCGGAGTGGCGTAAGGTCGGTAACCTCCGATTACATTATGGAATAACCAGGGTCGCTCTGTCTCACCTTGAAGGAACGATAATTATAAGGCGAGACTATCAACGAAGGATAGCATTAAGAGAAAACATAGAATAAGATCATAAACCTCATAAAACGTCAATTCATATACTTTGGAGTCTTTAGAAAATAGAGTCCTAATCGAGGAATCGAATTGAGGATCAAGAACTAGCTCGATGTTCTCATATTCATATTGAATCCATAACTTGAGACTTTCAAACATGAAACCCATCCTCATCATAATCATCATAGATGTATTCTCATCTTTGACAATATCGTTTTCATTACAAAAACATGTCCGTCGTTGTAGTCATAAAAGTTTACAAAATCATGAACTTTTATTTTAGAAAAGTATAGACATTTTGGAAAGCATTTACGGTTTATCAGGAAAAGAATCATGGCTTAGGGTAATAAACAACTAACTTTTGAAAACAAGGAAAATATGGAAACACTTATGAAATCATAACATCGGGATCATGCCTTTGAAAGAAAGGGATGAGCCTTAACATACCTGTTCTGCGCCCTATTAGCTATGCTTAATTGTCTAAGCTCGCTACCGCTATTCTACATTCCCGAAGGTTAACGCAATCATTAGATTCATCACCATATACTTGTCTTAATTCTTCAAATAAATTCACTTATGATCTGCCGAAATTTCGGCAGCACCTCCCCTGTAAATACACCATCCCCGCCAATTCAACAACAAACCCGAGAATGGAACTCGGCCACATTATCAACAACAATACCAACAATTATTCTAACAATAATACAATATTCATAATGATCCAATGCTACCCGAATCCTCCAACTTCAACAAAAGTATTAACCACACATTTTTCTCATTCTAGATTCATAAACCATATCAACAACCATGCATTAACAACATCATTCATACAATGTAAGAATCCAAGCTAGTGTCGCATTAACTTTCTTCAACAATCCTATAACGATTACAACTTCATTTCCAAGTTATTAAACCTTCATTTTCTTATGGATTCCACAACAACAACAATTAAAATATCACATAGAATCAATTCACCATAACTTGACAAACCAACCCCTATTCGGCCACAATAACATCATACATGTTTTCATGCATTTTTGTCCATTTCTATATATTACAACAACAACCAAAAGACTAAGTAAAATTAATTCATTCTTTCTACACAACACCATTCCATTCGGCTACAACACCAACACACATATATGCCATGAATTCCATCCATTTCTATATACTTCAACATACATAAATCATCTATAACATATGTAAAAGAGGATTGAACACATACCTTCCTTTCCACTCATCTTCTTTTCGGCTAGACTTGTAATTGCAAGAATGAATGATTTTCTTGCTCCAACAACTACACCACGTTATAGAGGACCTTCAAATTAGTGGGGATACTTGGAGAAAATATTTTTGGAATCAAAGTTGAAGGCTATATTTCTTTTCTTGCCTTGGCCAAATATGGCCCTTTCTCTCCTCTCTTCTTCTCTATTTGTTTCTACAAGCTTCTTGATTTAAAATGATGAATTAGTCATCTTTCTCCATATATATACTTGCCCCCCCTTTAAATATGAAATGGCCACATGCCTCCCCTTCTTTATTTTTCTAGAGTTTTCTTCCTCTTTTCTTGAAATTTCTTAAATTAGTCAAAGAAGACCAATTTTCTTATAATAACCAAATGTGGCCACTGTCTTATTATATACACTTTGGTCCATATCCACATTAAATAAAATGTGGACATATACCTATATGTCACACGGCCAACATGGCCTCTTTCAAGAACCTTCTTGAATTTTGTGAAATTCCCATTTTGCCCCTACACTTCCGCAATATTATCATGAGCCATTTTGTGAATTTCCCTTTTTACCCTTAACCTTTCTCAATATTTCCATACTAATAATATTCATAAATAATATTCATGAACCACTTGTACATTAAAATAGTTTTGGAGGATGGTCATTCCCTTAACTTACCACAACTACCTTGGAGTATCCGAGCGTACAAAGTACGGGCTATAACATGAATGGTCCGCCCGGAATGCCCAACGGTCTTGGGCTGGAAAGTTGTACTAAGATCCAATCGGGTACCCAACTACTCATGAAAATTTCTCCAGAAATAGGAAGTGAAGATCGTACCCCGATCAGATATGATAAAAATAGAAACCCCATGCAATCTCATAATATCACGAATGTACAACTTGGCTAACTTCTCTGCGGTATAGGAAATCTGAACTGGAATGAAATGAGCGGACTTAGATAATCGATCAACTATCACCCAAATCGAATCAAACTTACCCAGGATCTCTGGAAGACCCACAACGAAATCTATGGCAATCCTCTTCCACTTCTACTCAGGAATGGGCATCCTCTGAAGTACACCACCGGATTGCTGGTGCTCATACTTAACTTGTTGAAAGTTACCACACTTAGCAACCAAATCGGCTATATCCCTCTTCATCCAATGCCACCAATAGTGCTGCCTCAAATCACGATACATTGTAGTCACCCCGGATGAATGGAATATCAAGAGGTATGGGCATCAATCAATATTAAATGAATCAAATCACCAACGCGAGGAACGCACACGCGCCCCTTAATCTTCAAAGTACCCTCAGAATCAATCATGGTCTCTTTGGCCTCACCCCTCAGAACTCTATCTCGAATCTTACTCAACTGAGCATCCTTAAACTGATGAGTCCAAATCTGATCTAATAAGGATGATCTCGCCTCAACATAAGCCAAAACTCTGCCTGGGGCTGAAATATCGAGACGAACAAAACAGTTGGCCAGAGTTTGAACCTCCATATGCTCAAAAATAACCAAACGAGCTAAACTCGCCATACTCACCGCCTTGCGACTCAAGGTGTCACACCCCAATCCTGATAGGGCATGATGGGCACCCGACCCCTTACTTAGAGCTGAGCGAACCCGCTGGATCTCGTTATGTTCTTAATCTTACTGGACTCTTAAATCACGAAATGAAATGCATAATGAAAGCTTTTCAAAAACATTCTTTTCGTCGTTCTCAAATCAAGTAAAATCTGTAATCATATGGAATTTGTAACATAATGCATGATGATACATCGGCTTGCAGAGCCGCTTGCAAGACTGACATTCTACATACGTGACTCTGTCTGCAAAGTCTCTAACATAAATTAATATACCGAAACACAGATACTCTGACTCGACAACACTCCAGAAGGAAATGGAGCTCGCCAATCCAGTTGGAACATCTTCTAGTAATATCCTCTACTCACTGTATACACTTGCGTGGCATGAAACGCAACATCCACAAGAAGGGACGTCAGTACGAGCAATGTACTGAGTATGTAAGGCATGAACAGTGACATAGTAAGGAATACCGAACATGGAAAATAATATAATGGACGTGTGGGGATAAAGTAATACAGAGATCAACCTGTGCCTCTGAATGCCCTTTTAAGGTGAATGTCGTGCATGCTTAACTTTCTAAGAAATTTTCCATACATATCCATAGATAACATACATACATATGCATTCATATACACTTACACTTACTATCATCGCTATATCTCACCTCGAAGGAACGAGTAACATGAGGTGAGACCATCAACAATAAGTACGGTTAAAGGATTCATGGAATAGCTCAATATTCTAACATCGTCATTGAAATCGTAAACTTGGAAATTTTAAACAGAAAATCGTTCTCATCATAGTCATCATAATAATATTCTCATTTTTGACATTGTCGTTGTCATTGAAAAACATATCCATCGTTGTTATCATAAGAGCTCACATAATCACTACCTTTGGTTTGGAAAATACGAATATTTTGGAAAACATTTATGGGTTATCAAGAAGGAAATCATGCCTTGGAATCTCAGACTTTTAACTTTTGATAACAAGGAAAATATGGAAATATTCATGAAATCATAACGTAGGAATCATGCCTTTGAAAGAAAGGGACGAGCCTTAACATACCTGTTCCACCTCTTATTAGCTACGCTTATTTGTCCAAGCTCGTAAGTCTACATTTAAAAGGATTCACACTAACGTTAGACTCTTTATTGCACACTTGTTCCAAGTTTCCAATCAACCTATTCTATATTCTACCGAAAATCGGGCAGCATCTCCCCTGTTTATATGCCTATCCCAAAATTACAATTAAGCAACCAATCAACAACAACAATAATACCAACATCAACAACACTATTATTCATACCAATATATCCATAAACATCCCACACGATGTTTTTCAACATACAACAACAATATACACGTCCTTCCATCCCAATCAAGGAGTATAATCTCATCAACACACCAACAATGTTAGATAACATTTTTATAGGCATAAATCAGTCCATCCACAAGGTCACAACATGTTCAAAACAGCCCATAAACACAACAACTACAACACAACACTTTATGACCCTTCCTCCATAACTATTTTCGTTTTTAAAGCTTGCTAGACTTTCAAATAAACTCAACATAAGAGATGGGATGAAGAACATACCTTATACTTGAATAAACTCAGCCACATCAACTCTTTCCAACACCAAACTTAAGTAGAAGCAAGAACAATCACCTTTCGTGGGCTAGTTTGGCATAATCTAGTTAAATTCTTGATTTCTCGGTCTATAATGTTTGGGAGATGTTTTGAGAGACTTCTAGGACCTTTTATAATGTTACTTTTCTGAAAAAATGGGGTTGATGGGGGTATTTATACCCCTCCTAGGTCGGTTCCACCGACTTCCTCAAGTGGGGCCCGCTGAGCCATTTGGTAGCTTGGAATCCTGATCTTAAAATGGCCATAACCTTTGATTCTGATGTCGTGTGAGGGCCCACGACCTACGGTTGGAAAGCTATTTCAATTATCTACAACTTTCATTCTCGGAGTTTTTCCACATTCCAAACTTATAATAGCATTTTGGCCCCTCCAAGTCAGGTCATCCGAAAACGTATCTTTAAATCATCCTTTTGGAGGGCTTATGCCCATATTTGGCTTAAGGGTCCTTCTTAATATTTTCTCAACTTTCCATGTACTACTCATATCACTTTTCATATGTCCTTTACAAAATCCCGACATGTGGGCCCCACCTTCACTTATGGTTACGAGGGCTATCATCGAGTAACGTGTTAACTGATTTACTCCATACCATCTCCAAATGTCATATATATTATCTTATACTCAGATAATATAATCTTCATCCCTAATCCTTGTATAACTTTGCTCTCCCTTGAGCTCATACTAAGCCATCTACAGTCTTGGTAACGCGAAATTTTCTAGGGTGTAACATCCTTCCCCCCTTAGAAGCATTCATCCTCGAATGTTTAAACTAGTCTCGTACTCTGTCCATGATCCCATCCTTTGGTACATCCCTTTATTGAATCATTCTTCCCATTATTCTATCGCATTTAATCGTACCATCACCATAATAGGTCTCCATTGGTTATTTACCCACTCTTTGCTACACTTACTTCTATCCTTCTCGTAATCGTTTCGTCCAATCCCTGACTTTAACCTGTTTAACTCCGCTCATAGGCTTCATAGCCTTCTACTAGTGGACAAATCCCTTACTTGGCTATGGCACCTTCCTTGAATCTCCAACCATGAGGTTCACACACTTCTAATTTCCCTCAAGATGTTCTAGTTCCTCATCCTTATTCTAGAGCTGTAATGCACTTTCTTTTCCTTCATCGGTCGAGTTTGCCTAATTATACGCGACCTCTTAAGGTTTCCAACTACTCCGCACACTCTAATTTCCCTTAGTCTACTTTAGCTTCTTATTCATGACTTATGTCTAAATTTATAGGACTTTTAGCACACTTCCCAAGGGTTCACCCATCCTAACATTTCTCTCACCCCAGCATGTTTAACCTTGAAACTCTTATGAAATCCGGTGCGTTAATGCTGGCATAATCGTATCCACCTCACTGTATGACCTTCACCACATAATCTAAATCAAGTTGAAGTCTTGACAGATTCCAAACATTCTCGTATGACACCTCCCTCCAAATTGGAAAAGTTCCTCATATTACCGACCACGCAAATGTTGTTTTAGTCTTTGGAACTTCCTATTACTTCTCGGTTTTCCCATTGTTGGATGTCATAATTTCTCTGATACCTTAGCCCGTCCTTGTGCTTGCACTCAAGCTTACTTGCTTCCTCCCTTAAAGGTTCTACCTTATGGTATCACTATCTCCAGAGTATTCCATTCGAATCCGTAGTCGTAGTCATTTCGTCATGATCATTAACATCCTTCCCTTTTCATTCTTTATCTTCACGCCTCAATCATACATGCAATATTTATTACCTTACCCGACATACATCCTTCATGCCATTGCTTACCTTTGTAATGATTCATTCAATTGTCCAGTTCACAAACTTATAACTGAACTTATCACCAAGAGAGACATTTAATCGGTTCCTCTACTTGTACTTACACTGACTTACCACTATGTCAACCGATCCATTATATATATATATATATATATTCTGATAACGTAGCCTCAATGAAGTGACTTACATCTGTGACTTCCCATATCATCACTCACTTTCTCCCGTCGATACTGTGCTTCTGCTGAGATCAAAGGTTAGTATAAGGAACCTCATTTCCTATGATTTGACTCTATCGCACGATCTTAGATGTGAAAGAAGAGTAACCACCCTAGATGCCCCGTAGCCTCCTGTTAATAAATGTGGCGCACTTCACACCATAAACAGGACTCTACTGGACACGACTTTGCAGACAACCCCTAGGACGAACTGCTCTGATACCAATTTGTCACACCCCAATCCTGATAGGGCATGATGGGCACCCGACCCCTTACTTAGAGCCGAGCGAACCCGTTGGTTCTCGTTATGTTCCGAATCTTATTGGACTCTTAAATCACGAAATGAAATGCATAATGAAAGCTTTTCAAAAACATTTTTTTCGTCGTTCTCAAATCAAGTAAAATCTATAATCATATGGAATTTGTAACATAATGCATGAAGATACATCGGCTTGCAGCTGGAACATGCTACATACGTGACTCTGTCTGCAAAGTCTCTAACATAAATCAATATACTGTAACACAGATACTCTACTCACTGTATACACCTGCGTGGCATGAAACGCAGCGTCCACAAGAAGGGACGTCAGTACGAGCAGTGTACTAAGTATGTAGGGCATGAACAGTGACTTAGTAAGGAATACCAAACATGGAAAATAATATAATGGACGTATGGGTATAAAGTAATATAAAAGAGATCAACCTGTGCCTCTGAATGCCCTTTTAAGGCGAATGTGGTGCATGCTTAACTTTCTAAGAACTTTTCCATACATATCCATAGATAAAATACATACATATGCATTCATATACACTTACACTTACTATACATACAACTGTCATATCTGTACCCGGCCCTTTCGGGACTCGGTGTTATCCATACCCGGCCCTTTCGGGACTCGGTGTTATCCGTACCCGACCCTTTCGAGACTCGGTGTTATCCCCAACTGATCAGTGGAATGCAATGGATACATACATACATACATACATACATACATACATACATACATACATACATAAAATACATAAATGAAACCAACATCATCATTAGCATTACCATTGTTAATATATCATTCCTTAAAAGATCAACCATCGCGAAATGAAATCGACGATGTCATGGGAGTCCCGAGAATCATGAACTTAGGTAGCACTGGAAATAGAATAGTTATCATCGCTATATCTCACCTCGAAGGAACGAGTAACATAAGGTGAGACCATCAACAATAAGTACGGTTAAGGGATTCATGGAATAGCTCAATATTCTCATATCGTCATTGAAATCGTAAACTTGGAACTTTTAAACATAAAATCGTTTTCATCATAGTCATCATAATGATATTCTCATTTTTGACATTGTCGTTGTTATTGAAAAACATATCCATCGTTGTTATCATAAGAGCTCACATAATCACAACCTTTGGTTTGGAAAATACGAATATTTTGGAAAACATTTATGGGTTGTCAAGAAGGAAATCATGCCTTGGAATCTCAGACTTTTAACTTTTGATAACAAGGAAAATATGGAAATATTCATGAAATCATAACGTAGGAATCATGCTTTTGAAAGAAAGGAACGAGCCTTAACATACCTGTTCCACCTCTTATTAGCTACGCTTATTTGTCCAAGCTCGTAAGTCTACATTTAAAAGGATTCACACTAACGTTAGACTCTTTATTGCACACTTGCTCCAAGTTTCCAATCAACCTATTCTATATTCTGCCGAAAATCGGGCAGCATCTCCCCTGTTTATATGCCTATCCCAAAATTACAATTAAGCAACCAATCAACAACAACAATAATACCAATATCAACAACACTATTATTCATACCAATATATCCATAAACATCCCACACGATGTTTTTTCAACATACAACAACAATATACACGTCCTTCCATCCCAATCAAGGAGTATAATCTCATCAACACACCAACAATGTTAGATAACATTTTTATAGGCATAAATCAGTCCATCCACAAGGCCACAACATGTTCAAAACAGCCCATAAACACAACAACTACAACACAACACTTTATGACCCTTCCTCCATAACTATTTTCGTTTTTAAAGCTTGCTAGACTTTCAAATAAACTCAACATAAGAGATGGGATGAAGAACATACCTTATACTTGAAGAAACTCAGCCACATCAACTCTTTCCAACACCAAACTTAAGTAGAAGCAAGGACAATCACCTTTCGTGAGCTAGTTTGGCATAATCTAGTTAAATTCTTGATTTCTCGGTCTATAATGTTTGGGAGATGTTTTGAGAGGCTTGTAGGACCTTTTATAATGTTACTTTTCTGAAAAAATGGGGTTGATGGGGGTATTGATACCCCTCCTAGGTCGGTTCCACCGACTTCCTCAAGTGGGGCCCGTAGAGCCATTTGGTAGCTTGGAATCCCGATCTTAAAATGGCCATAACCTTTGATTCTGATGTCGTGTAAGGGCCCACGACCTACGGTTGGAAAGCTATTTCAATTATCTACAACTTTGATTCTCGGAGTTTTTCCACATTCCAAACTTATAATAGCATTTTGGCCCCTCCAAGCCAGGTCATCCGAAAACGTATCTTTAAATCATCCTTTTGGAGGGCTTATGCCCATATTTGGCTTAAGGGTCCTTCTTAATATTTGCTCAACTTTCCATGTACTACTCATATCACTTTTCATATGTCCTTTACAAAATCCCGACATGTGGGCCCCTCCTTCACTTATGGTTACGAGGGCTATCATCGAGTAACGTGTTAATTGATTTACTCCATACCATCTCCAAATGTCATATATATTCTCTTATACTCAGATAATATAATATTCATCCCTAATCATTGTATAACTTTTCTCTCCCTTGAGCTCATACTAAGACGTCTACAGTCTTCGTAACGCGAAATGTTCTAGGGTGTATCACAAGGCATCAGCAACAATATTGGCTTTCCCTAGATGATAAAGAATAGAGATGTCATAGTCCTTTAGGAGCTCCATCCATCGGCGTTTCCTGGAATTAATATCTCTATGGATAAACACATGCTAAAGGCTATGGTGATCGGTGAAAACCTCACAATGGACACCATACAAATAATGTCTCCAAATCTTCAAAGCAAAGACCACGGCCAACAACTCCAAATCATGGGTAGGTTAATTCTTCTCATGGATCTTCAACTGATGGGAAGCATAGGCTAAGACTCTACCCTCTTGCATCAATACAGCACCCAAACCCATACAGGATGCATCACAATAAATTGTGAAATCCTTACTCTCCACGGGTAATGCTAGAATCTGGGCTGAAGTCAAAAGAGTCTTGAGATTTTGAAAGCTCTCCTCAAAATCATCAGATCACTAGAAGGGAACATCCTTCTGAGTCAATTGGGTCAAAGACAAAGCAATAGAAGCAAAACCCTTCACAAATCGATGGTAGTAGCTGGCCAACCCCATAAAACTACGGATCTCGATCACAGTAGTGGGCCTCACCCATTCCTCTAAGGATTTACCATGATCCCATCCTTAGACACAACGTGACCCTAGAATGCCACTGACTTCAACAAAATTCACACTTCAAAAACATAGCACACAAGCTATTCTTTCTTTAAAATCCCAAGTACAGTGCGAAGATGGCTCTCATGCTCTTCTTTACTCTTAGAATACACCAAGATATCAGCAATAAACACAATGACAAAGGAATCAAGGAATGGCCAAAATATTCCATTCATCAAAGTCATGCATGCAGCTGGGTCATTGGTAAGCCCAAATGACATCATCAGAAACTCATAATGTTCATATCTCGTCCGAAAAGCTGTCTTCGAAATATCTGCAGCCCTGATCCTCAATTGGTGATAGCCTGAATGCAAGTCAATCTTCGTGAACACTGAAGCACCCTGAAGTTGGTCAAACAAATCATCAATACGAGACATAGGACACTTATTCCGAATAGCAACCTTGTTCAGCTGATGATAATCAATGCACATCCTCATAGATCCGTCTTTCTTCTTCGCAAACAACATAAGAGCACCCCAAGAGGAGACACTCGGTCTAATGAACCCCTTTGTCAATAAATCCTGTAACTGCTCCTTAAGCTCTCTCAACTCGGCCAGTGCCATCCAATATGGTGGAATAGAAATAGGGCCAGTTCCCAGATCCAAGTCAATATAGAAGTCAATATGGCGATCGGGTGGCATACCCGGCAGATCAAACGGGAATGCCTTTTCGAACTCGCTCACAATAGGAATGGACTCAAGGGGTGGAGATGCAATAGTAGTGTCATGCACATGAGCCAGATAAGCTAAGCACCCCTTGTTGACTAATTTCTTCACCTGAGGAAAGGAAATAATCTTCTTCGTAGCGGGGCTAGGAGTACCCCTCCACTCAAGTCTAGGAATGCCCGGCATGGCTAAAGTGACTGTCGTTACATGGCAGTCCAAGATCGCACGATAAGGATAAAGCTAGGTCATACCCAAGATAATATCAAAGCCCACCATATCAAGAATCATCAAATCTACCCAACTGTCATAACCCATAAAAGTAACCAAACACGACCAACAAACTTGATCGAGCAAAACAAAATCTCCGACTGGAGTAGACACATGAATAGGTATAGCTATTCTAGAACCAGGCAAATGCCAATCAACGGCATGATATGCAGACACATACGAAAATTGGACCCAGATCAAATAACGCATATACTACTCTATGTCAGATAGAAAAGATAGATGAAATACAGCATCTGAGGCCTCTGCCTCGGGTCTACTTGGGAATGAGTATCACTGGGCCCCGCCACGTCCAGACTGAGATCCACCTCTCGAACTCTGGGACCTACCTTTACCAACCTGGGATCTACTTCTAGAAATCTGAGAGCCGCCACGGCCTGACTGAGCACCGCCTATCTGAGAAGCACCTTCTCGACTATCTGACGATGCTGGAGTCCTCTGGGACTGATGATCCTGCCTGGATTGAGTACACCTCCTAGTAATATGGACAAACTCTCCACATACAAAGCATCCCTTAAAGGGAAAAGACTAATAGAATGAAGCTGAGGACTCGATTGGAACAACCCTATCTACTGGTCGAGAAAATGAGCTCTTAGGAGCTCTCTGCCTGGGTGGCTCACAGGAGGAAACCTGCAAAGTTGAATGTATCAGGCGGCCAGAATATGGCTGATACGGCCTAGAACACTGACTGGCGCCTCTCGAGCTAGAACCACCATAACTCCCAAACAATTCTTGCCTCTTCTCACTATCCCCTCCAAATGCAGGGCCTTAGTGGCCTCGACTAAAGAAGCAAGATCAACGATGGACTGGAAGGAAGCCCCCATAGCCTCTATCTGAAGGCAAGGAATCTGGAGAAAACCAACGAGCCCACCAACAAAGTGTCGAATCTTGTCAGGCTTAGTAGGAATCAAAAGGGCTGAATAATGGGCTAGCTACATATAGCGAGTCACATAGCCCTCCACAGACAATCCCCTCTACTGTAGATGTAGAAACTCCTCCCTACATGCCACTCTCACAGCCCGAGGCACATACTACTCACGGAAGGCCCGATAGAATTGTGTCCAAGTCAGTGGAGGAGAACCCTCAGGTCTGCAAGCTACAAAATACCTCCACCAAGTCTTCGCGTCTCTGCAAAACTGGTATGACACATAGTCAACTCCATGGAACTCTATGATCCCAATCCTATGTAACAACTCATGCATATCCAAGATGAACTCATACACGTCCTCTCCAAAAGTACTCGAGAACCTCGACAGCTCCAACTTTCTAAACCTCCCTACTTGATCCTGATCATTTGAGGTCAAAAAAGGGCCCTCCACGGGTTTAACATCATCCATCGAGGCTGGCACCGCATCAATTCGCGGAGCCATAGCTGCAGCGGGGTTTGCTACTCGAGTAGGTCTCTGCTCAAGGGTCTGCGCCCTAATTCTAGTCTATGAACTTCCGCTCAGAGTAGTAAAACTAGAGGCAGCCTGCTGGGCATCTAGATGGAGTAGAATACGAGCCATAGTATCCTCCATAGTCTATTCTGAAGTGATCTCAGGTTGTGCCTGTGCTAGGGCCTCATCATCCTCGGCGGCCTGGTCTCGAACTTGCTGATCCTCAGGCTTTTGAGATGGAGATCTCTTGTGCCACTGCCCTACTGCAGGAGCCCTACCCTAGGCTATGGCATCCTCGCAGCCTCTAGCTTTACCGTGCCCTCTGGTTGTCGCTCGCCCTCTGGTGCCAGCTGTAGCTGTGGCTCTGGCACCTTGTCTCGGGAAATCGTAGCTCGAGTCCTCACCATCTATGAGAGAAGAGATAAGAGTCAGACACCAATTTGATTGTTCTAGATACCAATTAGAATAAAGTAGCACGAAAGAAGGATTGTTCCTAAATGTCCTATAGCCTCTCACAGATCAGTACGAAGCTCATCGTACCGATCCACGAGATTCTACTATACATGCGTTTGTATTATAGACCGAGTAACCTAGGGCTCTGATACCAACTTGTCACGACCCAATTTAGCTAAGTCGTGCGGGCACCAACCTTTCCTACCTCGGTAGGCGAACCTTATCCCAACAATCTCAAAAATATGAAATAATAAATAAATAAGCAGAAGAGATAAAATACGTAAGTCTGACATAATAATATATAGAATATGCAGAAATACATCAAAATCACACCAAAAATCTGTCTAGTTATACAAGAGCAACTAACTAGAATCTACGAGTTCGAAAATATCAATAATACATCAATAGTCTTAATATATGTTACACCTCGGAAAATTTTCCCACGAACGTACAGTGGATAGGCTAACAAAAGGCATAGCGTATGCGATGTTTTAATAAGAAGGGAACGACGTTTGACGACCCTAAGTAAGATTCCAAAGGCAATTACAATAAGAGATAGGTTATGCTCTATAATGACTAATTACAGGTTCTGAAGACGTGAAAGCTGCAGATTTGCACTTCATCCCAGTCGAACGTAAAATGAAATACGGACCGTAAAGTAGTTTACGGGCCGTAAACTACCATGTCGTATTTCAAATCCCAAAACTTCAACTTTCTGTCCAATGCTCGAATGGTTAAAGACGACTTGAAATACGGACCGTAAACTGGAATACGGACCGTAAAGTGAGTTCGTAAACCACCATGTCCTCAGCCTGACATTCTTGTTCTGTCATCCTTTAATACGCCCATAGAATACGGACCGTAAACTAGCTGTTGCACTTTCGACTACTGTTCATTTCAAATCAGATTTTTAAGTCATTAAAAAGGAGACTCAAGCTCATTAATTCATTTCATTTTTCACACCCCTTCTCTCTAAAAAATCTCTCTACATTTATTACACAAAGAATTCAAGGATTATTAGTGATCAACAACACAAACCAAGTGAATCAAGTGTAAGAAAACCCATTAAAGATCATACAAGTCAAGAAATCTCATTGGAGATGAACTAGGGTTTTTGCTCAAGTGGAGTATTATCAACCAAGGCTTGTTCTTACGTTATCTAAGGTAAGATTTATGATATTTCTATGTTGTTTAAGGTATTTGAGAGTTGAAATACTTGGATTGTAGAAGGGTATAGAAAAATGGGTCATGAATGTGGAATAGTGCCATTTTGAGAAATAACTTGAATTGAGTTATAATTCTTGATGTGTTGTGATGTAAATATGTTATAAATGATATTGAGAACATGAGATGAGCAATGTATGTGAATGGACGTCGTCGTGCGTTATGGCCATGGATATGGGTGATTGAAAGTAAGTCTAGAATATGGATAATGAGGATGAATAATGACTATTGTTATAGTATTGTGAATGTATTATTGACGTTTGGGAGTTGATATACGCTATGGAGGAATGTCATATAAAAAAAGGAGATGCTGTCGGATTTTCTTTAGTTTTAGTCATGTATGCTAGCTATCGTCTAATGATAGTATGACTTTAATGAAGGTAGAAACGCAAGCATTGAAGGAGAACGTGCAAGTGGTAAATAGTTGAACGGAAAGGTATGTAAGGCTAACCCTTCTTTCATAAGGCATGGTTCTTTGGCCAAACGTCTAAATCTTCTATAAGACTATGATGTTCTTCAAATGATTTGATCTTCCGAGCTAGTAAGCTCACGACTCTTGATATGCTACGATCGTGCTAAGTTCCTCATATGACGAGTAAGCGTATAAGATAGATGTAATAAATGACGATAATAGTGATAATGATATTGGTGATCACTATAATGGTAATAGCGATGACGATAACGATGACGATGATGATAGTGATGATAATAGTAAAGATGCTCATGAGCTTATATGTATGTGTGCATATGTATGGCTATTATCAAACCCCGAGCTCATATGGCCGGGTAGAATATATATAGACGTATATGTATGTATATGATGACTTGCGCACACCACTGCAGTTGGGTACGGACAACACTGAGCCTTGGTAGGGCCAGGTATGTGCAACACTGAGCCTTGGTTGGCCAGGTACGTATGATCACCGAGCCTAGCTATGGCCGGGTATGTGAAACACCGAACCTTTGGGGTCGGGTACGCTATACAAACGATATGTGTATGTTATGAATAGATATATAATATAGACATGAGTATGAATACGAATATGGTATGACTAGGAAATAGAATGTGTACATGATATGAATGTAAACAAGGATAGGTAAATAAGTACGAATATAAATATGGATACGGATACGGATACGGATGTATGTACCCAATCACGAAATCGAAATGGAAAGTTCCTATGTAAGGAAAGTAAGTGCTTATGACGACGATTCCTCTATCTCCCATCTTACGCTATTTCTTATGTTGCTTATTATGCTTCCATATTGATATTTTTTATGCTTTACATACTCAGTACATTCTTCGTACTGACGTCCTTTTGTTTGTGGAAACTGCGTCATGCCCGCAGGTGCGCCGGGAGATAGACTCGATCCATAGCAACATTCTTAGGGACTACATAGTAGAGCTCCATTTCATTCGAAGCGATAGCTTTTGGGTACTTATTCTTTTGTGTACATAATTATGGGCATAGCGGGGTCCTGTCCCACTTATGTGATATGTTATATTCTTCTTAGAGGCTCGTGGACATGTGTATATGGTTAGGTATGTCTTGCCTTGTCGGCCTATATTTTGTATATCATTTTGATAGCCTTGTCGGCTCATGCACATTGACGTGGCATAGATGCCAATGATGATATAAAGGTATGGTTGTCCAATGGGACTAACATGATGAATGAATAGAATTATATATTTAACTGTGTGGCTCACCTAGATGTAAGGGTAAAATTAAGACAAGGGGTGCCCGAGTGGGCTAGCTCCGGGTGCTCGTCGCGGCCCCTCTATTCGGGTCGTGACAAAAGTGGTATTAGAGCCAGGTTCACTCCTAGGGTGTGTCTACGAGCCGTGTGTAGTAGAGTCTTGGTGATGGGTGTGTTGCGCGCCACACTTCTAAACAAGAAGCTGGGCATTTTAGGAATGATTGACCTTCTTTCTTCATAAGAATCGTGCGATAGAGCTATGGTATAAGAATTTCCTATTCCTTAGCCATGTGTTGTGCATTTCAGAGATGCCTGTAAAGAGAAAGGCTACAGCAGCCCAAAAGGGCAAGACGGTGGCAGAGAAGCGGGCCAAAAGAGCACTGCCACCAGTAGTAGAGGAAAGTGAGTCCCAGAGTGCGGCTCAATCTCAGTCCTCCCGTTCAGCACCTATATTAGAGGAGCGTGAGGGAGCATCAGCTCCGACTCCAGCACCTCCGACTCCTCCACCGGATGCTTCAGGCCAGGACATGAAAGAGGCCATTCATTTGCTTACTCAGTTGGTTGCTGCCCAGACTCAGCGACAAAGCACAGGGCAGGGTGACAGGGCTGTTAGTTCAAGGGCCCGTGACTTCATTACCTTGAACCCTCCGGAGTTCTTTGGGTCAAAAACGGATGAGGACCCTCAGGACTTTATTGATGGGATGTTGAGGACGCTTCGTTTGATACATGCATTAGACACCGAGTCGGTGGAGCTAGCGTCGTATAGACTGAGGGATGTCTCGGTCCATTGGTACACCATTTGGATGCCTTCACGTGGGGCAATTGCACCTCCCCCGGTATGGCAAGAGTTTGTTGATGCTTTCCTCCGACACTATATGCCTCCAAAAGTTCGGCGAGCTAGGGCCGATAAATTCTTGAACTTGAGGCAAGGTAGCATGAGTGCTTTATAGTACAGTCTCCACTTCAATTCCTTGGCTAGGTATTCTTCGGCCATGGTAGCGAATATGGGTGACTGAGTACACCGATTTGTGAAAGGCCTAGGGCCACATTTGATGGATAGGTGTTTGACTGCGTCCCTTCAGGAAAATATGTGTCACGACCCGTCTAGGGGCCGTGACGAGTACCCGATACTTGTACCGAGCACCCCTTGTCTATCGTTTTACCTTTACCTCTTAGCAAGCCATGTAAACAGAGCCATTTTTTTTAACATTAACATTAGCGGCGTCATTCTAAACATAGACTAATAAACTTCGTTATCACTTATACATCAACATTAGCATGCCAAAACACCATATACCTAACTATACTTAACTGACTGTACATATCTGTCTACGAGCCTCTAGACATAGTACGTTTATACATAGAAAGGGCTGAGTACTGCCGTGCCCGAATATATATACACAAAATAGTACCAAGGAAGTGAGGCTCCGGAATAACTGGAGCACTGTCAACACTGCTGGTAGAGCTTCTAAGGATCAAATCTGCCTGTCTGCTGACCTGCACGGCATGAAACGCAGCGTCCACAAGAAGGGACGTCAGTACGAATAGTGTACCGAGTATATAAGGCATGAATAGTATCATACGGAAAGTATAAAACGGAAATAACGACATAAGAGAATAATAGCACATGTCCTGAGGTAGAAACATAACCTGTATATATATATACCCTTGGAAGGTGCTATGCGTACTTAGCTTTCCTTTAAGAATCTTTCCTTGTTCATATACATATACATATAAAATAGGACATCTCATATTGCCGAGGCGTTGGCAGCCGATCCATTTAACTATAAATATACACATCCCGCGTCCGGGACGATATCATATCATGTAATGCCAACTGATCAGGTGGATATGCGTTCATAACGCTCTCCCTTACCTCCATTTTCCCCGTATACACATGCATATGTCATGTACATATATCAGCGTCTATAGCGCTCTAGCTCTTTTATCATATACATATACGTGTGTCGTGTAGGTACATCAGCGTCTATAGCGCTCTAGCTCTTTTGTCATGTGCATGTTTTAAAAATATATACACATATCTTACATACATTTACATGTCTTATATGCATTTACGTATCCTATATACATATGTCTCATAGGCACGCAAGAAAGCCCAAAGAAGAATCATGTAGTCATCGGAGTGACGTAAGGTCGGTGACCTCCAATTATATTATAGAATACTCGTGATCGCTTTGTCTCACCTTGAAGGAACGAGTATTTTAAGGTGAGACTACCAACGGGGAATAATATTAAAGTAAACGTAGAATGAAATCGGGGCATCATAGATGACAGTTCATAGACTTTGAAATCTTTTAGAAAATAAAGTCATAGCTAGGAAATATAAATAAGATTCAAAAATTAGTTTATCATTTTCATGTTTACATAAGATACTTAGCTTAGTCATCTTAGTCATAGAATCGTTCCGGTAGTACGTATCATAGGCATATTCTCTTATCTAACATCATTGTTATCATTATCGTCATGGAAGTGCACTCGTTAGAGGAGTCATAGTATTTATCATTTGGTAACGAAATCGGGATCAAAGGTTCCCTTTGGATTCACTTCAAGTAAGTCAAGCAAGACTGTAAGGAAAAATCCGAGAGTAGCGGGCCCACCTCGGGCTGGATGGGGTGACGTATATGATTTACATATATTACGTGTCATGTCATTACTTGTGAGGGTCCTAGGGTAATCGGGTCCCACTTATGCAAGTTCTAGGGGTTTAAGAGGTCTTTCCATCATTTGCACACTTTCTAGTTCAATTCTATTGAACAAAAAGTGGAAAACTTTGGATGCGGATTCCGGGGAAGAGAGTTGTCCCCGAGGCGCGTACCCAACTTATTCCGTTTAAGACATGCCATAGAAAGAAGGGTGAAACCTTACATACCTCTTTCCGCTTCTTTTGCTATTCCGAATTCACGTTGCAATCTCGTCAAAATCTGCAAATTGGTCATGTTTACCAAAACTCTTATTAGGATACTTAGAGTTGAATTCTTAAGGAAACATTTGGCTACCGAAATTTCGGCAGCACTTCCCCTATAAATACTCCATCCCACCAAGTTCAACTTGGCTAATTTCAATCAACAACAATCCCGGGAATTCAAACCCGGCCAAAATATCAACCACAATTCCAACAACAACAATACTAACAACTTCCATATTCAATCAACTTACTACTTCTTCCAAAAACTTTCTAACTTTATTGAAAACAATCACAACCTCATGATCTATATTCCAACAACATCATACTAACCACATTACCTTCCATGCATGCAAGAACATTACATTCAATTCACATAACTTCTAAAACAAACCTCCACCTACTTCAACTTCACAAGATTATTATGCATTCATTAGCAATCTAGCATCCACAATTCAACTATAACCAAAACATTAAATAGAATTGACTCCTTTTCTTCCATATTACCCTACAACTACACGACCAACATCAAGCATACACAGTACAACCTCTCCAAATTTATTCCACTTCCATTTTCCACATATCATTCACAACAATAACAACCAAACACTAGATAAATTAATTAAAACACAATTTCTACACACATATACATGTTCCATACCTCACGGCCACACCCCTATTTTTATCTCTTTCATGAATTTCATCCATTTTAACATACTACAACACATATAAACCATTCATAACACATAAAGAAAGATCAAAACTCACCTTTCTTCTTCAACTTCTCACTTGACTACAACTTGGCAATTTGTATGTTTTTGAATCTTTCTTGCTCCAACAACAACTCCACCTTGTTAAGCACCCTTTACTTGGTAGGGATTGATTTTTGAAGAATTTTTATCAAATTTTCCTTGGAAATTTACCCTTGGCCGAAATGGCCTTCAACTTTTCTCCTTCTCTTTCTTGTTCTTCAACTTCTTGAATATTCTAGACGTTGTGTGATAAAGATGACTTAGTCATCTTATTTATTGACCAAATTTTATTTAATATGGGCTTGGGCCATAACCATGGCCGGTTGGGCCTCACAAATTTGGGCCTTATTATTTTTTTTGATTTTTTTGGGCCAACTCGGTTTGGTCCCGAGTTGGGCCTAGCCCACTGACCTTTCGACCTTAAAACGTTCATATCACCTTGTACCGACGTCACCTGGGCGCCCACGACCTATGGTTGGAAAGCTAATTCAATTATCTACAACTTCTATTTCTTGATACTTTTCCAAATTCCAAACTTATAATACCGTTTTTGCCCCTTGAAGTCAGATCACCCGAAAACGTGTTCTTAAAAATATTCGTTTGGAGGACTTCCACTTTGATTTGGCCCAAGGGTCCTTCTTGAGTCGTGTTTAACTTCTCATATGTGATTCATATGAATTTTCAGATGTCCCAAAAAAATCTCGATGTGTGGGTCCCACCTCAGCAAATAATCTGACGTTCAAAAATACGGGATATAACATTCTCCCCCCCTTTAGAACATTCGTCCTCGAATGCTAAACTGGCCTCATAGTGTATCATAATACTTCGGGGAGGTCTCCTTCGTAGACATCTCACATGTCGCTTAGGTCGCTTTTATGTCGTAAGTCCATTAAGTAAGCTCCGAACGTTGGCCCTACGTTAATAAGTCCCCTTTTTGTCACGCTTTCTCCTCTTCCGTTAGTCTTGTCCGTCTCAGCCTACATGACTTTTATAGGGTTTGTAACCACTCCACACACTCTAATTTACATTGGACTACCTAGCTTCACATTCGTCTCTTGTTCCCACATTTGTGAAAATTTCAGCATATTTCCCAGGGGGTCACCCATCATGAAATTACTCTCACCCTAGCACGCTTAACCTTGAAACTTTAGTGCATTTCAGCGTCTTAGCATTAGTATTTTCGCCCCCACTCCCTCGCACTACTTATATCACATATTATGGAACGAGTTGGGGTCTTAGCAGTTTTCGAAACGCCGCGTAACACATCTCTTCTTTTATTTACAGTTCTAACCTTCGCAATCTCTAGTATTCGTCTTTTTACCTGTGCGTATGGCTACCTTTCGTCCTAATTTCTGAATTCTTAATATGATCAGCAATATAAAGGCAACGTAGGATAGGATAGAATCCGAATCAATTAACATACATATCATAAAAGGTGCCGAAAAAGTACCTGTGGCCGCGTCTGCGGAAGACTCAGGGTCCTGTCGTCCTATCAATGCATATAGGCGGTGCGGAGGACCAGCTGAACTAGGTGTCCTTCCTCTACCTCGGCCGCGGCCCACTGGAGCTTGGGAAGTCTGTCCAAGAGGGCGTACGGTCGACGATGAACCAACCGCGGACCCGGCGGGCTGGGCTTGGTCTCCCTCATACCTCAGTGGGCAATCACGCATCAAATGGCCAACCCGCCCACAAGTATAACATGCACCTGTACCTGCGCGACACTCTCCAGAGTGTGGTCTACCACATCGCGCACACCGTTGCGGGGGTGGCATCATCCTGCTAGAATCAGCTCTATACTGGGATCCTGACGCCTTAGTACCCTGATCTGGTCTCGAGTGAGTAGAACGGTCAAGCCCTCTATCCGCAAATCGAGGAGGTGCACTGGCTGTCGATTGGTCTGAATACCCAAATTGCTTTGGTGCCTGTCCCCCTCTATACTCGCTTCTAGCCCTGGAAAATCTGCCCCTTTTTCTGGAACCCCTATCTGGATACCGCTCCCCTCTCTGTGACTGGTACTGCTCTTCCAAATTTTGGGCGTGGGCCTGAATGCGGGTAATAGTCATCCCATCCTGGAGTGAAGCCGTCAGGCACTGCTTAACTAAATATGGCCCTAGCCCACTCACGAATCGGTGCACATGATCTCCCCTATCTGCTATCAGGGCTGGGGCATACCTGGCTAGTGAGTTGAAACGAAGGCCGTACTCCCGAACACTCATATTTCCTTGTTTAAGGTTCAAGAACATCTCGGCTCGTGCTCGTCGAACCTCTGGCGGTAAGAAATATCGCAGAAATGCCTCGGTAAACTCCTGCCAAACCGGGGGAGGTTCATTCGCTCCCCTCGAGGATATCCAACTACTATACCACAAAACTGCCACATCCCGCAGCCTGTATGAAGCCAACTCTACGGACTCCATATCCGAAGCATGTATGATCCTTAGAGTCCTCAGCATCTCATCTATAAAACTCTGCGAGTCCTCCTCTGGTCTATATCCATAAAACTCTGGAGGCTTCAGGGTGATAAAGTCGCGGGCCCTTGCACTTACCGCCCTGTCTCCTAGGTCTACATCTTGCCGCTGAGCCTGTGCGGCAATTAACTAGGTCAATAATTGAATGGCCTCGGCCATCTGCTGGCCCGGGGCTGCTGGCGGTGGAACTGGAGGTGCGGGGGCTGGAGCTGAAACTCTTTCCTGCTCTGCTGGTGCAGGGGGAGCAGGAAAGGTCTGAGGGGGAGCTTCATTATGAGATTCTCCTTCTTCTAGCTCCCGTTCAACTTTTCTGCCAGCCACCCTCTTGCCCTTCTGGGCCGTCGTAGCCTTCCTTTTCGGCGGCATTACTGAAACCATAACACAGGATTAGGAAAGGAATGTGGAAACCTGGTATCATAGCTCTATCGCACGATCTTGAGTACAAAGAAGGTTATATTTCCTAAATGCCCTGTAGCCTCCTGTTTATAAGTGTGGCGTGCAACACACCCATAAACAAGACTCTACTGGACACGGCTCGTAGACAAACACCTAGGACCGAACTGCTCTGATACCACTTCTGTCACGACCCGTCTAGGGGCCGTGACGAGTACCCGATACTTGTACCGAGCACCCCTTGTCTATCGTTTTACCTTTACCTCTTAGCAAGCCATGTAAACAGAGCCATTTTTTTTTTGAACATTAACATTAGCGGCGTCATTCTAAACATAGACTAATAAACTTCGTTATCACTTATACATCAACATTAGCATGCCAAAACACCATATACCTAACTATACTTAACTGACTGTACATATCTGTCTACGATCCTCTAGACATAGTACGTTTATACATAGAAAGGGCTGAGTACTGCCGTACCCGAATATATATACACAAAATAGTACCAAGGAAGTGAGGCTCCGGAATAACTGGAGCACTGTCAACACTGCTGGTAGAGCTTCTAAGGATCAAATCTGCCTGTCTGCTGACCTGCGCGGCATGAAACGCAGCGTCCACAAGAAGGGACGTCAGTACGAGTAGTGTACCGAGTATGTAAGGCATGAATAGTAGCATACGGAAAGTATAAAACGGAAATAACGACATAAGAGAATAATAGCACATGTCCTGAGGTAGAAACATAACCTGTATATATATATACCCTTGGCAGGTGCTATGCGTACTTAGCTTTCCTTTAAGAATCTTTCCTTGTTCATATACATATACATATAAAATAGGACATCTCATATTGCCGAGGCGTCGGTAGCCGATCCATTTAACCATAAATATACACATCCCGCGTCCAAGCATCCCGCGTCCGGGACGATATCATATCATGTAATGCCAACTGATCAGGTGGATATGCGTTCATAAAGCTCTGCCCTTACCTCCATTTTCCCCGTATACACATGCATATATCATGTACATATATCTGCGTCTATAGCGCTCTAGCTCTTTTATCATATACATATACATGTGTCGTTTAGGTACATCAGCGTCTATAGCGCTCTAGCTCTTTCGTCATGTGCATGTTTTAAAAATATATACACATATCTTACATACATTTACATGTCTTATATGCATTTACGTATCCTATATACATATGTCTCATAGGCACGCAAGAAAGCCCAAAGAAGAATCATGTAGTCATCGGAGTGACGTAAGGTCGGTGACCTCCAATTATATTATAGAATACTCGTGATCGCTTTGTCTCACCTTGAAGGAACGAGTATTTTAAGGTGAGACTACCAACGGGGAATAATATTAAAGTAAACGTAGAATGAAATCGGGGCATCATAGATGACAGTTCATAGACTTTGAAATCTTTTAGAAAATAAAGTCATAGCTAGGAAATATAAATAAGATTCAAAAATTAGTTTATCATTTTCATGTTTACATAAGATACTTAGCTTAGTCATCTTAGTCATAGAATCGTTCCGGTAGTACGTATCATAGGCATATTCTCTTATCTAACATCATTGTTATCATTATCGTCATGGAAGTGCCCTCGTTAGAGGAGTCATAGTATTTATCATTTGGTAACGAAATCGGGATCAAAGGTTCCCTTTGGATTCACTTCAAGTAAGTCAAGCAAGACTGTAAGGAAAAATCCGAGAGTAGCGGGCCCACCTCGGGCCGGATGGGGTGACGTATATGATTTACATATATTACGTGTCATGTCATTACTTGTGAGGGTCCTAGGGTAATCGGGTCCCACTTATGCAAGTTCTAGGGGTTTAAGAGGTCTTTTCATCATTTGCACACTTTCTAGTTCAATTCTATTGAACAAAAAGTGGAAAACTTTGGATGCGGATTCCGGGGAAGAGAGTTGTCCCCGAGGCGCGTACCCAACTTATTCCGTTTAAGACATGCCATAGAAAGAAGGGTGAAACCTTACATACCTCTTTCCGCTTCTTTTGCTATTCCGAATTCACGTTGCAATCTCGTCAAAATCTGCAAATTGGTCATGTTTACCAAAACTCTTATTAGGATACTTAGAGTTGAATTCTTAAGGAAACATTTGGCTACCGAAATTTCGGCAGCACTTCCCTTATAAATACTCCATCCCACCAAGTTCAACTTGGCTAATTTCAATCAACAACAATCCCGGGAATTCAAACCCGGCCAAAATATCAACCACAATTCCAACAACAACAATACTAACAACTTCCATATTCAATCAACTTACTACTTCTTCCAAAAGTTTTCTAACTTTAATGAAAACAATCACAACCTCATGATCTATATTCCAACAACATCATACTAACCACATTACCTTCCATGCATGCAAGAACATTACAATCAATTCACATAATTTCTAAAACAAACCTCCACCTACTTCAACTTCACAAGATTATTATGCATTCATTAGCAATCTAGGATCCACAATTCAACTATAACCAAAACATTAAATAGAATTGACTCCTTTTCTTCCATATTACCCTACAACTACACGACCAACATCAAGCATACACACTACAACCTCTCCAAATTTATTCCACTTCCATTTTCCGCATATCATTCACAACAATAACAACCAAACACTAGATAAATTAATTAAAACACAATTTCTACACACATATACATGTTCCATACCTCACGGCCATACCCCTATTTTTATCTCTTTCATGAATTTCATCCATTTTAACATACTACAACACATATAAACCATTCATAACACATAAAGAAAGATCAAAACTCACCTTTCTTCTTCAACTTCTCACTTGACTACAACTTGGCAATTTGTATGATTTTGAATCTTTCTTGCTCCAACAACACCTCCACCTTGTTAAGCACCCTTTACTTGGTAGGGATTGATTTTTGAAGAATTTTTATCAATTTTTCCTTGGAAATTTACCCTTGGCCGAAATGGCCTTCAACTTTTCTCCTTCTCTTTCTTGTTCTTCAACTTCTTGAATATTCTAGAGGTTGTGTGATAAAGATGACTTAGTCATCTTATTTATTGACCAAATTTTATTTAATATGGGCTTGGGCCATAACCATGGCCGGTTGGGCCTCACAAATTTGGGCCTTATTATTTTTTTTTAATTTTTTTGGGCCAACTCGGTTTGGTCCCGAGTTGGGCCTAGCCCACTGACCTTTCGACCTTAAAACGTTCATATCGCCTTGTACCGACGTCACCTGGGCACCCACGACCTATGGTTGGAAAGCTAATTCAATTATCTACAACTTCTATTTCTTGATACCTTTCCAAATTCCAAACTTGTAATATCGTTTTTGCCCCTTGAAGTCAGATCACCCGAAAACGTGTTCTTAAAAATATTCGTTTGGAGAACTTCCACTTTGATTTGGCCCAAGGGTCCTTCTTGAGTCGTGTTTAACTTCTCATATGTGATTCATATGAATTTTCAGATGTCCCAAAAAAATCTCGATGTGTGGGTCCCACCTCAGCAAATAATCTGACGTTCAAAAATACGGGATATAACAATATGGATATTCCACGCATTCAGGCCCATGCACAGAACTTAGAAGAAAGTCTCCAGTAGCAGAGAAGTGAACGTGAGAATGATAGAGGACATGGCAAGAGGGCCAGATCTTCGGGTCCGATGAGCGCGTTCAGAGGTGGGCACAGGCACTAGTTTTCCAGGCACTCGGGCTATTGTATGACTAGTGCGCCTCCACGGTTTACAGGCTAGAGAATTGATAGATCTACTCGTTCCGGGCCGAGTTAGAGTTTTTTAGGGTCTCAGTGCAGACGTGATACGGGACAGGCAAGGCCACCCGTTCCACGATGTTCCCAACATGGGAAGTTGCATTGGGGTGAATGCTGATTGGGTTCAGAAGGTTGTTATTCATGTGGTCGATCGGGCCATATTATGCGCGATTTCCCCTCGATTCATGGTAGAGGTAGGACCCATCCTTCAGGGTCAGTAGCCGGATCTTCATCTTCTATGCGCCCTATGGGGCCAGGATCACATGCGCCAGTCGGCCATGGTAGAGGCAGAGGGTGACTTCCCAGTTCCAGTGGTCCTCAGCACCGTGTTTATGCTTTGGCTGGACGCCAAGATCTTGAGTCTTCTCCTGACATGGTTACAGGTATATTATCGGTATTTTCTCATGATGTATATGCTTTGATTGATCCGGGTTCCACCTTGTCATATGTTACTCCATATATTGCGGGTCGATTTAGAGTCGAACCGGAGTCGATCAAACCTTTTGAGGTGTCTACACCCGTGGGTGAATCGGTGATAGCTAGCCGAGTATATAGAAATTATGTAATTGTGATTTGTGATCATCATACTACGGTTGACTTGCATGAGCTAAAAATGGTAGATTTTGATGTTATTATGGGCATGGATTGGTTGGCTTCTTGCTACACCAATGTTTATTGTAGAATGAAAATGGTTCGTTTCTAATTTCCGGGAGAACCAGTCTTAGAATGGAAAGGGAATGTGGCGTCACCAAAAGGTAGGTTTATTTCCTATCTAAATGCAAGGAAAATGATCACAAAAGGGTGTATCTACCATCTAGTCCGGGTTCAAGATGTAGAAGCTGAATCGCCAACTCTTCGTCAGTTCTTGTAGTAAATAAATTTCTGGATGTGTTCCCGGAAGAGCTTCCAGGCATTCCTCCCGAGCGGGAGATTGATTTTACCATTGATGTGTTGCCAGACACTAAGCCTATATCTATTCCTCCTTATAGAATGGCCCCCGCAGAATTGAAAGAGTTGAAGGAGCAATTGAAAGACTTGCTCAAGAAAGGCTTTATTAGACCTAGTTCGTCCCCGTGGGGAGCACCCGTATTATTTGTCGGAAAGAAAGATGGCTCCTTGAGAATGTGCATTGATTAACGGAAATTGAATAAGGTGACGATTAAGAATAAATATCCTCTACCGAGGATTGATGACTTATTTGATCAATTGCAAAGTGCCAAATGGTTTTCAAAGGTCGATTTGAGGTCCGGGTATCATCAAGTGAGAGTTAGGGAGAAAGATATCCCTAAGACAGCCTTCAGAACGAGATATGGTCATTTTGAGTTCCGGGTAATGTCATTTGGGCTAACTAATGCACCGGCAGTGTTTATGGATTTGATGAATGATGTGTTCAGGCCCTTCCTAGATCTGTTTGTGATTGTATTCATTGATGATATCCTGGTGTATTCTAGATCCGAGGTACAATATGCGGATAATTTGCGTACTGTCCTTGGGGTTCTTCGGACTCGAGAGTTGTTTGCAAAGTTTTACAAGTGTGTGTTTTGGCTGAACTCAGTGACATTTCTGTAACATATTGTTGCAGCCGATGGTATTCGAGTGGACAGTCAAAAGATTGAGGCCGTGAAGACTTGGCCAAGGCCCACAACTCCTATGGAGGTTCATAGCTTTTTGGGCTTAGCAAGCTATTACAGGAGATTCGTTGAGGGTTTTTCTTCCATTTCTGCACCGCTCACAAAGTTGACCCAGAAATCAGCAAAGTTTCAATGGACAGACGCTTGTGAACGTAGCTTCCAAGAGTTGAAAGGTAGATTGACTTTCGTCCCAGTCTTGACACTTCCAGAGGGATTGGAAGGATATGTCATTTATTTCGATGCTTCAGGCATTGGGCTAGGCTGTGTATTGATGCAATATGGTAAGGTGGTTGCGTATGCTTCAAGGCAGTTACGAAAACATGAGAAGAATTACCCAACCCCTGATCTAGAATTGGTCGCAGTGGTTCATGCATTAAAGATATGGAGACATTATTTATATGGTGTCCATGTGGATATTTATACAGATCATAAGAGTCATCAATATATCTTCAAACTGAAAGAGTTGAATTTGCGGCAACGACAATGGTTCGAATTGCTAAAAGATTATGATGTTGATATTTTGTATCACCCTGGAAAGGCGAATGTTGTGGCCGATGCTCTTAGCCGTAGATCGATGGGGAGTTTATGTGATGTGCGACAAGATAGGAGAGAAATGACTCATGAGCTCCAGCAGTTAGCCAGCCTAGGAGTTCGAGTAGTGAACTCAAGTAGCAGGGGGACTACCATTCAGAATTCAACAGTCTCATCGCTCGTAGCGGAAGTGAAAGAGCGGCAATACGATGATTCCATGCTAATGCATTACAGAGATACACTCCCTCAGAAAGACGAGTCATCATTTGATATTTCAGGAGATAGAGTTCTTCGATGTCGAGGCAGGTTATGCGTTCTGATGTGGCTGTTTTGCGCCACCAAATATTGAAAGAAGCTCATTGTTCCCGTTATTTTGTTCACCCCGGAGCGACAAAAATGTATCATGATCTTAAGTCTGTATATTGGTGGAATGGGATGAGGAAGGATATAGCGGAATTCGTGGCTCAATGTCCCAACTATCAACAAGTGAAAATCGAGCACCAAAAGTCGGGCGGATTGTTGCAAGCTATAGAAATCCTGACTTGGAAGTAGGAAGTGATTAACATGGACTTCATTATAGGCTTCCCCGTTCTCGATGAAAGTATGACTCTATATGGGTGATTGTAGATAGACTCACAAAGTCAGCTCATTTCTTACCGGTCAGAACGACCTATGTGGTAGAAAATTATGCAAGGCTTTATGTTAAAGAGATAGTAAGACTCCATGGTGTTCCAGCATCTATTATCTCTGATAGAGGGACTCAGTTTACAGCTAATTTTTGGAAGTCTTTCCAAGAGGGTTTAGGCACCCAAGTGAAGCTTAGCACGGCTTTTCATCCGCAGACGGATGGGCAGGCCGAGCGTACTATCCAGACCTTAGAAGATATGCTACGAGTATGTGTGTTGGATTTCGGTTGTAATTTGGATGATCACTTACCCTTTATTGAGTTTGCATACAATAATAGTTATTATTCCAGTATCCTGATGGCCCCGTATGAAGCTTTATATGGAAGGAAGTGCAGGTCTCCAACTGGATGGTTTGAAATAGGAGAAGTACAGCTAGTAGGCCCCAAATTGATTCAGCAAGCGGTTGAAAATGTTAAGGTGATCCGAGATTGATTACTGACAGCCCAAAGTCACCAAAAGTCCTATGCGGACAATCGCCGACGAGACTTGGAAGTTCAGGTCGATGATTGGGTATTTTTGAAAGTTTCGCCAATGAAAGGGGTGATGAGATTTTGCAAGAAAGGTAAGTTGAGTCCTAGATACGTTTGACCCTATAAAATTATCCGCAAGGTAGGTCATGTAGCCTATGAATTGGACTTGCCTTAGGAGCTTGAATCAGTACATCCAGTCTTCCATGTTTCGAAGCTCCGCGAGTGTGTTGGAGATCCGACGAAGATTGTTCCAACTGATGACGTCCAGTGACAGAAATGATAACTTATGAAGAAGTGCCCATTGCCATACTAGATAGGCAAGTACGGAGACTTAGAAACAAAGAAGTGGCGTCGGTTAAGGTTTTATGGAGAAGCAGTAAACAAAAAGAAATGACATGGGAAGCGGAAGAAAGTATGTGATCCAGGTACCCGCACTTATTTCAGCCCTTGGAAGAGATCCAAGATGAGATATCAAGATCATAAGGTATGTATGTTTTCCTTTTATGCTTTTTGGTCATGTGTGGCCAAATTTTATTGCTCTTATGTTGTGGCCCTGTGAGGCATTGATATTATGGGTTGTTGGAACAGGATGGTAGTGCCATATTATAGGGGAAACTCTGGCGAAATTTTTATAGAATCCCCGAGGACTTTAACATTCGAGGACGAATGTTCTTAAGGCGGGAAGAATGTTACACCTCGAAAAAGATTTCCGCGAACGTACAGTCGATAGGCTAATAAAAGGCATAGCATATGCGATGTTTTAATAAGAAGGGAACGACATTACACGACCCTAAGTAAGATTCCAAAGGCAATTGCAATAAGAGATAGGTTGTGCTCCATAATGACTAATTATAGGTTCTGAATACGTGAAAGTTGCAGATTTGCACTTCGGCCCAGTCGAATGAAAAATGAAATACGGACCGTAAAGTAGTTTACGGGCCGTAAACTGCCATGTCGTATTTCAAATCCCAAAACTTCAACTTTCTGTCCAATGCTCGAATGGTTAATGACGACTTGAAATACAGACCGTAAACTGGAATACGGACCGTAAAGTGAGTTCGTAAACCACCATGTCCTCAGCCTGAATTTCTGGTTCTGTCATCCTTTAATACGCCCACAGAATACAGACCGTAAACTGGAATACGGACCGTAAACTGAGTTTACGACCACTGTTGCACTTTCGACTACTGTTCATTTCAAATCAGATTTTTAAGTCATTAAAAAGGAGACTCAAGCTCATTAATTCATTTCATTTTCCACACCCCTTCTCTCTAAAACATCTCTCTACATTTAGAAACGGAAGCGTTGAAGGAGAACGTGCAAGTGGTAAATAGTTGAACGGAAAGGTATGTAAGGCTAACCCTTCTTTCATAAGGCATGGTTCTTTGGCCAAACGTCTAATTCTTCTATAAGACTATGATGTCCTTCAAATGATTTGATCTTCCGAGCTAGTAAGCTCACGACTCTTGATATGCTAATATCGTGCTAAGTTCCTCATATGACGAGTAAGCCTATAAGATAGATGTAATAAATGACGATAATAGTGATAATGATATTGGTGATGACTATAATGGTAATAGCGATGACGATAACTATGACGATGATGATAGTGATGATAATAGTAAAGATGCTTATGAGCTTATATGTATGTGTGCCTATGTATGGCTATTATGAAACCCCGAGATCATATGGCCGGGTAGAATATATATAGACGTATATGTATGTATATGATGACGCGCGCACACCAGTGCAGTTGGGTACAGACAACACTGAGCCTTGGTAGGGCCAGGTATGTGTAACACTGAGCCTTGGTTGGCCAGGTACGTATGATCACCGAGCCTAGCTATGGCCGGGTACGTGAAACACTGAACCTTTGGGGTCGGGTACGCTATATAAACGATATGTGTATGTTATGAATATATATATAATATAGACATGAGTATGAATACGAATATGGTATGACTACGAAATAGAATGTGTACATGATATGAATGTAAACAAGGATAGGTAAATGAGTACGGATATGAATATGGATACGGATACGGATATATGTACCCAATCATGAAATTGAAATGGAAAGTTCCTATGTAAGGAAAGTAAGTGCTTATGACGACGATTCCTCTATCTCCCATCTTACGCTATTTCTTATGTTGCTTATTAGGCTTCCATATTAATATTGATTATGCTTTACATACTCAGTACATTCTTCGTACTGACGTCCTTTTGTTTGTGGAAACTGCGTCATGCCCGCAGGTGCACTGGGAGACATACTCGATCCATAGCTACATTCTCAGGGACTACATAGCAGAGCTCCATTTCATTCGAAGCGATAGCTTTTGGGTACTTATTCTTTTGTGTACATAATTATGGGCATAGCGGGTCCTGTCCTGCTTATGTGATATGTTATACTCTTCTTAGAGTCTCGTGGACATGTGTATATGGTTAGGTATGTCTGGCCTTGTCGGCCTATATTTTGTATATCATTTTGATAGCCTTGTCGGCTCATGCACATTGATGTGGCATAGATGCCAATGATGATATAAAGGTATGGTTCTCCAATGGGACTAGCATGATGAATGAATAGAATTATATGTTTAACTGTGTGGCTTGCCTAGATGTAAGGGTAAGAGTAAGCCAAGGGGTGCCCGGGTGGGCTAGCACCGGGTGCTCGTCGCGGCCCCTCTAGTCGGGTCGTGACAATATATCTCGGAATATAAAATAAGACATAAAATAAAGGAAGAATCTCCAAGGTGGCAGACGTCCCCGTGCTCACCCTGTAAGACTCTAAGCGGTAACTCTCGCACTACTATCAGCCACGAGAAGTAGAGGTCGATCCTACCTCGAACTCTGCATTCATAAAAGAATGCAACAAGTGCAGGTCAGTACAAACAACAAGTACTGGTAAGTATCATAAGTCGACTAAGTTTAACTAACACATATCAAGTCAATAAAGTCAGATAAACAGGTAAATCAATAAGGTATAAGTCAAAAACGAGGCAGAATCCAAGTACATGTCATCACCTATGTTTAGCATCTAAACCCCAAATATGCCAGGTCTCAAATACTCAGTCAAAATCTGTATATCACAAGTACATCACAAAATGATCACAATAAAAGGCATAGTACAATGCTATCAAATAATGTATGAAATGTGAATGCAATGCACATACAGTGTACATATGTACTCCGATGATGGAACATCACATCTCGATAGCACAACCCATGGTGGACCTGTGAAGTTAATGTACCTCACGGTTTTGGCAACGACCTCGACAACCGCTATCTCACGATTCTAGCAACAATCTCGACAATCGCTATGCACATCCTCAATTCCGGAATAACCATTGGACATCGGTCCTCACGTCACTCTCAGTGCCCAGCTAATAACAGTGTTTCCTCAAGTATCATCATTGTATCAACAGTATATCATGAAGGATGAGAATGCGTGCAATGTATGAGTTCAATGTCAGTAATCAAACCAATATCACAAGTACCATGCATGGGCACACCAATAACACAATGAAAAGGATACACAATAAGCCATAATAGAACACTATCCTCGCATCAAACGTCAACAGGTAAGATACTACAACATCATGGCCAAGATATATCAATAGTCCAAATATCTACTATCACCACGTGGTATCAAGTCAACAACAATAGAACAAGACAAGTCGTAACACAACAGGGTGGCTAACCCCAATCACACAACAGGGCCTAACCTAAGACAATATCTCACCCAACTTCGCACCCGAAGGTTTACATGCTTTCTCTGACATTATTGCCTAAATATATGCTTCGCTAAACGAAGTCCAACCATAGGGTAAACCGTAACCTACCTGAAAATTCGAACAATAATATCACCAACAATCACTCATTAGACTTCCCTTTCCTTTGAGCCTCGAGGTAAAGAAAGTCTAGGCACATTCGAATCAAGAAATTAGAATCAAGATGAACATCAAATGAACCCTACTTCAATTCAAGACTCAAACCCCCAACCTATGGGATGGGTTTTTATGAACTAGAAGGGTAAAATTACGAATCTATAGGTTCCAACATGAAATTAAAGCTCTAGGTGATAAATTTCCATCAATATCAAGCTAGAATAACCAATAATATATTCAAATTCAAACTAGGCAAAACCCCCAAATTTGGGTATAAACCATAACTTCCAATTCCATAAATTAGCCACTAATTAGGAAGAAAATATGAAATAAAGGATTCTAATCATTAATTCAATGTTTAAAGAAGCTAACCCCACCAATAAATCATGATTTAGAAGCCTAGAATAATAACTCATGGAACCCTCTTTTAATCTGCAATCACTTAATGAATTATCAAGATAAAGGAATTCTAAGGTGATTAAGGACAATGGAATAGAAAAGGAATCAGAGGAAATTACCACCAAGACTATGCTAGAATAGCTCCCAATAGCTCAGATTTCAGAATAGTAATTAATAAGGGGCTTAGGGCTTTTAATACACAGTTAATGAAATAACCAGCCTGATATCGCTTCTGCGGCAGCGGGACCGCTAGACAATCACTCAGACCGCCAGGACGGTCAGCCTTTAAATTCACTTGGCCGCTATGGCGGCCCATCTAACTGCAATGGCGACACTGCCGAGGCGATAAGGGTGCCGCTAAAGAGGACACCAACACCAGATTTTCCCCAAAATAATTATAATCTCAATCAAAAATCCCGACTAATACCTGATGCCATCTGCTCACAAACCACATGCACAGACACATATAAAAACACGCTACAAACACACTTCTGGCCTCATAATTCCTAACGGAGGTCTCGTTAACCGAGTCAACCCCCGGTATCTCAATTTCAACTTCCCAACCCAAGTTCTAAAATGCACCTGAGTGAATTAGGAACCGAAATTGATATGCACACAAGTTCTAAAAGTCCATTTGGACCTCTCGGAATCGACGGGTTTCCGAAGAAGGTTCGTCTACTAAAAAGTTAACTTTGGGTTAACGTTTTTTGGCTTAAAGCCCAATTTCCCAAAACATCATCCAAATCAACTCCGAACAACTTGAGAATCATGTCAACGATCCCCTCAGGTCAAAAGTGAGCTAACAAGTTCGGGAAAAGGTTAGAAACTGCTGAAAAGATTATAATGACCAAGTGGGTCATTACACATTCATGCCTGCAGGTGGTGACAGATAGATAAGTAGACCTTTCTAGTAGGCGGGATGAGACATCAGCTGATTGGTAAGCTCCATTCATTTAGAGTTTCCAGGCCTAGACTTGGGAGTCTATTTCTGTATATAGACTTGATGGGTAGGCCAGGGCCCTGTCCATGCATGGTGTAGTTGTTTACTCCCTAGAGGCTTGTAGATAAGTCTTGTATATAGTATGTTAGTGTTGTGGCCCTGGCATCCCATGTACTCATCCATTTTGGTATTGTTGGTTAATGACGGCCTTGTTCGTATTGTCTGTTTGCAGGTAGGCCTTGTCAGCCTAAGTTGAGTGTTACCCCTCCATAGTTATAGCTTCAGAGTTGTTCGCTCGGGCCGAGTGTGCCACAGGGTGCCGGCCAAGCCTTTCCAAATTTGGGGCGTGACAAACTTGATAACAGAGCAGGTCCATCCTAGGGAGTCTACAAGCCGTGTAAAGTAGAGTCTCACTTATAGGTGTGTTGCATGCCACACTTATAATTGGGAGGCTACAGGACATCTAGAAAATGTTACCCTTCTTTTACATCTTAGATCGTGCAATAGAGTAATGTTAAGAGAATAATCTGGTTCATATGTGTAAGACTAAAGCTATAAGTAATCACAAAGTCTTGATCAGTTTAGACATTCCTTAGATATGTAAATCATGTGCCACAGCTCAGAGTTATAGTCAAACATTCGAGGCCAAATGTTCCTAAGGGGGGAAGGACCTCGAAACCTTGGCGTTAGGATGCGTGATTGTTAATCAATATGAGCTTGAAGGGCTTAAGGTCATTCATGAGGCTATAAAGGGCTTATGATGATTGTCTAGCGTATATATATATTTTAAATCGCACGCTGTCAAATAGTAGTATGGAAAGATGTCGAACCCACAGAGATTGGTTTACCTATTCTACAGATGTTTCTTGGTTTAATTACTATTTGAGAGAATAAAAAAAGAGTTGAGTTGTGAGTTAATTAACTAAAAATGCGTAAATAGAGCAATGGAGATATAATTTGGTTTTTCACAAATATAATAAAATTTTTGGGATCCTGACTTCACTTGATATTTCTATTATAAAGTAAATTATTTGATCATCAATTTCTATTTCTCATAAATGTCTAAATGCCTCTCACGATTACATTTATATATTATTACTTATGTTGATCAATAAATTGCACTCCTCTCGGTTATACAAATTAATTATCAAAATAGTAATGTTAAAGAACCAGAAATATATGCTTGAACTGAAACATGCTCTTTATAGAAAGTCTCTTTCGGATGCCTTATTTTCTATAACTAATTATTACAATATCTGCCTCTCTCGATTACAAATAAGTGTAAAATTAATTATAACATAAAAGAGATAGATGTTCCTAAATAAATGTTAACATCTATCCACACCAATATTAACGTTGTTACCTCTTCCGCCTCTGTTGATTACAAAATTAGTAATAGCTTAATATGTAGTATAATATAGATAGATGTTAACAAATGAAATAACATCTAACTGTAAAGCGGGTAAAAATTAAATATAAAGCTTCGGCTCAAGCATGTAAAATTGAGGAATAATATCTACTATTACATAGAAATATCTAGATCTGTCATTCTCCCAACACAAAAGAAAGTAACTCCATATTGGAGTTAGTACAACTCATGGAAATATTCTTATCCATTAATAAGAAAATAGAAGAAATATTCAAGAGGAATAATTTCGCTATTTAATTAAAAATAGAAACTAAAATAATTTCCAACACCAAATAATTGAAAACATAGCAGAAGAAGAACTTAAGAAAGGAACAATATATTTTGTAGTTCTCCTCCCATTACTCTCTGTTTTTTTTCCTGGTGTTGTGAATTGCCTGTATTTATAGCAATGTTTGCTAAGTTGTTCAGCCAATCAAATTGATTGGTTTATGCAACTTGCTTCTGGCACTTGATTTTGACAATTTGAGAAATTGCAAATATGCAAAGTCCAAACTTTGGGCCCCACAATTATTTTCTCTCCATTCATTTACTCCCTTCTTTATTATTAGCATTATTTTAATATGAACTTTTCCAATTTGGCAAGCTATGCATTCCAATTTTTTTTTTTCCATTAGTGAGCACGACATTTCCAAAATGGTAAGTTGCAGGAACTCCTCTTTCTTCACATGATTTCGCTGCTCTTTTTTCCTATGGGTCCCACACTACAGACAATTTGCACAATTTGTTTTCCATCTTTGCTGCACCTTTCCGTTCTCCTCTTCTTCGTTTTCAATTCCTCTTCTTGATTTTGATATTTTTATTTCTTTATTAAAATTATGCAGTCTCCTGCAAATAAAACAAATAAATATTAATATAAAATAACAACTAATTTTTATATGTATTTTTCTCTTGTCAAATACTCCAACACTTAATTATTTGCTGGTCCTCGAGCAAATAAAATTATTACATATAGTGGCTAAATATTCTAAGTAATATCATGAGAACTTTCGGCAGAGAAGAATAGACTAAGATAATTACATGAGTTTAACAACCTTTTACTTATTGAGAATTGAAATTACAATATTTTCTAATCCCAAGTGTGTCTCACCAAATGAAGAAAGATGCTCTATCACACAATATATCTATTATAGAACAAAGAAAGGAAGATATAGAAATTTCACTCACTCTTAAAAAAGAAGTATCTCATGTTACCGGAAATAACCATAAGCTTGACTATTATGTAGTTCTCCACTAATGTAGGAGTCTTTGAGTGTAACGACCTGTTTTGTCGTTATTGCGTTTCTGGCCCTTTTGATCCTTTTTCGAGCTTTACTTAGCTCATAATTGACCCGCAGAGACAGTTGACATGCTTCCCGAGGTGTTCGGGTTTGATTTGGGTGACGTTTTGGGAAAATTTGGCTTTAAGCGAAAAAGAGTTGACTCAAAGTTGACTTTTGGGTAAAAAATGACCTTTTCCGAAAATCCGTCGATTTTGAGAGGTTCTGATGGTCTTTAGAACTTGTGTGCATATTTGGTTCGATTCCCAATGCACTCCGGTGCATTTTGGAACTTGGGTTGGGAAGTTGGAATTGAGGTATCGGGGGTTGACCCGATTAACGAGACCTCCATTTGGAATTTCGAGGCCACGAGTGCGTTCGTAGCATGTTTTTATGTCGGTCTGTGTATGTGGTTTGTGAGCAGATGGCCTCGAGTATTAGGCAGATTTTGGATTGAGATTGTAATTATTTTTGGGGAAATCTGGTGCTGGTGTCTGCATTGGCGGCATCATTACCGCCTAAGTGGTACCGCCATAGTGGTATTGGCCGCTATGGCGACCCAGTGCATTTGAAGGCTGATAGTCATGGCGGTCTGAGAGACTGTTAAGGCGTGACCACTGCAGCGGTCCCGTAGCCGCCGCAACAGTATCAGGCCTAGTTATTTCATTAATTGTGTATTAAAATCCCTTAGTCCCTCATTTATTACTATTTCGAAATTTGGGCTATTGGGAGCAATTCTAGTGTATTCTTTGAGGAAATTATTGGTGGTAAGTTCTTCTAATCCCTTTACTATTCCATTATCCATAATCACCTTAGAATCCATTTATGCTGATAGTTCATTAAGTGGTAGAAGATTAAAAGTGGGTTTAATGAGTTATTCCTTCTAGGCTTATGAATCATGATGTGTTGGTTGGATTAGCTTCTTTAAGCATTGAATTGATGATTAGAATTCTTTATTTCACTAATTAGTGACTACACGCACACACACACACACACACACACATATATAAAAAATTAGGGTTTATACCTAAATTTGGGAGTTTTGCCTAGAATCCAAAATTGAGTGAATTGTTGATTATTCTAGCTTGCTATTGATGGGAATTGATCACTTAAAGGTTTAATTTCATGTTGAGACCTTTAGATTCCTAATTTCACCCTTATATTTCATAAACCCTATTCCATAGGTTGCGAATTTGGGTTTTGAATAGAAGTAAGGTTTGTTTGATGTTCTTCTTGATTCTAGTTTCATGATTCGAATATGGTTAGACCTTCTTGATCTCGAAGCTCAAATGAAAGGAAAGGCTAAGGCCTGATTGTTGGTGATATTGTTGTTCGGCCTTCCAGGTAGGTTACGGTTTACCCTATGGTGAGACTTCATTTAGCGAAGCATATATTTAGATGATATTGTTAGAGAAAGCATGTAAACTGTCATGACCCAACCCCGTAGGCCGTGACTAGTGCCCGATCTGGGCACTCAAACACATTCTAGTATATAGCAGAAGCCGACAAGGCTTTATTTCCAATTTAGATAATTTCCAGAAAAATTTCGGCAGAGTTTCCTTTGTTTTACGGACTATCCCATATACCCTACACGCAGAAAATACCAACAAAGGCCACACAGGGCCAACAGAGTAACATTTAAATATATGCGGACCGGCCGCCGCTGCGAATGGGATCGCCCAAACACAACATATACACACAGCTGTACAGAAAGATCCCAACCCACAAACATGTCCACAGACCTCTAACAGACCGACAGAATCATATGACGGGACAGGACCCCGCCGTAGCCATGAACGAGAATATACATATATAGAAGTGACAGACTATACCAAAAGATGGCTCTGAATAAAAGAGCACTCCAAAAATAGCAGAATGAGATCCTAAGCAGACGGATCAGCAAACCTGTCGTCGGTACCTGCGCGGCATGAAAACGCAGCCCCCGAGGAAAGGGGGTCAGTACGAAATATGTACTGAATATGTAAAGCCTGAGTTGCAGAAACAAAATCATAACTGGTGCAGAACATACAGAAAGTAAACGGAAAATCCAAAGTATCAGATACATATTTCCAAAACATGCAGAGTGTGTACAGAACATATGTCATATCAAATCCGGCCCCTGCCAAGGGACTCGGCAGACAGAACGTGGCCACCCTCCCGACGCTGGTGCCACAACACAGAAGAATCAGAATAGGGGCATAACCCCGTAACATAATATATCATATCAGATGGCCATAGTAAATCATATCAGAACAAGCGTACATGGCACAACATACTCCACAAACCCATGTACGCGTATACCTGCCCCCTCACATCGAGGCACGACGAACAATGCAGAGGATCACGCTTGACAACATATTCTGGCCCGGGCTCAGTGTGGGAAACATTGGGGCATCCACGAATGGAGTAGTGAGAGACTAATGCAAGTAAAATATCATGAATGTTTCCATAGACTCGATGAGGCATATCAAAGACAAACCGATCCAATGAAGTCGGAAGGAATCATAGTAAATGAGTTTCGAGTATCAAAACAATTTATCAGACTTAATGGAATATTTAAAACAACGTTTGTTAGGTAACTAGAATGGTAGTCAAAACGTTTCTTTTAAGAACTATTCGAAAAAGAAGACTTATGTACATTAAGGGCAAAACCGGGAATAGTGGGCCCACCTCGGGACAAGCAAGGAGATGGGTCCAAATTACGCCCTTTAAGCTTATGGGATCACCTATAAAGGTTCTACGGACATTCTGTAGCTTTCCAAGGAGTTTAGAGAAGGTTTGCATAATTTCCAAGAAAACATACCAAAAGAGTTCAATCTTACTGAAAGAAAAAGTGATATTTTCACTTGCGGATTCCGAGGGGCAGAAAGTCTTTCGAGGCCCGAATTCGATCCTAATACACTTAGGCATACCAAAAGAAGGATCGGGGTAGCTTTACATACCTTTTGAGCTTTTTACGCCTTTCCAAACTCACTTCCCGTTTCGTCAAAAATCTGCAATTGGTCAAGTTTACCAATTGTGAGTTATGAATACCAAAGTTTCAACTTAATGCATATTTGTCTACCGAAATTTCGGCAGCACTTCCCCTATACATATAGCACCCCGAGAATTCAACTCGGCTAGAAACCATCAACAACAACCCAAACAGCAACATCAACAACAACCATTAAAGACACAATATCCTTCAACTAGTCATCTTTCTAACAAGTTGACATAACCTTCATTCCAACCCAAACTTTCAAACTAATATCAATGATTTCACATTCATCAACAATCAAGATCATCACCATAGTTTAGAAGCATTTCATATCGTTTCCTTAAATTATACACACGATATACATAATATACAAACTTTCCGCCGAAGTCATAACTCATTCAAAACTTCTAATCTTTGGCATACATATCCATAACATGTTTCCAACTTCCAAATCTATCAATGATCATCATAATTTAGCAACCTAATAACTCATTTTCATAATATCGTAAAATCATACTAAAGCGACATAAGTTTCTACATTCCATTTCAAAGCAACCTCATATCATTTTACTTTCATTTATATTGCAAGAATCACAATAACACAACTAACACACTAAACAAACTTAATCCATTTCCATCCCACACACTCCATACCACACGGCCAAACACCCCACTACCAACTTCTATCAAATTCATTCAACTTTCATTCCCAACATGCATTTCACCACAACCACAACTAGAATATAACATAAATTCAACACATTATAGGTATACAATCCACACATACTCACGGCTACATATACATACCACACACCCACTTTGCAAACTTCCATTTCTCCATACAATCAACTCATTTCTACATACTACAACATAAACATGACTTCATAACACAATAAAAAGAGATGAATTCTTACCTTTTTCCCTAGTCTTCTTCACTTGAGTGAATGGTCACTTTGATGAATTTAATGCTCCTCTCTCCAACCCAACTACACCAAGTTGAAAAGGGTACTCAATTTAGTAAGGAAATCACAAGAGAAAAATTTTTGGAGCAATATTTTTGATGGCCAATATTTCCTAGCCAAACCCGAAACCCCCCTTTGCTTTGCTCTTGTTCTTGACTTCTTATCTTAAGTCTTCTAATGGATAGAGATAACTATATACAATATAACCCCCTATGTTAATTAAACACATGGAAATTAAATAAAAATTTGTGGGCTTGGGCCACACCATGGCCGGCCACTTCATATGCATTGGGCCTTAAATTCCCTTCCATTATTCTTGGCCCAATGACTTATAGTCCACGTTTTGTAATTCCCGAAACTAATTTTTGAAATTCCAAATTTTCCCTTAGCACTCCTCGACACTTCCATATTAATATTCTTTCATAACAAATCAAGGGTTACATAAATTCAATTATGACCTTATTTCTTACAAGTCCAAATTATTTCCAATTTTCCAAAGGTGTGAAAACACGGGATATAACATCCTCCCCCCCTTTAGAACATTCGTCCTCGAATGTTAAATTAATCTTATAGGGTCTGCAAATACTTCGGGGGAGTTTCTGTTTATAGACAGCACATTCGTTATTGAAATGGAATTAAATAAAGATTCGAGATTACCTGTGGGCATAGGGAACAAATGAGGATATTTCTTCTTCATCTCCTCTTCGGCCTCCCAGGTCATTTCTTCCCTATTGTTGTTCCGCCACAGCACCTTAACAGAGGCTACATCTTTGTTCCGGAGCTTTCTTACCTGGCGATCTAGAATGGCTACGGGCTGCTCCTCGTAAGATAACTGCTCCGTCACCTGAATATCATCTGCAGGAAATATTCTGGAGGGATCACCGATGCATTTGCGGAGCATAGATACATGGAATACCGGATGTACCGCTTCCAAATCAGATGGCAGATCTAACTCATAGGCGACGTTACCAATTTTCCGCACAATCAGATAAGGCCATATATAACGCGGACTAAGCTTACCCTTTCTGCCGAACCGCATTACGCCTTTCATAGGCGATACCTTCAGAAATACCCAATCACCAACCTGGAATTCCAAAGGACGACGCCGTTTATCAGCGTATGATTTCTGTCGACTCTGGGCTGCCAATAGTCGCTCTCGGATAAGTTTCACCTTATCAACGGCCTGCTGGATCATATCTGGGCCAATTAACTCTTTCTCGCCAATATCAAACCAGCCGATAGGTGACCTGCATTTCCTACCATATAAAGTCTCGTACGGAGCCATCTGGATGCTGGAATGGTAGCTGTTATTATAAGAAAATTCAATCAATGGCAAGTGATCCTCCCAGCTACCTCTGAAATCAATAACGCAGGCCCGCAACATATCTTCAAGCGTCTGGATAGTGCGCTCGGCCTGTCCGTCACTCTGAGGATGGAAAGCTGTGCTCAGGCTCAACTGAGTCCCTAATCCTTCCTGAAAAGATCTCCAGAAGTTCGCTGTGAACTGAGCACCTCTGTCAGTGATAATAGATATAGGAACTCCATGAAGCTTCACTATTTCTTTAATATAAAGCCTGGCATAATCCTCGGCGGAATAAGTAGTTCTGACGGGGAGAAAATGGGCTGATTTTGTCAGCCTATCAACAATAACCCAGATGGAATCATACTTCCGTGGAGTGCGAGGCAACCCTGTAATGAAGTCCATATTAATGATCTCCCACTTCCACGTCGGAATTTCCATTTCCTGCAACAGTCCACCCGGTTTCTGATGTTCAATTTTGACCTGTTGACAATTGGGACACTGGGCGACGAATTCTGCGATATCCCGTTTCATGCCATCCCACCAGTATAGGCATCGGAGATCATGGTACATCTTCGTAGACCCAGGATGGACCGAATAGCGAGCATAATGTGCCTCGCTCATAACCTGCTGCCGAAGACCTGCAATATCAGGTACACACAACCTGCCCCTGAATAATAAAGTCCCGTCCGGAGTGAACTCGAACAGAGTCTTTTCCTTATCATAGGTTGTCTCTGTATCGTGCCAAAACAGGATCTTCATATTGATGCCGTTTGATATCTTCCTTAATAGATGATTCAGAAACCCCTCGGACAGAAATCCGTGTACCTCCAGATTCGGCCAGACGAACCCCAAGATTAGCCAACTGATGAAGGACACGCACTATCTCTCTCTTGTCTGGCTGTAAATCTGCCAAGATGCCCATAGATTTCCGGCTAAGCGCATCTGCCACAACATTATCCTTTCCCGGATGATACAGAATATCCACATCATAGTCCTTCAGGAGCTCCAGCCACCTCCGCTGCCGCAAATTAAGCTCTTTCTGCTTGAAAATTTACTGGAGACTCTTATGATCTGTATAGATATCAACATGAATGCCATATAAATAATGTCTCCATATCTTCAGGGCATGGATCACCGCTGCAAGCTCCAGATCGTGAGTAGGATAATTCTTTTCGTGCTTTTTGAATTGCCGAGAAGCATAAGCTATAACTCTGCCGTGTTGCATCAATACACAGCCCAATCCCACGCCAGAAGCGTCACAATAAATAACATATCCATCGGGTCCCTCTGGAAGAGTCAGAACTGGGGCTGTAGTCAGCTTCTCTTTCAGCAACTGGAAGCTTCGTTCACAAGCATCAGTCCACTGGAACTTGGCTCCCTTCTGAGTTATCCTTGTCAAAGGCGCTGAAATCGAAGAAAACTTTTCCACAAATCTTCTATAATAGCCAGCTAACCCCAGAAAACTATGTACCTCTGTGGGCGTCATGGGTCTGGGCCAATTTTTCACGGCATCAATCTTCTGTGTATCCACCCGGACACCATCAGCTGCAATAATATGCCCCAGGAATGCCACTGAAGCCAGCCAGAATTCACATTTAGAAAATTTTGCATATAATTTCCGATGCCGAAGTACCCCAAGTACCGCTCTCAGATGATCTGCGTGCTCTGCCTCGGACCGAGAATAAACCAGGATATCATCGATAAATACAATTACGAACATGTCTAAGAACGGCCTGAATACCCGGTTCATTAAATCCATGAATACCGCAGGAGCATTAGTCAGCCCAAAAGACATAACTCTGAATTCATAATGCCCATATCTGGTACCGAATGCTGTCTTAGAAATATCAGCCTCTCGTACCCGTACCTGATGATAGCCTGACCGAAGATCTATCTTCGAAAAATATTTGGCGCCCTGCAACTGATCAAACAAGTCATCAATTCTTGGGAGGGGGTATTTATTCTTTATAGTTACCTTATTCAGCTGCCGATAATCAATACACATACGCAGCGACCCGTCTTTCTTACGCACAAATAATACAGGGGCCCCCCAAGGCGAAGTACTGGGCCTGATAAAGCCTTTTTCTAACAGATCCTTCAACTGCTCTTTCAGTTCTTTCAATTCTGTCGGTGCCATTCTGTACGGGTGAATAGATATCGGCTGAGTATCTGGAAGCAAATCAATAGTAAAATCTATCTCCCGCTCCGGAGGAAGGCCTGGAAGCTCATCTGGGAATACATCCGAAAATTCATTAACCACGGGAACTGACTGAAGAGTCGGCGTTTCTGCTGTTAAGTCTTGTACCCGAACCAGATGATAAAAATAACCCTTTGTGATCATTTTCTTCGCCTTAAGGTATGAAATAAACTTACCTTTCGGCGATGCTGTATTACCGGCCCATTCTATAACTGGCTCCCCGGGAAACTGGAAACGAACTACCTTATTTTGGCAGTCAACATTAGCATAACAGGAAGCTAGTCAGTCCATACCCATAATAACATCGAACTCGATCATATCTAACTCCACCAGATCTGCCTTAGTGTCTCGGCCGCGTATAATTACAGAACAATTTTTATATACCTATTTTGCTTCAATAAAGTCCCCAATCGGTGTGGCTACCTCAAACGGCTCTATAGGTTCAGACGTTATACCAATTTTACTAGCAACCAGAGGAGAAATATATGACAAGGTCGAACCTGGATCAATCAATGCATACACAAACCGAGAGAAAACCGATAATATACCTGTAACGACATTAGGCGATGCCTCCTGATCCTGGCGGCTGGACAGAGCATAAATGCGGTTCGAAGGACCGCTAGTACCAGAAGCTCCACCACGGCCTCTGCCGCGACCTGCTGGTGCTGAAGTACTTGGCCCCGTAGGGCGCATAGCCACTGATGAAGATGAAGACCCGGCGGCTGATCCGGTAGGCTGTGCTGCACCACCCGAACTACCCTTATACGGGCAATCTCTCACAGAATGGCCCTGACGGCCACAAGAAAAACATGCACCGGTGGCTCTGTAGCACTCCCCAGGATGGTATCTGCCACAATAAGAACACCGAGGCCTAGGTGGCCTCGTCTGACCAGAACCCCTATCTGTCCGCGAACCTGAAGCCCTGGAGCTCTGACCTGCTCCTGAATACCCTGGGCTATCAAATCTGCGACCTGTAGGCTGTGGAGGTGCACTCTGTGCCGGCTGGGATAGATGTCTGCTAGGCTGCTGCGGCTGCTGAGGCTGTCTGCCCCGAAAATCTCCAGAATACCCAGACGATCTGGCCCTCTTGGGTTGTCTCCAATCCTGGCTCCTATCAGGCTGACGCTCCCTATGCCGGTCCTCCATGCCCTGGGAGTGGGCCTGAATCCGGGCAATATCCATGCCGGGCTGAGCAGCCAATACCAAACAGCTGTCGACAAAATAACGGTCCAGCCCCATAATGTACCTGTGCATCCTGTCAGCCATAGTAGCTACCACAGCAGGTGAGTATCGGGCCAATGAGTCGAACTCCATACTATACTCTCGAACACTGCGACCCCTCTGTCTCAATAATAAGAATCTATCAGCCTTGGCCCGCCGTAACTCTGGAGGCAGAAAATGGCTAAGAAAAGCCTGAGAAAAATCATCCCAAACTGCTGGGGAAGTGCCGTCACCCCTAGATAACTCCCATGACTCGTACCAATTAGCCGCCACATCATACAACCGGTACGAGGACAACGCAACTGACTCTGTCTCGGAAGCATTAATCATCTGTAAAGTGCGCCGCATCTTCCTGATAAACTCCTCAGGATCCTCCTCGGGCTTAGTCCCGAAGAACTATGGAGGACCACAAGTCAAGAACTCACGGGCTCTCGAACTGTCACGCCTGTAAGCCCGGTCACCTCCCAGTCCGTGCCCCTGAACTTGTCCTGCCACAAGTCTGGTCAATAGCTGGACTGCCTCCCTAATGGACTGATCCTCAGTGCCTGGCCGTGGGGCTGGGGGCTCAGGTACTGGAATCTCGGGAGCTGGCGATGGAGCCGCCCCTCGACCTGCAGCTGCTGCTGCTCCAATCTCCTCTACATGTGGCGGTGTGGAAGAGCCCTCTGCCGGGGGCAAAATATTAGGAGCAATATGAGCATGGGCCCTGGTAACCCTCTGGGCCCGACTAGTCTCTCCCACAACTGCTGCCTTGGCCTTTTGGGCCGCTGTCGCCTCTTTTGGAGGCATAACTGCAAATGTAACAATTTGTTAGGGAGGAATCATCCTGATAACACAGCTCTATCGCACGATCTAAGACAGAAAGAAGGGTAGTATCCTAAATGCCCTGTAGCCTTCTGTTTATAGGTGTGGTGCACAACACACCGATAAACAAGACTCTACTAGACACGGTCTGTAGACATTCCGAGGACGAACCGCTCTGATACCACTTTTGTCACGACCCAACCTCGTAGGCCGTGACTATTGCCCGATCTGGGCACTCAAACACATTCTAGTATAGCAGAAGCCGACAAGGCTTTATTTCCAATTTAGATAATTTCCAGAAAAATTTCGGCAGAGTTTCCTTTGTTTTACGGACTATCCCATATACCCTGCACGCAGAAAATACCAACAAAGGCCACACAGGGCCAACAGAGTAACATTTAAATATATGCGAACCGGCCGCCGCGGCGAATGGGATCGCCCAAACACAACATATACACACAGCTGTACAGAAAGATCCCAACCCACAAACATGTCCACAGACCTCTAACAAACCGACAGAATCATATGACGGGACAGGGCCCCACCGTACCCATGAACGAGAATATACATATATAGAAGTGACAGACTATACCAAAAGATGGCTCTGAATAAAAGAGCGCTCAGAAAATAGCAGAATGAGATCCTAAGCAGACGGATCAGCAAACCTGTCGTCGATACCTGCGCGGCATGAAAACGCAGCCCCCGAGGAAAGGGGGTCAGTACGAAATATGTACTGAATATGTAAAGCCTGAGTTGCAGAAACAAAATCATAACTGGTGCAGAACATACAGAAAGTAAATGGAAAATCCAAAGTATCAGATACATATTTCCAAAACATGCAGAGTGTGTACAGAACATATGTCATATCAAATCCGGCCCCTGCCAAGGGACTCGGCAGACAGAACGTGGCCACCCTCCCGACGCTGGTGCCACAACACAGAAGAATCAGAATAGGGGCATAACCCCGTAACATAATATATCATATCAGATGGCCATAGTAAATCATATCAGAACAAGCGTACATGGCACAGCATACTCCACAAACCCATGTACGCGTATACCTGCCCCCTCACATCGAGGCACGGCGAACAATGCAGAGGATCACGCTTGACAACATATCCTGGCCCGGGCTCAGTGTGGGAAACATTGGGGCATCCACGAATGGAGTAGTGAGAGACTAATGCAAGTAAAATATCATGAATGTTTCCATAGACTCGATGAGGCATATCAAAGACAAACCGATCCAATGAAGTCGGAAGGAATCATAGTAAATGAGTTTCGAGTATCAAAAAAATTTATCAGACTTAATGGAATATTTAAAACAACGTTTGTTAGGTAACTAGAATGGTAGTAAAAACGTTTCTTTTAAGAACTATTCGAAAAAGAAGACTTATGTACATTAAGGGCAAAACCGGGAATAGTGGGCCCACCTCGGGACAAGCAAGGCGATGGGTCCAAATTACGCCCTTTAAGCTTATGGGATCACCTATAAAGGTTCTACGGACATTCTGTAGCTCTCCAAGGAGTTTAGAGAAGGTTTGCATAATTTCCAAGAAAACATACCAAAAGAGTTCAATCTTACTGAAAGAAAAAGTGATATTTTCACTTGCGGATTCCGAGGGGCAGAAAGTCTTTCGAGGCCCGAATTCGATCCTAATACACTTAGGCATGCCAAAAGAAGGATCGGGGTAGCTTTACATACCTTTTGAGCTTTTTACGCCTTTCCAAACTCACTTCCCGTTTCGTCAAAAATCTGCAATTGGTCAAGTTTACCAATTGTGAGTTATGAATACCAAAGTTTCAACTTAATGCATATTTGTCTACCGAAATTTCGGCAGCACTTCCCCTATACATATAGCACCCCGAGAATTCAACTCGGCTAGAAACCATCAACAACAACCCAAACAGCAACATCAACAACAACCATTAAAGACACAATATCCTTCAACTAGTCATCTTTCTAACAAGTTGACATAACCTTCATTCCAACCCAAACTTTCAAACTAATATCAATGATTTCACATTCATCAACAATCAAGATCATCACCATAGTTTAGAAGCATTTCATATCGTTTCCTTAAATTATACACACGATATACATAATATACAAACTTTCCGCCGAAGTCATAACTCATTCAAAACTTCTAATCTTTGGCATACATATCCATAACATGTTTCCAACTTCCAAATCTATCAATGACCATCATAATTTAGCAACCTAATAACTCATTTTCATAATATCGTAAAATCATACTAAAGCGACATAAGTTTCTACATTCCATTTCAAAGCAACCTCATATCATTTTACTTTCATTTATATTGCAAGAATCACAATAACACAACTAACACACTAAACAAACTTAATCCATTTCCATCCCACACACTCCATACCACACGGCCAAACACCCCACTACCAACTTCTATCAAATTCATTCAACTTTCATTCCCAACATGCATTTCACCACAACCACAACTAGAATATAACATAAATTCAACACATTATAGGTATACAATCCACACATACTCACGGCTACATATACATACCACACACCCACTTTGCAAACTTCCATTTCTCCATACAATCAACTCATTTCTACATACTACAACATAAACATGACTTCATAACACAATAAAAAGAGATGAATTCTTACCTTTTTCCCTAGTCTTCTTCACTTGAGTGAATGGTCACTTTGATGAATTTAATGCTCCTCTCTCCAACCCAACTACACCAAGTTGAAAAGGGTACTCAATTTAGTAAGGAAATCACAAGAGAAAAATTTTTGGAGCAATATTTTTTATGGCCAATTTTTCCTAGCCAAACCCGAAACCCCCCTTTGCTTTGCTCTTGTTCTTGACTTCTTATCTTAAGTCTTCTAATGGATAGAGATAACTATATATAATATAACCCCCTATGTTAATTAAACACATGGAAATTAAATAAAAATTTGTGGGCTTGGGCCACACCATGGCCGGCCACTTCATATGCATTGGGCCTTAAATTCCCTTCCATTATTCTTGGCCCAATGACTTATAGTCCACGTTTTGTAATTCCCGAAACTAATTTTTGAAATTCCAAATTTGCCCTTAGCACTCCTCGACACTTCCATATTAATATTCTTTCATAACAACTCAAGGGTTACATAAATTCAATTATGACCTTATTTCTTAAAAGTCCAAATTATTTCCAATTTTCCAAAGGTGTGAAAACACGGGATATAACATAAACCTTCAGGTATGAAGTTGGGTTGGATATTGTTTTAGGTTGGGCCCTGTTGTGTGATTGGGGTTAGTGTAACACCCTGTAAACTTGAACTAGGTGTGTATATGTAAAAATCTAGTGTTAAGATGATATTTTATCTATATGAATCCATTCTTGATGAATTCGGGTGGAGGATGGTTGTTTTGAAGTCAAACCAACTAGTGAAGTTCTTAAGGGCTCTTAAATTCGCCTAAGTTTTGGTAGGTCTGTCTTCTGGACGATTTTCATGAAAATGTGTTGCAAATTTGGAAAAACTTCCTTGATGAAAATTGTAGATCTTTGAAATAACTTTCCAATAGTAGGTCGCCCAGCCCAATAAAAGTTGTGTACAAAGAGTTATGCCCGTTTTACTAAAGCCTGTCTTCACTGGAAATTTCATGACTTCGACGGAGCAGATCGTCGCTCCGTCGTTCTGATCGACGCTCCGTCCTTTGAATCGTCGATTGTGAGGAAAAGAAAGATTGCTCACCAGAAATTTGATGAATTTGACGGAGCAGATCGACGCTTCGTCCTTTGAACCGTCCTTTGTGCCTGCCGGGCAGAAAATTTATAAGTTGCAAAATTTTAGTTTTTCTTCCATTCTTTTCACTCTCAAAAACCCTAAGGACAAAAATATCTCTCTAGGGCTCCAACACTAAGGTAAGAACATCTTAATCATTGATTATCAATCCTAACAATAAACCCATGATTCTTAACATGATTCTTGTGACAAAAACCTAGGGTTGCAACATAATTCTTTCCAAAGGGATTCAAGCTAGGGTTTGGGTGTTCTTCATTAGAAAAGTGATTTGTTAAACCTTGTTTAACAAATTAAGGTATGTCACCCTTTTAAAATCACTTTTTGAAACTATTGTTGGAAGTATAAATTTTATTCAAGATTCTTTAAATGAATGAAACGAAAATCAATCTTTTCATGTTTCTTGAACTCTTATTCATGTCTAAATGGTGGTTAATGTGTGTGAGGGGACAAACCCACATTAAACCTAGATTGTAACAAACCCTATATATGTATAAGATTTTATGAATGTTTTCCTCTATGAGAGATGCTTAATAATGTTGGTTAAGAGTTGGTGATGACATTCTCATTGATGAATTGGGACATGAAAATCTTTTGTAAAGAAGTTATACATTTTCAAAACTTTGATTGGAATGACTTATTCTTTCGATATGGCATAATGAACTTTAATGTTGTTGATGGTGTGACTACTTTGAGACAAATTGTGAATCAGCTTCTATGCCATGAAATTTGTTGTTGTGTTTGCCTTGCTATTCGGGAGGAAGAGTAGCTACTATGGATCCTAGTGTATTAATTGCCTTGCCATTCAGGGGGAAGAATGGCCACTTCCGGGTTTGCTACCTGGGGTGTATTAATTGCCTTGCTATTCGGGAGGAAGAGTAGCCATTGTGAACCCATATTCCGGTGTATTGCGCAGTGTGCCTTGCTATTCGGGAGGAAGAGTAGCCACCGTGAATCCATATTCCGGTGTATTACGCAGTGTTGTTGATATTGAGTTGGGCCTATATGGGCGATTGTGATATCCATCTTTATTATGGAACTGGTAATTATGCCTGATCGATTTAAAGCATAATTGAAATCGGGATTTTGAAATGGCTTTATCAACTGTGTAACAAGTGATATTAAGAATCATGAAGTGGAATGACAGTTTTTATACTATCTTTTCGGAACTGATTTCTTTATGTATTATTATATTTTATTTTTATATTACTTATTGTCCCCGAGGCACTCACTGAGTACGAAGTAATCAGGCATACCATTGTTGTTTTTGATGGTATGTTAGGCAACAGAGGAGAGTAGGTTCTTGATACTTCAGGCGCTTAGAAAGGACTTGTTGTTGCTGCTGATTTGGTGAGCCCATACGTTCATTCGTGGGACACCCTTTTATTTTGTTCATTTATTATTGGTTTTTGGGCTGCGTCCCGATGAGTCAAACCTTTATTGTTAACTCTTAGGCGTTTATCACGTTTTGATTAACTTTTATGATATTAAAGACTTCCGCTTATTTAATTCACGTATTAATGATTTGTTACATTTAATTTATAAACTGTTGGAGGCGAATGTTGAACCTGGCGGGTTCAAGTATTATTATTGTGTTGTTTAGGTTCTTCCGATGTTGTTTATGATGTCGGATGCCGGTCACGTCTAGGGTGGATTTTGGGGCATGGCAGTTAGCCTACCCGTTGTGTTGTGACTTATCTTATTTTATTGTAGTTGGCTTGATGCCACGTGGATATAGTAGATATTAGATATTATTGAGATATCTTGATCATGATATGGTAGTATCTTACTTGTGATGTATGATTCGTGGACAGTGTTTTGTTATAGCTTATTGTGTAGCCTTTTCAAGATATTGTTGGTGTGACCATGCGCGGTACCTGTGATATTGATTTGATTATTGACATTGAACTCATACATTGAACGCATTCTCATCCTTCATGATATATTGTTGATACATTGATGATACTTGAGAAAATACTGTTATGAGCTGGCTAAGTTGGATGAGAGTGATGTGAGGACCGATATCCGATGGTTGTCCCGAAATAGAGGTTGTGCGCAGTGATTGCCGAGGTTTTTGCCAGAATCGTGAGGTAGCAGTATCCGAGGTTGTTGCTGGAGCCGTGAGGTACATGGACTTCGCGGGTCCCCCATGGGTTGTGCTATCGAGACGTAGAGATTTCTGTCCGGCGTACATGTGTACATAGCAATGCATTGCATTCATATTCCATACATTATTGCATTGCATCGCACATTTGCTTCTATTATGATATTCTTGTGATGCATTTGTGATATACGGATTGGGACTGTGTATTTGAGACTTGACACAATTAGGTTTAGATGATGGCTTGTGTTTGACTTATACCTTGTTGATTTACCTATTTATCTTAATTTATTGACTTGATATGTATTAGCTAAACCTAGTCGGCCTATGATACCTACTAGTACTTGTTGTTTGTACTGACCTACACTTGATGCATTCTTTTATGAATGTAGAGTTCCAGGTAGGATCTACCTCTGCTTCTCATGGCTGATTATGGTGCGATAGCTGCTGCTGAGGGTCTTACAGGGGAAGCACGAGGACGTCCACCGCCTTGGAGATTCTTCCTTATCTATGTCTTATTTCATATTCTGAGACATATTCATACTTTGATATATTTTGTTACTTTCAGACTTGTAGTACCTTGTTAGAGGCTCTTGTATGGTTAGACCACACACTGGGTGGATTTGATGTATTTCCTTACTTCTAAACCTTTCTATCTATTATTATGTTAGACTTATGTATCTCTATTTCTTCCTCTTGGTTATTTATTTATTTATGTATTTGAGACTTTTTGGATAAGGGTTAGCCAACAATTATGGGAAAGGTAGGTGCCCGAGTGACTTAGCTAGATTGGGTCGGGATAATTTGGTATCAAAGCCCTAGGTTACCCAATCAATAATACAAGAGCATCTGTAGTCGAGTCTTGTGGATCGGTACGATGAGCTGCATACTTATCTGCAAAAGGCTATAAGACATTTAGGAAACTTCGAATTCTTTCATTCTCTCGTGCGACTTTATTCAAATTGGTATCTAGTCGATTTCAATTGGTATCTGAACCTTCTTACCTTGATCCCCCACGGAGGGTGGACACTCATCCATAAATTCTCATATGAATGGTTGATCTATGACGTGTTGTTGTTTGGTGCGAGATGTGTTATTCTAATTTTGAGACGTTATCCAGTTCAGTCTCCAGTTATGGCCTAAGGATTCGATTGTGTGGAGTCATGATTAGACTCATTTATTTGGGGGGAATTTATAAGAAACAGAAAGGATAATTTAGAGGGTTACAGGGTCTCTATGTTTCAGTGTTGGCTCGGTCGGAAGTGACAAAGTGACTTGATGGCTTGACAACAATGGCTTGCTCGAGGACATGATCGGTTGGGAAAAATTTCAACTTCATTAAGGCTTTATGATGGTGTATGTGACACTGGTGTACCAATGGCGGGTCGACAATTCAGCAACGGTAGAGTATTAGACATCGGTATGTGAGAACAAGTGTAAATTCGGTGATGGCCATCGAATGTGGGCAAACGTATTGTGATCGTGGGTAACAAAAAAAGAAGTTGACAATAAGTGCATGAAGGAAGATTTTGTGGAAAGTGTGTAGAGAGGTAAGACTTCTTAGAATATGTTAGACACGAGTACTTTTCGTAAGATTGGGAAGGGAAAAATTGGTATCTGACATAGTTGTCAGGATAGAGTTGCGACTGGTGCTAAAAGTTATTCTTGACATAAGGTAGTTGATGTTAAAGGACTAATCTATTATTAAGTAAATGTTGTGGGCACATCGTTTGATCGATAAACTGACTGGGTTGTAGACTTTTGAGGAGCTAGTAAATGACTAAAAGATATGACTTCAATTATGGGTGTATGCGATGCGTAATGACTTGGGAAGTTACTGGTTGTTTCACTTAGATTTAAGGAGAAATATGGCTATTGTTTGGTGGTTCATTTGGCTTAGATGGATGATTAGTTTAGAGGATTGAGTGGATTTTAGTGTTGTTGGTTGGTAGTGATAAGAGATTTGAAATGAAATATGGGAACTAAGTGATTGCGATGAGGCATCTTGCTATCGGGTTCAGGGAATTAAGGTTCGTAAGACTTGAGGTGAGGTAATATGGGTCCTTGAATCGTGTTCGGTTGCGGGAACAATATATCATGATTTACAGTATGGGGTGTGACCGATGAGGTTGATTGGTGTCTTCGAGGTTAAGGGAAGAAAGGATATTGTTGAAGCAAGAGTTAGTGATGTGGGAGCTTGGTTGCGATTGGACAGTGTAGAGTGGGCTTTAGAGTTTATGGATGAGTTGTATGTTTGGTTATGTCATAGACTAATAGAGATTAGTGGTGGACTAAGTTTGGGAACCTTGTATTCATTGTGTAAATTTGACTAGATCCCGCTATTAATGGTGTTGTTGCTCGGCTCATATAATTGAATAAAAAGGGATTGGCGCGCGAGTGGTTAGAGGTGTTCAGATTTGATAATTGAGGTAAGAGGTGATTCTTCGAGGACTAGTAACGTTAACGATTTGAGTAAGGCATTAGAAAAACTGGGTACTTGTAATGGTAAATCTATGATGGTAACCAACTGAGTTAAGTTAAGGATAACATTTTGGAATTCGAGTAAGGCAACCTGGGCAAGGATGTTTCAGTGAGATACATGAGGATATTAGTAAGACTATTATGCAATACGCGGGATTTAGAGAGTGTTCAGTTTAGAGTGGTAAGCGTTAAGGAAACTACAATGGATAGTGTTGTAGCCTACTATTACCTCCAAATGTGAGTCAGTTAGTATACAAGACTTATGATTAGGGGATAGACTACTGAGTGAGTTCAAGTAACGGTCAGACAATGGCGGTGTACGTGAACTGATAGAATTGGGGAACTGAAAAGTCAAGAAATGGTATAGTTGATTGAGAATCGATAACAAAAAGGTACATCTTGGGGATTTCTTGGGTCAATATGGATTGTGATGTTGTTTTCTTGCATAGTTCAGATGGGATGTGATTGCGTGAGCTTAAAGAATGAAGTCTACAAAAATGGACTAAGTGATATGAGGAACATTCTGTGAGATTCTTGATCGGCAGCTAGTGATAAGCATATTTCAGTGAACCGATATGTTGAGATTTATAAGAAGTGGCTTGGTGGTACACCGTTGGAAAAGTTCGGAACATTCTGCAATGGATGAGTTAGCGTGCTTTAAGAGAGGATTTGCAAAATTCCTATCATGTGAGGACTAGGGTTATATTTTTGAGGTGAGACCCAACTCGTGCTAATACAATATGATTGCAAGTAATATTGATAGGACAATTTCGGTAAGTGCTTTTGGATATTATGGGCATGGGAGTAATTGTTTAAGATTTAGAGCGGCAGTTGTAAGATTGGATACTTTCGGAAAAATTATGGCATATCCAAGTGATACAGTGAGAGGTTCGATGGTTAAATAATTATTATATGAGGCTTCAGGTTTTGCGTCAAAAAGTTCAGGGTTGTATCGAATTTGCGTGTTGGGTAAGGGTTGAAGAAACATGAAGATTGGAATCGTAAGGTATAGCTCTTCGGCACCAAGTTGATAACTTGGATAGGACTCAACTTTTAGAGTCGAGGGTGTCAGACAGGATCTGTTATGTGTGGTATGACTTTGATTGTTTTCAAAATTCGAATTCTGTTCTAATGACTATTGGTGATATTCAAGATTTGTGCATTCATTCAGGGTAAGCATTGTTCGAGTTAAGCATAAGGTCCATGATTGTATTTCAAGGAAGATATAAGGATTCGATATGTTTCGGCTCAGGTTTGAGGTATGACACATTTACCAAGCTTTTTCAGGGTTTCTAGTGGATTGATGACATTTTCTGACAACAGTTACTTGGGTAGAATAATGGTATACAATGAACTTAGTACAGATTTGAGAAGGAACTGTTGTGCGAGAGGTCATTATAGTGATTAGTTGGGTTCTGACGGACATTGCTCAGTGAGATATTTAGTGGTATGGTTCCTGTATTATGATTTGAAGGTTTAAGAAGAGTTGGAACTATCCAAGTTAGTTGTTAGCAAGATTAGTCTTGATGGAATTGCGTAAGGATCTGCCATGAATCAAGGATTCTTTCTGCCGAGTGTAAGTTATGGTCTCAGAGTTTTGGTATGTGTGTTCATATGTTTCTAAGAAATTGTGGTATGTGAAACGGCTTTAGTAAGTGTGAAAGAAAGGATAGCGGAATCAGGGTATTTTATCTGTTCAGAATGGGCTATGGTTTGTGACCAATTTTCAGAGGATTGCGTTGGTTTGGGAAAGTGTTTATGGGGCCTACTGATCGCGTTCATAGTTGTAGTTTTATCAAATCAGAGAAATTCGAGCAAAAGTAATTCATTTATTCGAGGATCAGTTGTGAGGGAAATTCGAATATGGGGATATGAGAGTTGAAGCTTGAGCTAAGTTTAGAAAGTTCTGACTGGTAAAGTGAGCGAGTAGGTTTTTCTGAAGGTTACACCCATGTAGGGTGTCATGCGATATGGGAAGGAGGGCAAGTGATCCCGAGATGTATTGGCCTGTTTGAGACTATTCATTTTTTGATCCTTTGTTCTATGAGTTAGTTTTTCACTAGGCCTGTCAGGTGTTCTTCCGGTCTTCCCGGTGTCTATGTTGAAGAAGTGCCATTCTGATGGTACCTATATCATTCGTTGGGAGTCAATTTTGTTCGATGAGAATCTTTCCCAGAAAGAGAAGCCTAATATGTGTTAAGATATCCCCAGTTGTTGCGGCTCAAGTATCTTTCCCCGTTCTCTTCCTTGTCTCTCGAGGACGAGCGATTGTTTAATTTGTATCTGATATAATGACCCGTTTGATCGTTATTGCGTTTTCGACCCTTTTGATACTTTTTTGAGCTTTATTTAGCTCATAATTGACCTGCAGGGAACACTGACACGTTTCTCGAGGTGTTCGAATTTGATTTGGGTGACTTTTTGGGAAAATATGGATTGAAGCAAAAAAATGTTGACTCAAAGTTAACTTTTGGGTAAATGGACATTTTTCATAAATTTGTCAACTCCCAGAGGTCCGGATGGTCATTTAGAACTTGTGTGCATATCTGATTCGATTCCCAATGCACTCGGGTGTATTTTGGGACTTGGGTTGGGAAGGTGGAATTGAGGTATCAGGGGTTGACACGATCAACGAGACCTCCGTTGGGAATTCTAATGCCATGAGTGCATTCTTAGCATGTTTTAATGTCGGTCTGTGTATGTAGTTTGTAGGCAGGTGGCCTCGGGTATTAGTCGGGATTTCAGATTGAGATTGTAATTATTTTTGTGGAAATCTAGTGCTGGTGTCCGCATTAGCGGCACCATTACCGCCTTAGCGGTACCGCAATAGAGGTGTTATTGGCTGCTGTGATAGCCCATTGCATTTGAAGGCCGGACGTCACGGCGGTCTGAGAAACCGTCGAGGCGAGACCGCCGCAGTAGTCTCTCATTTCCTACTATTCCAATGTCTGGGTTATTGGGAGAAATTCTAGGGTATTCTTGAAGGAAATTCTTGATGGTAAGTTCTTCTAATCCGTTTACTATTCCATTGTCCATAATCACCTTAGAATCCATTTATCTTGATAGTTCATTAAGTGGTTGAAGATTAAAAGTTGGTTTAATGAGTTATTCCTTCTAGGCTTCTAAATCACAATTTGTTGGTTGGGTTAGCTTCTTTAAACATTGAATTGGTGATTAGAATCCTTTATTTCATAATTTCTTCCTAATTAGAGACTAACTTATGGAATTGGAAGTTAGGGTTTATACCCAAATTTGGGGGTTTTGCCTACAATCCGAAATTGAGTGAATTGTTGATTATTCTAGCTTGCTTTTGATGGGGTTTTATCACCTAGAGATTTAATTTCATGTTGGGACCTTTAGATTCCTAATTTCACCCTTCTAGTTCATAAACCCTATTCCATAGGTTGGGGTTTGGGTCTTAAATAGAAGTAGGGTTTGTTTGATGTTCTTCTTGATTCTAATTCCATGATTCAAATATGCTTAGACTTTCTTGATCTCGAGGCTCAAAGGAAAGGAAAGGCTAAGGCGTGATTGTTGATGATATTATTGTTCGGCCTTTCAGGTTGGTTACGATTTACCCTATGGTGAGACTTCGTTTAGCAAAGTATATATTTAGATAATATTGTCGGAGAAAGCAAGTAAACCTTTGGGTATGAAATTGGGTTAGATATTGTCTTATGTGGGGCCCTGTTGTGTGATTGGGGCTAGCCACCCCGTTGTGTTTGACTTGTTTTGTTTTATTTTTGTTGTCTTGATGCCACCTGGTGATAGTAGATATTGGAGGCTATTGACATATCTTGTTCATGATATTATAGTATCTTACTTGTTAATGTTTGATATGAGGATAGTATTCTACTACGGCTTATTAAGTAGCCTTTTCATGATATTGTTGGTGTGCCCTGTGTGGTATTATTAGGATTGAATTGGTTGTTTATATTGCATCACATCGTATTCATACTAATTTCCATGATATATTAATATTGCATGGTTATGGTACTGATGATGATAAATGAGAAAGTGTAGCCTCCGAAGTCTTTGCCGGAGAGCGTGAAAGAGAGATGAGAGTCTGTGATCCGAGGTCATGTACCGGAGAAGAGTGAGTGTTGATAAGAGATCTTGTTGTTGTCATCTGCATACTTGAATCATACACTGAACACTTATCTTGCATATACATCTATGTGTGTGTGTGTGTGTGTGTATCTATATATATATATAAGGCACATTTGGCAGTTGCACCCCTTTGTTGGTACTGAACCTGTATGCTAAGATTGCTTATATTTCCTTGTCGTGTTCTATGGCCTCCCCTACCTCTATTCATACATGTCTTCCCTAGCATGCCTTGATAATATGATCATTAACTTCTCTGTCTGAGCACGCTTGATGTTGTTTGCTGTTGTGTGCTAATCTGCCAAAGAATGGGCCTGCATATTCTTTAATTCTATAAGGACTTGACCTCAAAATGGGCCTGGTTAACCCTTTCTCTTGGACTGATCTCGTTTCAGTTGTGTTTACCACATTGTTAATAACCTTTTCTCTCCTTCAAACTCTATATAAAATGCTAATCATACTCTCATGATGTATCTCTGCCAAGCTGCTAAATCTCATCAAATTATGTCATGATATCACTTGCTTTCCTTGTTCCTGGGCAGTGTTGTTGTTTGATATATACAAGCTTAATCGATTTTATTTAATCCCATAGTCTTATGCTCTCTACTGTCTCTTTTGAGATTTATTAGTTTAGAAATAATTTATGGTAGTTGGGGTTGTCCAAGCCTTTCTCGATGTTAGCCATGCCTGGATCCTTAGATATCCCTTAGAATCGTGCGAAATCAGGTATATCAGGGCAAAGACCTAGTCCCCATACCATGTCGAGTTTCAAACGAATAAAACCCCATTTTGGGATTAGTACGGGGTAAGCGTAAAACCTCATATGTCTTGTTTGACATGTATGTAGATACATAAGCATATTTTATTATTATTCTAGTGATAAGTTCAGCGATTATAAGCTAACCGGGGTTTTCTTTCTTTCCTCCCCCTTTCTGCTCCTATCACGTGGCTGCTCGGTTAAAAACTACATAAACCAGCCCCTTGGGCCTAGGGCCCAAGTAGGAATACTACTTCAAAAAACAGAGTCCAGAAGACAAAAAGGATAGCGAGGCGCGCAGAAGGCCTAGCCATGGGTGAAACTGGCCAACTAGGGTCTTGGTACGCCCCTGGTCTAATCTAATTTCTTTACACTTTGTTAAAAAATTGTTTTCTATTTTGATATGCTTGTACAAATGTATTCAAAACTCATGATTATAGTGGAAATCCTTATGATTGGAATTAGACGTCTTAGGGCAACTATTCTTATGCCGTTTAGTCGACTTTAGGTCCCCGTATGCGATTTTTTCTAAAAACGCACGGACTTAGCATAATTTTTAATTACTTTCCCTTCAAAAAAAAAAAAACAAATCTCCATCTTCGGGTTTAAAGTAAACAAATCATGTTTTATGATAAAAAATGAGCTTATCAATAGAATACCCACTCCAAATGGAATTTAAAAAAAACAATCAGATGGAGCTAGACATATTTAATAAATGGGCTTAATCTATATATAACCAATTTTTTGCATAAATATTGGGCCTATTTTAGGCAAAGGTTAGATTTTATCAAAGCCATAAAATTCGTTTCTTTAAAAAAGGGATAATGAACAAATTGGAAGTATTTGGTAAGAATAATGTTTTGGTCCATGTTGTCCCAAATTAACCTCTCTTTTCAGACGGTATATACTCGTTAAAACATAAAATATCTTTACAAACAATCGTAAGAACCTCTGGTTAATATAAAGTTCCGGATAAGACTGAAACGTATCAATAAGGGTCACCCGAGCCTTGGTGTATGAGTATATAAAAAAAAAAACTTCTTTACAGTTTCACCTTTTTTTTATAAATGAAACTATTCATATATGGATAATATAAATCCGAAACTACGATACCCTTATAAATAAAGGGGAATATACTCTTTTCAATACATATGATATGCATGACAGTTCACTTTTGCGGTAGAATAAACACAAAATAAGCAATTTAGACAAATACTCATACACCGGGATTCGAAGGTCAACCGTATAGTACGAATCCTTATTACTGGGGTGCCTAACACCTTCCCCAGGGGATCATCGGAAACCTTACCTAGAAGTCTGTATTATAAAGGTTTTTTAACAGAGTTTGAATAAGCCCTTCAAAACTGGTTTTCCTAATTTCCTAAAAATTAGGTGGCGACTCTTTTTTCAAAACAAGTCCGAAAGAGCACCAACGATTTCGACATAGCTTTTTTCGAGCACTAACCCCGCCCGTAAAAAATGCGAACCGTTACAGATAGCTACTCTGCTGGGGATTCCAAGGTTCTAACCATAATGATTCCGGTATAATATGAGTTTATTTGTTATAAACTGCTTATGTGTTTAATTTCTCACAACTATTAACTGTCAATGCATGCATATCATAACTCAGCCACTCCTGGCATTTATTTTACACTTTGTTCCAAAGGCGAATTCGCGGAGCACGCAGTCGTTCCTTCGCTGTAAAACCAAAATATTTCTATTGGAACCGTTTTGAGGCGGGGTGGGTACGCGGTCGTCCAACAGCCCTAACGGTTCTACCCTAGTTGTCCATTCGGGTTCTCGGTCATTTGTGAAAACCACTCTAGAAAACAAGGATAGAGCTCGGCCAAATCCCTACTGAACTAGAGCATTTATACCTAGATGGGCCTTAGGTATCCCAGACCTACCTAAGGCTTGCTAAGAGTGACCACCCAGTGTCCGGACGGTCTATGACCTGAGGGACACCGCGTCTCATTTTTGTGTTGCATGGAAACGTGTTTTTGCCTATGTGGTGAACCATTGACCCTATGGGATCGGGGGGAATCCTAACTGTGTTTTGTTTTGTAGATGGAATGAATAATTCGTTTTGACATCGTCACTGAAGTGCCAGAGTTGCTGAGGGCCTAGTACGAATAGCTGGGGGACTCTCACAAAAGAACGATCAACTGTACCTTGGGACATTTTCCCTCTATCATGACAACGAAAGGCCGCCCGTAGTTAATGAAAGTATTGGCGGGGTATTGGGATGATAAAGAAATGTTGTTCCGTTTCGGGGATATCGAAATGACTCCTACACTAGATGAGATCAGGGACGCTATAGACAACAATGGAACTTGTCTGAGAAGGCAACATAAGCCGGACAACAATTTATTGTTTCCACACAAGCCCTCCATCGGCCAGATCATGGGATTTCTTTCTCTGACAGAGGCATCCTAGGCACACGGGCCCACCATAGCCTTCAGGGATCTGTACCCGTAGGTTCGGAGATGTCACCGGATACACCCTATATCAGAGAGAATTCAAGAGCCGAGAAGAGTGGGAAGCTGCTAGACCTTTAGCTTTTGCCATAGCCTTGTTATGCACTATGGTCTTCCGTCAAGACTGATCACTAGCCACAGACACTAAGGTGATAAACCTAGCCCATATACTTTTCCACGGGAAAACCAAGGATCAAGAGACGAGGTACTTCAACCCAGCACCCATTATATTGGCCGATATCTTCCTGGCTCTTGACAAATGCCGCAATCGTTTTCGATACTTCCAGGGGTGCAATATGCTGCTACAGTGGTGGATTATCAAACACCTTAACATGGCCAAAGAGGATCAGGGCTGGAGCCGACAGAACCGAATAGATCGTCTCGTATATTACTGCCCAGACCTCGGTTATACATCGCAAAGTTACTGGGCTGAGTTCTTCACTGACTTGACTGAAGATTGGATCTGTTGGATGTTCCCCGACTTCATATCCGAGACCATGGTGGTTCGAGAAAAGAATTGCCCATTCGTACCACTAGTCGGGATTTGGGGAATCCGTCCATACTTTTCATCTAGGGTTTTGAGATAGTTCAGCACAAGGAAAGTAATCCCTCAGGTGGGAAACCCGAAGCAATTCATCATCTAACACACTGAACAGAGAATCAGGCACGCTGGAGTTATCCTGAAAGAGTGGAACGATCGTGTGAGTTGGGGCCCAGAAACTTTGGCTCCTGACAGGTTTGAAGAAGGGTATGACCCTGGATATCATGCATGGCTACAAGGACACCTGGCTCTCGCACCGATGCCAGAACCCGCGCCTCTTCAGGAAGCACAGGAGGATGAATGCATCAAAGAATGTTTGAAAGGTACGGACCATCACTTATCTAGGATCCTGGAGGAATCAGACCCAGTGATTGTCAGAATGGAGCTCTATCAAGCAAGCCTTCGAATCCATACTACTCTCTGACGGGTCAAGAAATCCAGAGCAAGCCAAGCCTCGACTTCAGCCACCGAGGGACCTCCTTGAATGCTGTTTCTTTCTTTCATTGTTTTTAGCCCTATGACGGCTTTTGTCATCACTTTTGTAATCCCTGTGGGGAAAAGATATTATTATTATTATTATTATTATTATTATTATTATTATTATTATTATTATAAATTACAATGGCTTTTCAGGGCAATGGTTCGCTTCACAAATGGCACTTACACGTTTCAAACGACTATGAAGGTCTTGACTCAAGAGGCCTTAGGAATGCAAGTAGTATAAATAACTGCAAATTACATGCTTATCTGCTACATGCTTCCTACTTACTATGTGTACAATCGTGTATTGAGCTTGAGTATCATTGATCTTGTGGTCTAAACCACACACCCAAGAGAAAATCCATGAGATTAAAAAACTTACCCAAATTTATCCCCAGAAAATGTTGACTTATCATGGCAAACCAAGATGGACAAGAGGCACGGACTCTAGGAGAAACGGCAGAAATGCTGCGGGGCAAAGTACTGCAGATGGAAAAATATCTCCACAAGATAAGGAGAAGGATTGAGGAGGTAGATGGACTGCTGAACTTGGTTGGAAACCCGCCGGAAGGCGTACCCCGAGAACAGTACTATGAAAATGTCCCCGAAGAAGTGAGGGAGTTACTGTTAAACTACATACCGCTGGAAAGAAGACCCGTGACCTCCAGGGAAAAGACCCCATAGGAAACCAATGGGGACCAATGAGTGGATTCGGACCCGTGGGTGTTCGCGCAAGATCCGAATGAGGGAGCAGAGCCCTAGGAAGAGGACCCCGAGCCCGCTGAGGAAGAGGATCAAAAAGAAGAAGAGGAGGAACCAGAGGAAGAACCTCAGGACATAGAGGAGCTTATCAAGGGAGGAGTCGAAGGAGAGGAGAAACCATTCGATATATTCCTCGAATTCCAAGGGAATGATGCAGATGAAGAATCTAGCCATTATGCCTCCACTGATGAAGGAACCGACTTTTATGCGCCTTCCTCCACAATGATACCCACCGTCTCCGCTATGGCTTCGGAACACGTTGGAAAGGCCAATCTCCCCGCCCTAGCCCTATGGAGCATAGCCTTCAAAGCTCGGTCTTCTCCATTGAGGGTAGGCCCGCTACCTATCACCTGTAAGGAAATATTCAGGAAAAGGATGGCCGATGGGATGGATTGCACCTCTAGGGCTAGGTTTCCGGTCCCCAACTTGGATACGCCTACAAAAGATGCCCATTTCACCTCAACCAGGAAGGACACACCCTAAGAAAGTGCATAGCTTTAGAAGAAGGAGTGTTCGTCTCATAGATTACAAAATCATCGGGACCTTATAGGGGCCGCACACTTTGTTGGTTCATGACCCAATCACTCCAGGAGAGGGAGTTACCCCTGAAACCCAGATATGGCGGTACAATTTTACTATCTTTGAAGAATCATACACACGCCTCTTCGTGACTTTGGCTTCATTGAACAAAGTCAGGCCTGTGGAACCTACCTACGAGCCCGCGCCGATTGGGCCGAATAGGAACAAGTTTTGCAGATACTATATCGGAGCTAGGGGACATGATATCGAAGAATGCCACGCCTTCAAGCTCAAACTCGAGAACATGATCAGGACCGGACAGATTTTGGTCCTACCTCCACCATGGTTCTGAGCAAAGAAAGGTCCAACAGAGGAAACAAGTCCGTAAGGACAACGGCTTGCAAGAATTATATGAAATGTCACATCTTTTGCACAAATGTTGCCCCCATCCTCATAAAAATGTAAAGGAACCGTGCCGACCTGACATCCCGATGGAGGGATATACGGGAAGCCCTAGTCAGGCCTGGTCTAGGGATGTCTGTAGCTAGGACTAGTCAAAAGGATATTTAGGGAAGATGTGTATCCTGATTTTGTAATCGAACTACGTAGGGCCTGATTTCCAACGGTGGGATACGTAGCCAGTCTACGTAAGACTCAGTCCCTTTCTGTTTCAACTTTAAAATCCCCTCCCCGTCTGCCTAAATGACAAGGGTTAGGGCTCGTCATTTTAAGTCAATTGCAAGGCTACTAAACCAAGATCCGCTCGAACATAAAAGCCCATGATATCCCAGACTCTAGAACATCGGATCAAAGAGTACTCAAGCTTCAATATACGACCTTATGTGCTATTTGCGTGTTAAATATCCATATTTGATATTGTGCTTTATAATTGATATGCGGAAACTAACTCTCTTCACCGTTGAGTTATTCTTATCTTATAGAAAGCGGTTGATTAGTGTGATATCAAAAGCTGACATATTTCACAAGGTCCAAAGTCGCGTTAGCATCCCTCTCTGACAAAGGGAAGGATAAAATGACTGGTACTCCCGAGGAAGCAAGGAACGAGCTCGCCCTCCACAATCGGGATGCCCAGGACTCGCAAGAGGTCGCTTCACAAGAAAATTTAATTGCAACATTATTAACTACTGTCGTTACTCTCCAAGAGAAAGTAGCCAGGAGGGAGGTGAATGACTCAGAAAAGAGCATCGCTGCAAGGAAAAAGACCACTCCCCCTTCCCTGTGTTGAGTTCCGCAGTGCCCGGCCATTTTCCCGTTTATCCGCCAGGGACCATGCCCCCACCACTAAGCATCGCCAACCCAAACCATGCCAGCCCCTCTCACTGTACCCCTCCACCAGCTAAAAATGCTCAAGGCTGAGGAGCCAGTCATCCGGTCCAAGCATATCAAGCCCCTTTGCTGGTATTTTACAATCAGGCCAGTCACCTACACGGGGGACAGAACGTTGCCACCCCATTCAACCTTTTCATCCCCCAGATGTCCTTCTTCACTCCCAATGTACCGAATGAATCCTCCCCAGGGCATAAAGAACCAGATCACTACGAGGAAATGGAGAGGGTTTGGAGAGCTGAACAAGATAAACGAGAGAAACACATGGAGAAAAAAATGGAGGAGTTGCTGGAAAGGTCAACCAGGCCTACAAGGAAGGCGACAGGCCTAAGGTATGAAGACCTATGCATGCACCCGGACCTAGATCTACCAGAAAGGTTCAAGATCCCGAATTTCGAGATGTTTAACGGAATAGGGAACCCCAAAGAACACCTAGGTTCATGATGTGACCAGTTGGTCGGAGTAAAGAAAAATGAACCGTTGATCATGCGATTGTTCAGTCGCGGCTTGACAAGTGAGGTCACGGAATGGTTAGCCACACAGGATATGCGATAGTGGCTTCGTTAGGAAGACATAGCAGAATCCTCCATGGAGAGGTTTCGATTCAACATCGAGACCGTGCCAGACCGCTACCACCTTGAAAAGGTCAAGCAAAAATCCACAGAAAATCACAGAGAATTCGCAAGTGGATGGAGGGCCGAAGCAGCCCGCGTGCAGCTGTACATGAATGAGGGGGAGCTCGTTTCCGTGTTTATTAGGTCACAAGAGCCGGATTTCTATGATAGGATGTTGTCAATGGCCGGAAGACCGTTTTCCGAGTTGGTAAAAATGGGATAAGCGATAGAAGAATGCCTTAAGTCTAGAAAAATTGTCAGTATCTTCAACAAAGCATCTGGGCAGGCCGCCACAACGATCATCCACAAGAAGAAAGAGAACGTGGTAAGCATATCCCACATCTCCGACCAAAACCCAAAAGGACCCTTACTATCCCACTAAGCCTCACCTCTTCAAAATTGTTCTACCTCCCCGTACAACCCAGCTCCCGTGTATTACACCCAGCCGGCGTTTACCATGGCTGAGCCAACATACCTAGTTCTACCAGGCACCTGTGTATCCATCCCTGCTTACCAATCACCACCACAACAAACATACTAACTACCACCACAGTAAACATACCAACCACCACCCTAGGAAAACTACCGCCCACCACAAAATAACCCCCCGTAAGCCTATCAAACCTAGAACTACTAAAATCAGCCATCTCCCCCTGCTTATAATACGCCACGCCCAGCTTTTGAGAAGAGACCGGTAAGGGAATTTACAGCGCTCCTCGAGCCGAGGGCTAGGCAACCAAGGGAAATTGTCTTGAAAACCCTACTGACCGCGGGACTGATCCAGAAAGCCCTGCCAAAGTTAGTGCAACCAAGGAGCCGGTTCTACTGAGCCGATCAAACTTATGCTTACTACTCAGAAGGAATCGGGCACATCACTGAAGATTGCATAAACCTGAGGTACAAGATCCAGGATCTAATCGACAAAAGGGAAATTGTCTTGAAAATTGCAGCCCCTAACATTAACATGAACCCATTACCAAATCACGAGAATGGTGGGGTCCACATGATAGAGAGAGACGAGGACTGGGAAACCTGCGCCACGCTGTCCCCCGAAATGACCCAGCCTCTGGAAGAGATGGCAGCTTCTCTTACACTCCAAGAGTGGCCCAAGTCTAGTTTCTTGATCCCCAGTCTGAATGTTCCCAAAGTCATGTTCAGAACATTGATCCTAGCACCTGTGGTAACCCAGATAGTGCGACAGGCTGCACCGGATCCGGAAAGGACCATCACCGTACAGACCACAATGACCCAGGGCATGACCCGTTCAGGGAGATGTTACACTCCAGATGAATTGGCCCAACACGCTGCAAAGAAGAAAGCACGCAGAAAATGGCGATAATTGAGGGAGAGGCCGAAGATTTCTGGCGGCGTATGCAGCCCAAGGACTACTCATCGTCGAGCATCTGAAGAAGATACTGGCACAGATTTCGGTGTTGTCACTATTAGCTAGTTCACCGTCTCACAGACATGCCCTCATGAGGGTGTTGGGTGATGCACACATGCCTGCAGGAACTAGCAATGAGGATTTGTTCGGGCTAGTGGTCAATATCATTAGAGAGCACAGGATCTGCTTCTCTAAAGAAGAACTACCCGTTGAAGGGACCTCCCACAACAAGGCCCTCCATATAACCCTGGAATACCGTGACAAGGCGGTGGGAAGAGTATTGGTGGACAACGGGTAGGGCCTCAACATCCGCCCCGCTACCACCTTGATGCAGCTTGGCTACGAGGTAGGAAAGATTTCCCAGAGTGCGACCAACGTTGGAGGTTTTGACGGGGCCTTAAGTGACTCCTTCGGAGAGGTTGACCTACAGATCCGAGTCGGACCTGCCTCCTTCATGACAGAGTTCTAGGTCATGGTGATCACCGCCAATTACAATATGCTCTTAGGAAGGCCTTGGATGCACTCCACTGGTGCGGTACCGTCAAGTCTGCACCAAGCCATCAAATTCGAGTGGCAAGGATAGGAAATTATTGTGGCAGCTGAGAGGGATGTTCAGAAGCCGCCTTACAACACCATCTCCGCGATCGAAGGAAATTCTCCTTTATCCAATTTCCACATAAGGGGATACGCAGGGGAAACCCAAGCAGCAAAAGGAGTCGATAACCCTATGCTAGCCGTCTATCGAATGATTGCCTCTACACTACTAAGGAATGGTAACAAAACAGGAAAAGGTCTAAGAAAAGACCTCGGAGGAATAATAGAACCTGTGCCGATCCCGGAGAAAAATTACCATTTTGGTCTAGGATATACTTTGAACTAGGATGAGCTCACGAGGGCAGTGAGAAGGAAACCCAGAATGGGGAAACTGCCTTGTCTGATCCCGGGTTTGTACCAGTCATTATCCAAAAATATGTTGATGCTGAGTGAAGAAGAACCTGTCGAAAGTCTCGGATTCTTGTTTCAAGAAGAGGGATGCTGCGTGGTCGCTTAAGAAAGTCAAGGGACGCCCAGCATACATGGCCTGGGGCCGGAGGAATACCTGAACAATTGGACGTCCACCCCCTCTTGGTTCCTCGGTAGAGAGATGAATTTTTTCCTAAAAACTAATTTTTTTTGCTAAAAAACGGCGATGTTGGCCGAGGCCCGAAAGATCGTCCCGTTTCCTAAAAAGGATTATTTTGTGATGTTTCGCGGTGGGAATGGTACAATGTTGTTCCGGACCAGGACCATAGTTGTAATCTGTTGTTTTGAATTAATGAAAGCCTCGTAAATCAGTGCCTTTCACCGAATAATAATAACCGCCTTTCTTGCTGACTAAAAAACAACAGCCGACAATCAGCCTAATTTACATCGCATCACTTTTTTCTGTAATAATCGTAATAAAATTGCCAAAAAAGTCATGGCATGTGGCGAAACAAGCGGAGAGGAGGACCAATAGGAGTACGAAGAGTATGACGAATCTACGATGATGCCAGAAGGGCTGGCAGAAGTGTTGGAAGAGCTGGAAGAAAAAAATAAGCCAAATATGCACGAAACTAAGGTGATCGACCTCGGTGAAGGAGGGAATGTCCAGGAGACGCGAATCACCGCCCACTTGGGAGCTCCGCAAAAAGAAGAACTCATACCTTTACTGAAAGAATATGTAGATGCCTTAGCTTGGTCGTATGCGGATATACCAGGGCTGAGCACCGAGATAGTGGCTCACATACTGCCCATTAAGGAGGGGTTCGCCCTAGTCAAACAAAAAACGCGAATGTTCAAGCTGGACATGAGTATCAGGATAAATGGCGAAGTCAAAAAATAGATCGAGTCCGTAATAGTGGAAGTGACATCCTACCCTACTTGGGTGGCCAACATATGTGCCAGTGCCAAAAAGGTACGGAAAGATCCGAATCTGTGTGGACTACGAAGACCTCAACCGGGCTGGTCCTAAGGATAACTTACCTCTCCCGAACATCCACATCCTGGTAGATAACCGCACCAAACATGAATTGCAGTCATTTGTGGATTGTTTCGCTGGATACCACCAAATACTCATGAGTAAAGTAGACGCCGAAAAGACAGCTTTTATCACCCCTTGGGGAGTCTATCATTACACGGTGATGCCATTCGGCGTCAAAAACACCGGTGCTACATACATAAGGGATATGACAATTTGTTGCACGACATGATGCATCGAGAAATCGAGGTCTATCTGGACGATGTCATCATAAAGTTAAAAGAAAGCGCGAAGCATACCAGATATTTGTGCAAGTTCTTCGATAGGATTCGCAAGTTCCACCTAAAACTAAATCCTGGTAAGTGCGCATTTAGAGTGCCCGCTCAAAAATTGCTGGGGTTCATAGTCAGCCGTAGGGGCATCGAATTGGATCCTACTAAAATCAAGGCAATCCAAGAATTACCGCCACCCAAAACCAAGAAGGAGGTCATGAGCTTCCTAGGAAGACTTAATTGCATTGGGCGATTCATAGCCCAATCCACCATGATCATAGAGCCAATCCTTAAGTTACTCAAGAAAGACACTCCCACGAACTGGCTGGTGGAATGCCAGGAGGCATTCGACAAAATAAAGAGTTATCTCTCCAATCCCCCCGTTTTGGTGCCACCCAGACAAGAGAGTCCTCTTTTATTATACCTGTCAGTATCGAAGAACGCTTTTAGTTGCATACTGGCCTAGCATAGCGAAGGAGGAAAAAAGGAGCATGCCATCTACTATCTAAGCAAGAAGTTCACATCTTGCGAAGTGCGGTACATGATCATAGAGAAAACCTGTTGCACTCTGACATGGATAGCTCAGAAGCTAAGGCACTACTTATCGGTGTTCACCACTTACCTCATATCCCAAATAGATCCTTTGAGATACATCTTTCAGCAACCGATGCCCGTGGGAAAGTTGGCTAAATGGCAGATGTTGCTGAGTGAATTTGACATCGTGTACATAGCCCAAAAGGCGGTTAAAGGAGAAGCCATGGTCGACCTCCTGGCGGAGAGCCCTGTCGACGATGAACTTGAGCCCTTACAGACTTTCTTCTCGGGTGAGGAGGTACTGGCCATGGAAAAAGAACTTAGAGAACCATACAAAGGATGGAGGCTGTTCTTTGACGGTGCGGTCAACTACAAAGGATCAGGCATCAGAGCGATGTTGATATCAGGAATGGGACAACACTATCCGATGGCCGCGAAGCTCAACTTCATATGCACCAACAACATAGCAGAGTACGAAGCATGTGTCCTCGACCTCAGGATGGCACTGGACATGAACATACCAAAGCTGCTGGTAATCGGCTACTCTGATTTACTCATAAACTAAGTAAAAGAGAGCTGGGCGACCAAAAATGATGAGATAATCCCGTACATAAATCTGGTGCAAAGACTATGCAGGAGATTCAAAAATATCGACTTCAGCGATACCTCAAGAGCACAAAATGAGTTCGCGGATGCGTTGGCAACGATAACCTCCATGATCCAACACACTGAGAGTACTCACATCGACCCTTTGGACATCTCCATAAGGGAGGAACAAGCTTACTGTGCCCACGTCGAGGCCAAGCTAGACGGCCAACCATGGTACGCCGGCATCAAGACGTACTTGAAAAAGGGGGGAGTACCCTTCAGAAAGCTCAACAAATCAGAGGAAGACCGTTAGAAGGATGGCCAACGGTTTCTTCCTGAACAAAGAAGTATTGTACAAAAGGACGCCTGATCTCGATTTGTTCAGATGTGTACATGCCGAGGAAGCCATGAAATTGTTAAAAGAGGTACACATGGGGGCGTGCAGTCCTCACATGAATGGGATTGTCTTTGCGAAGAAAATCCTAAGGATGGGATACTACTGGATGATCATGGAACATGACTCGTGCAAATTTGTTCAAAAATGCAATCAATGACAGATATACAGAGATTTAATCAAGGTTCCTCCGATTGAATTACACGTGATGAGCTTCTCGTGGCCCTTTGTAGTATGGGGAATGGACGTCATAGGACCCATCGAACCACCGTCCTCCAATGGGCACCGTGCCTTCTTAGTCGTCATTGACTACTTCACCAAATGGGTGGAAGCCACTTCCTACAAGTCAGTAACCAAGAAAGTCATGACCGATTTTGTCCGGAACAATTTAATATGTGACTTTGGCATGCCAGAGTCTGTTATCACGGACAATGGTACCAACTTGAATAGTCAGTTGATGAAGGACATCTGCGAACGATTCCGAATAACACACAAAAACTCCATGGCCTACCCACCGCAGATGAATGGAGCTGTGGAAGCTGCTAACAAGAATATTAAGAGAATCCTGAGAAAGATGATTGACAACTATTGGGATTGGCTCGAGCAGCTGCCTTACGCTTTATTGGGGTACCGAACGACGACTCACACTTCTACTGGGCCAACTCTTTACCTCCTCGTCTACGGTACAGAAGTGGTTATACCCGCGGAAGTGGAGATCCTGTCGCTATGAATCTTCCAGGAAGCAGAGCTGCAAGATACCGAATAGGTTAAGAATTGTTATGAAAAGCTAGCTATGATAGAAGAAAAAGAATGGTGGCAGTGTTTCGCAGATAGCTATACAGGCTAAGGATGTTTAGAGCCTTCAACAAACGGGTCAGAACCCGGTTCTTTCAGATCGGGCAACTCGTGCTCAAGCGAGTGTTTCCCCACCAAGAAGAATATAAAGGAAAATTCACGCTGAACTCGCAAGGGCCATACATGATCAGAAAAGTACTCTTAGGAGAAGCCGTGGTCTTAGCCGAAATGGACAGGCAAGAGTGGCCCAAGGCTATCAACGCTGACGCACTCAAGGGATACTATGTTTAGGGTTCTCTCTGCTTATAATCGCATTGTTATTTCCTTATAACCACATCTTCTGCTTGTACTTGTATTAGAAAAAAAAGAGAAGAGAGAACAAGAAAACCAGTTGTCTATGTAATAAACTACGCAATGACCTGATTTCCCACGGCTAGGCAGTCCGTATTGGACCCGGTCGATTTATTAGAAACCAAAACTCAATTTCTTTTACCCGAACTACGTTCGACCTGAATTCCTATTACGATAGGATACGTAGGCGCTTTCGAGCTCGGTCGTCACAAAAGAAAAACCCTAAACCACTAAGAAAAATCTTGAGACGATGGAGACGGCAAAATTAAAACATAAAGACTGACCAGTGTCAAACCCCACTGGGCAAAATTTTGAGAAGGTTTCAAATATTCATACCAAGAGACAATCAACAGAAAGATAGCAAAATAAGACCCCACGCTGGGGCAGAATTTTTTAGGGGGCCTCAAAAATTCCCCGCACCATGGAAGTAGCAGGGCCATTCGAGATAAGCCTGAAACTGAGACAAAATTTCAAAGAAAGGGCCTTGGAATCCCCTAGCCGAGTTCGGAGATAGCACCCGTACCTCCCAAGGATCTCGAAGGCTGCGCCCACGGCCACATGTCATGATAAGATATATTTTTTGAAATAATAATAATATGTGTATACTCGTTAGTATAAGTATACGTTAGTATAAGCGCGCTCCAAAACCGTCTCTGGAAATGCCGAGGCCAAGAGGATTCAGAAGAACGTCCCGAAAAGATGCCAGACGGAAGCACAATAGCGCTAATCGGCTTTTTAGGAAACTTATAATTTTTCTGTGGATAAAGGTCTTAACAGGAAAGGAGATAGAACTCGGGAAGCCAAGACCGGCGAAGACGGCAAATGAAGCAAAGGACAAAGAAACGTTCAACCGGGAAGGGATAACAAAAGGACAAAGGAGCATCAAAGGCATACTCGACCAAAGGGGTCATTACAAAGACAAAAGGACATATCCAGCCACAAGGGTCATAACCCATGCATAACAGATCATCCAGCCGCCAGGGCCATATCAGTATCTTTTAACTCCTTTTAATCATTTCGATTCCTTACTTTTCTATTGCCAAAAGGGCCATTGCATATTTATTTTCTATCGCCAAAAGGGCAATTGTATATTTATTCTTTGTCGCCAAAAGGGCCATTGCATATTTATTTTTTGTCGCCAAAAGGGTCATAGCATATATATTTTCTGTCGCCAAAAAGGCCATTCATGCATTCATACTGCCAAAAGGCCCATTCATCCATTCATACTGCCAAAAGGGCCATTCATGCATTCATACTGCCAAAAGGGCCATTCATGCATTCATACCACCAAAAGGGCCATTCATGCATCTCATACTGCCAAAAGGGCCATTCATGCATCTCATACAGCCAAAAGGGCCATTTGTGCATCTATCTGCCGAAGAGGCTGATCATTTCATTGCATACTCCCATCACATGTTTGCACTTGCTGTAGAATGGATCGTTTCCGATAAATACCCGAAGACATCCGCCATATTGTTGAGCTTCGGGAACAGACGCACAACCTCCAAAAGAGAGTCGACCTGCTGAACCGGATCAAAACAAATAGTGAAGCAAAGGTGGAAATTTTCTTACGCGGCCGGCCAAAAAAGGGTGCCAATGAGAGTCAAGCTCTCCGGCTAGGATTCAAAGGACCCCCGCTCCCAAACTCAGCCAAGCCTGTCTGCTTTTCATTTCTCTTGCTAAAAATCGCAACCGGTCAGGTACACACTGAGAAATCTGAAGGTATTCCCGCATAAGGGACATACCCTTCTCCAGCAAGTAGAACTACACGTGGCATGATTCCCAGAGGCCAGGGATATGTAGGCAGTCTCACGACCAAAGAGCTGGCCACACTCCAATAAAATGACCGGGAAAAGCCCAGCACTCTCCTGGCTATCTCAGAACTCTCTCGCCACACACCCGAAAGTCTTTAATAGAGTTGAACTACAGGTGGCCTAAACTCTCGGATAGTCTGAGATATATAGGGAGCCCAACATCCCGGGTTCGGCCACACTTATGTGATTTGCATGAAAATGGAAGGGTAAAAAGAGCCAGGTCAGTCAAAACCAGGGTTAGTCAAATTTCATTGCTCAGGGATGGTCTCGCCATCCCCAAACACCGCAGGGGCAGTTGTTGACACCTGATTTTGACCTTCTGTATTTTACTTTACTTACTCAGGGTCCTTGGATAATAAAAAAGACAATTTTGCACACCCGCGGAGGGTTCTTAATAATTTTAAACAATTATTCGGGTTAACATTTTTTCTTTCCTAAATTAATGAGGAAACTTTCAAAGGCTTATTAATTCCATAAATTTACCTGCATTGTACAGCATTTTATAATACTTTCTATAATTTCCCCCGGCGGCTAATGCAATTTCAAATAATTGGTCCTTTAATTCAGCAAAAAAAAAAAAACAGAAAGTTAGGCAAAAGGTATCTTTATTCATTTTTATCCAAGAGACTTGAGTAATTAAAAGAATTCGCTACTTTTACCACTCGAGTTTGAATTATTGCGGCATAGGTATACTTGTGCCACTTGTAGCAAAATTATTTTTTAGTATGATTTCTAGCCCCGTTACTATTGTTGTGCATTAGTGATCGCGTCGTGGTTAACCAACTCATGGTTCAATATAGCTAGGGTCATTTTGCAAATTTATGAACTCCATACGGCCTTAATTGAAATGTCCAAGTCATGGGCGGATTAATCAAGGACGTTAATGAAAATTAGCCTTAATTTGTTAAATTTAAATACCAGAATAAGGCTACGCTTGCAAATAATTGATTGCAAGGACTTTTGTGCAATTAATTACAATGATTGACGTAATTGAGTCTTTATTACTAAAAGACCAATTTAAGGTTATCATCTGCAAAATGGGTTTCAAAACTCTTTTTAATTTCATTAAGGCTTCAGTCGTCCTCATTTTAATTATTTCTTTTTACGATTGCATGCTCTACAACCTATTTTATTGGACTATTTGTTTTTTCCCTACGAGTGTGTATACACTCAGTATATGCGCGTATACACGCATAATATACGAAAAAGGGTTCAGTTTTAAAAAAAAAAAAATAGGGCCAAGACCCACCCACAAAGGGGTTAACCCGGCCCAAGCTACAATATAATACTCCCTTAGTGTATTGACAAACATAAGAGGGGCCTATAGGTTATTCTAAATGAAGCGGCTAGGGTAAAACCTTAGCCGCCTCCTACTCCCCACCCCTTCTACCCCTCTCATCGGTTCAAGTCACTGCTACTGTGCACCACCAATCTGTTAATATTGGTGGGTGGTTGGAGAGAGGACGAAGCAATAAAAGCTTCATCCTTTTCCCCCTTATTTTGCTCGATTTTCACCAAACAGCCTCTATAAGGTACCATTCACGATTCTGTTTATTATTTTACTTCGTTTATAGTTGTGAGAGGCGATTAAGACCGTTGATTTTGTGTGAACTTCGAATCTGTACCCTTCCTTTGCAATTTGGGCTTGGATTTGTGGAGTCCCACACCTTGTTGTAAGTTTAACATGCATCTTGGGGTTTTTATAAATACAAACCCCCCTTCCACGAATAAAAAGGGTCGGGACTTGAAAAGAGTTAAGAAAATCTAAGATTGAACGTTCTCAAAAGTTGAAATTTTGGTTTCCTTTATGGTTATTTCGATTTACTCGAAAACCTAGTCTAAATTCTTGTTTTTCATTTTGTTTTGTTGCTGGGCTTGTGTTTGGAGAGGTAATTCCTTTCAAATCCCCATTTGGTCTTGGTCGTGCCCAAGAAAGGTAATACTCTTTTTATTTATTACTTTCCTTTTAATTCTTGTCAAATTTGCTTATTGTTAAATGGGTTTTTGTTAGTGATAAGTAGTTATTCTCCAGCTTTCTTTTGATTATTGTGGCAGTTTTTAGTGCATGTTTGGTGATAGATATAAATAAAGTCTGAATGCTGTTGGTTCGACTAGAACATGCCCTCATTTGGTCTTGAATGATCTGTTGTTAAACACTTGAATGGTTTCCTTTAGTGGTTATGATAATGGCCTTGGGCTGAATCCTTGCTACTACTGAGTGCAAACAGGTTTTGTTGTTATTGTTTTGATTAAGTCAAGTTAGGTTTTGTTCCGCCTTAAATAAGTCAAACTATGTGATTAGAAGGGGTCTGTTTCGTTGAACGTAGGATGGAATAATGATTTAGCTTGGTTTGAGACGGTGGTTGAGTCTTCGTTTAATAATGGTATGGTTAAGTAACACAATAGTTAAGAGGAGGAAAAGAGTGGCCAGTTACTTGTTTTGAATAAATGGAAGAAAAAATAAAGTTAATAGGATTTAAATGGTCAGTGAAGGGGTATGTTTCAGTCTGATGATTGATGTATGTCTTAATTTTATGTCCTACTTGCCATTGGTAGGGGAAGTGCTATTTGGATAAGGGTGATCCTGGAAAGCAAAGTGTAGCATATCCTATCTGGTTTGTTTTATCTATTTTATGTGAATCATGTGAGTCTTCCTCCTCAAAAGTTGATCACTTGCATTTGTGTGTTAGTCCCTCTCCCCATCTTGAAGTTTTTGCTTGTTTGCTATGAGTTGCCTTCATCCTGTGTACCATGGTTTCCTGTTCAATCCCTTATAGGAGTGCAAACCAAACCCCCTCATCTACTCCTGAGCATGTGTGTTTGGCCTAGAGTAGTTCACCTTCCTTGTGATGATTGAACCCTGCATAGTCTTCTTATTCTTTCTTCCTATGCCCTTGTTTGTTTTCTCTCAACTTGCTCTCTCTCCCTCTCTTTTTGAATTTGTGTGAACTAGAGTAAGTCATATACTTTGGAACTCCCCATGTTGGACTTAAATCACATACATGTACAACCTGCTTCAGACTTTGAATTGCCTCTTAATCCATACCCTATTTGATTGATGCCTTGAGTGCCACTTCTTAAGAGGATAAGACTGTGATAGTTCATTCTTTTCTTTACAGTTTGGAACATGAATGACTTATTGTTACACCTCGGAAAAGTCCTCGTACATGTACAAGGAATAGAACGACAAGGGTATGAGTGTGGGGTGTTTTACTAAGCAAGGGGTTATGATTCGTGAATTTTTGGAAATGAAAAAGTTATGGAATTTTATTCAGCACAGTGGTCGTGAAGTGGTATACGGCCCGTAAAGTGATTTACGGACCGTAAACCACCATCGTCCTCCAGCCTTTCAAGTTTCAACTTTCTGTTAAGTGGTGAAATGCTTAAATACGACTTGGAATACGGCCCGTAAACTGGTTTACGGACCGTAAACCTCGATCGTAAACTGCAATATTCTTCAGCCAACTTCTCTGTTTTGGACATGCTTAAATACGACCAGGGAGGACGGCTCGTAAACCAGTTTACGGCTCGTAAACTGTGGTTTACGGCTCGTAAACTGGGGTTTACGATCACTGTTCACCCCGACTGGAATTCATTAAAGACCAGATTTTGAATTAATAAAGGGGACCAAGGCTTCATTTTATTTCATTATGCATCTACACCATTCAAGAACACTCTAGAAACTCTCCAAATATTCATCCACAAAATTCAAGGGATCAAAGGGAAACCAAGATCATCAACATCTAATTCATGAAAACAAGTGAATGAAACCTAGTTGAAGTCATCTTCTCCAAGAAATCACAAAAGAGGTAAAGGAAGGTTTTGGTGCACAAGGAAGGATTCTACTCTAAGCTTGTTCCACCACCATCCAAGGTGAGTTTTATGACTTTAGCATGTGGTTTAAAGTATTAGAAGACTAAGACACTTGAATTGTAGTAAGACATAGGAAGTGCACCATTATTTAGTGAATAGTGTCACTGTGGAGTGATGGTTGAATGGGATCATGGAAGTTGATATGCTATGATTATAAATACGTTATAAATGACGTTTTGACCATGGAATAAGTGCGACGCATGAGTAAAAGTGACGATTAGCTAAAACCACTAAATGTGGAGAAATTGGAGGAAATTGGTGGATTTTGCTAAACGTACATAAATGATGATTGCTGATTTCTATATTGTGGATATTGTCACGAATGTTTGGGAGCTAAAATATATTATGGGAAACGCAGTATAAACAAAGGTAGTGCTGCCCAATTTTCCCTAGAAATAGTAGTCCGTCCTTATAATTACTTAGCTAACGACGACATGAATTCTCTTGAAGGTATACGAGTGCATTAAGGGAGAACGAGCAAGCAACAAGAATTGTAAACGTCGAAGGGATGTGAGGCTATTCCCTTTCTTTCAAAGGCATGATCCCTAGCTTACGATTTCATAAATGCTCCCATCTTTTCCTTGCTATCAAAGGTTAAATAATCTAAGATTCCGAAGCACGATTTCCTTCTTGATATTTCATAAATGTTTTCCAAAGTACTCCAATTTTCCAAACCAAAGGTTGCGATTATGTGAGCGTTATGATAACGACCGTGGATATTGTTTTCAATAACAATGATGATGTCAAAAGTGAAAGTATTATTATGCTGACCATGATGAGAGCAAATCTTATGTTTAAAAGTTTCAAGTTTATGATTTCAAGGACTATATGAGAACGTCGAGCTATTTACTGATTTCTCAATTTATTCACGGATGGTGACTTTATTCTAAATCTTCCAAAGTATATGAATGGATGCCTTATGAAGTTCATGATTTTCTTCTATGCTTTCTTTTAATGCTATTCTTCATTGATTGTGTTGCCTTATAATAATTGTTCCTTCAAGGTGAGACAAAGCGACGATGATTACTCCATAACACAATCGGAGGCTTTCGACCTTACGTCACTCCAACGTACTTACAACTTTTCCTTGGGCTCTCCAGTATGCTGTGTATATTATGTATGTATATATATATGATATGAAAATGTTTTCAGGGGAAAGGGGGGAAGGTGAGGCGCTATAGACGCATAGCTACCTGTATAGCTGGCATATCATGATTCTATCCCGGACGCGGGATGCCCGAACGGCGGGGTATATGGGTTATGGATCGGGCCGTACGTTCCTCGGCACTAACTTATTATATTTATGGATCGGGCCGTACGTTCCTCGGCACTAACATATGATGACATATGGATCGGGCTGCGCGTTCCGCAGTAATTTACTATATGATGCTTTATGAGTATGCATGCATGGATCCGCCTTAAGAGGCAAGCAGTTATCGATTATCTCATTGTACTTACTTTATTTTCTTATTCTTACTTTATTTCTTGATGTATGCCTTACATACTCAGTACAATGTTCGTACTAACATCCTTTTCTTTGGATGCTGTGTTCATGCCCACAGGTAGACGGGAAAGCGGTCCAGACTGATAGGAGTCACTAGCCGATCTGAAGAGCACTCCATCTTTCGGAGGTGCTAGTTGGTTGTTCCTTTTGTGTATATATTTGTATGTCACTCAATAGAGGCTCATAGATGCTCGATGTGGGTTGTGTGGTTCCACAACATGGGTAGTACGCATGTGTATAATTATATTGAAATATGTTTTTGTATCAACGCATTATATTTTTGTATTGAAAAGCAAATCCTCTTTTTAAAGTTAACCGGAAATAGATGAATGATTGTTAAATGGGTTAGGTAAATGATAGTACGAGCGGTGCTCGGTGGTTAGTCCCGGGTACCCATCGCGACCCCTAGCCGGGTCGTGACACTTATGACCTAAGACCCATGAGACCTTCTAGTCACCCATCTATTCCAAATAGACAAATATAGTTAGCTTAGCATGCCAACTTGCCTCCTTCCTCTTACTTGTACATCATGGCTCATATTCCTTGTTTGGTTGACTGTACTCTTGGCCTGTGAGGGTCTGTACTCCCCTGCTGATCCTATGATCAGCCCATAGTTTACCTTTAGATCTATGCTCATGTATTATAGTCTTGTGATGCATTTGTAGGTCATACTATCATTAGCACTTCCTCCACATATTTGGGTTCTACCTACACTAGCTTAGTAGCTCATCACCCATGTCTATTCTCAGCAGTATCATGACTTGTCTATCCTCTTTGACCACCATAAAAGCTATATCTACATCCCATGCATGCCCCTCTTACTTGAAACCAGTTCTGCCTTCTCCTAGAACTGCCACCTTACTTGTAGGATTTTTGTATATCTGGTTTACTTATTACTTTATTAGTGTGTGATCATCCATTTCTGGTATGTCTCTCTATGTCTATGTCACTTGTCAACAAAAACATCCTTACCTCAAGTACACTGAGTGATTGCCCAGACTGCTTATGTATATGATCTACCTCCTGCTACTTCACCATAAAACTTTGCCCACCACATCTCTGCCTGCCTCACCTTGTTTAGTGTATGCCCATGTTTGACCAGGCCTGCCTGTTTCTGTTTTTCTCTCTTTGCTTGTTATTTTCCTTTTGCTTTAGGTTGACATATACGGACCTTCCTCATTCTCTTAATATGTTTGTTCCCATCCCCTGCTCCCTTTGCCTGGCTGCACTATCTTGTCTGCTTTGCCTCACCTGGTCATGAAGTCCTAGGTGCCAACTTTGCCCACACCTTGTATATTGCTGATATCTGCTCCCATTCATGTGCCATAAATATATAGGTTAGTCCTTGCAGCATTTATATTCCTTATGATGAACTTAGGATCATGTTGCACCCCTTTGTTGGTACTGAACCTGTCTGCTAAGCTTGCTTATATTGCCTTGTCTTGTTCTATGGCCTCCCCTACCTCTGTTCATACATGTCTTGCCCAGCTTGCCCTGATAATATGATTATTAACTTCTCTGTCTGAGCATGCTTGATGTTGTTTGGTAGTGTGTGCTAATCTGCCAAAGAATGGGCTTGCACACTCTTTAATTCTATAAGGACTTGACCTCAAAATGGTCATGGTTAACCCTTCCTCTTGGACTGATCTCGTTTTAGTTGTGTTTATCACAATGTTAATAACCTTTGCTCTCTGTCAAGCTGCAAAATCTCATCAACTTATGTCATGATATTACTTGCTTTCCTTGTTCCTGGGTAGTGTTGTTGTTTGGTATATACAGGCTTAATTGATTTTATTTAATCCCATAGTCTTATGCTCTCTACTGTCTCTTTTGGGATTTATTAGTTTTGAAATAAGTTATGGCAGCTGGGGTTGTCCAAGCCTTTCCCGGTGCTACCCATGCTTGGGGTCCTTAGATATCCCTTGGAACTTGTGCAACATTGGGTATATAGGGGCAAAGACCTAGTCCCCAGGCCATGTCGAGTTTCAAACAAATAAAACCCCATTTTGGGATTAGTAGGGGGTAAGCATAAAACCTCATATGTCTAGTTTGATATGTATGTAGATACATAAGCATAGTTTATTATTATTCCAGTGATAAGTTCATCGATTATAAACTAACCGGGGTTTTCTTTCTTTCCTCCCCCTTTCTCCTCCTATCACGAGGCTGCTCGAGTCAGAAAATGCATAAACCACCCTCTTGGGCCTAAGGCCCAAGTAGGAATACTACTTCAAAAATAGAGTCTGAAAGACAAAATAGATAGCGAGAGGCGCAGAAGGCCCAGCCATGGGTGAAACTAGCCAACAAGGGGCTTGGTACTTGCCTAGTCTAATCTAATTTCTTTACATTTTGTTCAAAACTTATTTTCTATTTTGATGTGCTTGTACAAATGTATTCAAAACTCATGATTATAGTGGAAATCCTTATCATTGGAATTAGACGTCTTAGGGTAACAGTTCTTATGCCTTCTAGTCGACTTTAGGTCCCCGTACATGATTTTTTCTAAAAACCCACGGACTTAGCATAATTTTTAATTACTTTCCCCCAAAAAAAAAAACAGATTGCCATCTTCGGGTATAAAGTAAGCAAATCATGTTTTATAATAAAAACAAAAGGGGATTATCAATAGAATTCCCACTCCAAATGGAAATTCAAAAAGAAAAAAAAATCAGATGGAGTTAGAAAGATTTATTAAATGGGCTTAATCTATATATAACCGATTTTTGCATAAATATTGTGCCGATTTTAGGCAAAGGTCAGATTTTATCAAAGCCATAAAATTTGTTTCTTTAAAAAAGGGATAATGAACAAATTGGAAGTTTTTGGTATGAATGATGTTTTTGGCCCAAGTTGGCCCAAATTAACCTTTCTTTTCAGACGAGATATACTCATTAAAACATAAAATATCTTTACAAACAATCGTAAGAACCTTCGCGTAATAAAAAGTTCGGATAAGACTGAAACGTATCAATACGAGTCAACCCGAGCCTTGGTGTATGAGTATAAAAAAAAATAAACAAAACTTCTTTACAGTTTCACTTTTTTTTTTATAAAGGAAACTATTCATATACGGATAATATAAATCCTAAACTACGATACCCCTATAAATAAAGGGGAATATACTATTTTCAAAACATATGATATGCATGACAGTTCACTTTTGCGGGAGAATAAACACAAAATAAGTAATTTAGACAAATACTCATACAACGGGATTCGAAGGTCAACCGTATAGTACAGATCCTTAATACTGGGGTGCCTAATACCTTCCCCAGGGGATCATCAGAACCCTCACCTAGAACTTTAGATTACAAAGGTTTTTTCACGGCGTTTGAATAAACCTTTCAAAATTGGTTTTCCTTATTTCCTAAAAATTAGGTGGCGACTCTGTTTTCAAAACAAGTCCAAAAGAGCACCGATGATTTCGAAGTAGCTTTTTCTGAGCTCTAACCCTGCCCGCGAAAATGCAAACTATTACAATAATATTTCTGCACTTATTTACTTATCTATTTCAAACTTTTTAGATATTTATGTTGGTTGGGTTTTTTTATTGTTGTTTGAATGTTGATTAAGGGACGGGTTTGCCGACTAGGTGGGAAAAGGGTAGGTGCCCGCACATTCTCTGATTTGGGACTTGAAAAGTTAGTATCAGAGCCCTAGGTTACCCGGTCTATAAGTACAGTAGAGTCTTGCGGATCAGTATGATGAGCTCCATGCTAATCTACAAGAGGCTATAGGATATTTAGGAAACTTCACATTCGTTCATTCTTACGTTCAACTTTATTCAAATTAGTATGTAGAATTTTCAAATTTGTACCTGGTTCATTTCTATTCTCTCACAGATTATGAGCACACGTGCCACTGTTGCGAGCGACAAGGTGCCCGATCCTGCGACTCTTGACCAGGGCCAAACTCTGGGGATGCAGTGTCACGACCCGACTAGGGCCATGACGGGTACCAGGGGCTAACCACCGAGCACCACTCATTCTATTACTTATCATACTCAAATCATAGGAAAATAACCATTTTTTTTCATTGGAAACATAATTACTTTTATATACATAAGCCCTTCGGCTATCAAACAAATATATATATACAATAAGGACATCATGGGACCACACTACCCACACATACATATCTATGAGCCTCTACATGAGAACTAGACATATGGATGGGACAAGACCCCGTCGTGCCAAAAATACATATATATATGTATATATACACAAAAGAATAAACCAAATAGCACCTCCGGAGTAATGGAGTGCTCCTGTAAATCTGCTGATAACTTCTATGAGTCTGGATCACCTCCCTGTCTACCTGTGGGCATGAACACAGCGTCCATAGAAAACGGACGTCAGTACGAACATTGTACTGAGTATGTAAGGTATGAATGAAATGAACATGATAGAGAAATCATAAGTCATAAGGCGAAGATACAACCTGCGTAACTTTTAAAGGTGGATACATTTCATACATATATCATATATATAATCATAGTACATGTATCATCATAGCGCATACATCATCGTATAATATAAATCATCATCGTTAACCCGCGTCCGGGTAACCATCATATGCCGCCCACTAGTGGTGATCATGGCCGGCCCTCTAGGCTCGGTGTAAACATAGCAGCCCGCCTTAGCGGTGACATGCCCGACCATTTGGGCACGGTGGAATCGTATGCAGCCCACCTTCGCGGTGACATGCCCGGCCAACTAGGCACGGTGGAATCGTATCGTCATATAATCAATAGTAAACTCATCATTATTACACATCTCATAGGCATGTCATAATCTTATCATAACTTAACACCATCATACATTCATCATTAATCCTACATTAGAACTTGGAGGTAACTATGGCTATGTTGAGATGACATAAGGTCGTGAACCCCCGACTACGTTATGGAGTAATCATAATCATCGTATCTCACCTTGAAGGGACTAACATTTTAAGGTGAGTGCACACAAAGAAAAACATCAATGGAACCATACTTAGGATTATTAGCTTTATGGACATCTTATTTCACTCTAGGATTCTTTATACTTAAACTCATCATCATTATTATCATGCTCGTATCGTATCTCTTTTCTTCATCATATGCGTATGTAGCTCTCTATAGTCATGGGCTCATAATTTCCGATATTTAGGAAGATCATGGAAAAATAGGAAGATTCATGCCTTAGAAGGAAAGGATTAGCCTTACATACCTCTTTCGTTTAGCTATTCTATCGTTTGATCGTTCTTCTTCGTTGCTCGCGTTTCTACCTTCAAGAAAGTTCATACTCATATTAGATAATCGATAACATAAGCGCATTTGAACTAAGCTAGAGAAATTTGAGCAACATTTCCTTTGTTTCTACTACTTTCAACATATCATATATCAACTCCCAAACGTCAATAATAACATTCATAATATCATCAACAATAACTTTTGTCAAATTCATCATTATCCAATCCCCACAATTTCCTATCAAGGTCATCCATAATCGTGATCATAATACAACATTACATTCATTCTCATCTAACGTTTCTCTCATTCTCTTAACATCATTCATAATGTAATTACAATCACAACATATCAAGAATCATGATTCATATTATTCTACTACTCACAATTGCCACTAATCTCATATTTTGTAACCCATTTTCCATCTTTTTCCATAATCCAAGTGTTTCAACTTTTCAATAGTTTAAACAACATGGAATAATCATAAAACTCACCTTTGAATGTGTAGGAACGGGTTCTGGTTGGCAATACTTCTTTAAGAAAATCCTAGCTTCAACTTCCAAGGAAATTTCTTACTTCCATAACCCTAGCAAGCTTCCATATGCTTGATTCCCCTTGAATATTAGTGTTTGATCTTTGGTTTCCCTTGATTTTATGTTGAATAAGTGTATGGAATAGTCTAGAAATTTAGAGAGAAGTGGAGAAGTGGAAAGAATGAGAAAACAATAGTGGGAACATGTATTTATAGTTGCAACATAATGAGTCCGTCGGGCATTATACGGACCACTTATACAGTCCGTATAACATTGTACGGTCCGTATAAGTGTCTGTGGTTCACCCCCATGGAAAACATTATTTTTGTTGGGTTATACGGACCCTTCCACGGTCCGTATAAAGTTCCACAGTCCGTATAAGGTGGTCGTGTAACTCACAGTTTTTTCGAAGTTGTCCTCGTCATTTCGTTTGATCTCCAATCCTTACACAACCTTCTTAACACTTGTTTAGTACTTCATCAATGATCTAAACATCCCTATAACTCGCCCTCAAGGCCTTACCAAACAATTCTTAACGCAATAATTTACGAAACCTTTCCTAAACCCCACTTATACTCCACTTGTCCTTATCATTCCTTATTGCATCAATTCATATGGCTTCAAAATCTTAACGTATGCATTCTGGTACTACTAAATATCCGTCTTATAGTGTTAAGAACTTCCTGTCATCCTTAAGTTGGTGTTGGAGTCACGACCCAACCGGAGGGCCGCGACGGGCACCCGATGCTATCCCACCCTGGCACCCTTTGTCATACTTTCACATATACCTCTAGGTGAGCCACATAGCTAAATCATACTTTCTATCCATTATTCATGCTAATTACTTTGGACAACAATAAATTTATATCATCATTTGCAACTATGCCCATATCAATGTACATAAGCTGACGAGGCTAAAACAATGACATCTAAAATATAGGCCGACAAGGCCGAAGACATCTAACAATATACACATGTCTACGAGCCTCTAAGGAGAGTTTGTCATATCATACAGGCAAGACAAGACCCCGCTATGCCCGTAAATATGTACACAAAAGAATCAATACCCAAAAGCTTTAGCTCCGGATGAAATAGAGCTCCGCTATGTAGTCCCTGAGAAATATAGCTATGGATCAAGTCTGTCTCCCTGGCCACCTGCGGGCATGACACAGCGTCCACAAACAAAAGGACGTCAGTACGAAGAATGTACTGAGTATGTAAAGCATGAGCAATATCATTATAGAAGCATAATAAGCAACATAAGAAATAGCATAAGATAGGAGATAGTAGTATCATCATCATAAGCACTTACTTGCTTCTCATAGGGAATTTGCATTTCTAACGCGTAATTGTGTACATACATCCATATCCGTATCCGTAATCATACACGTACTCATTTAAATTTTGTATCCATAGTCGTATTCATATACATATTCTTATTCGTATTCGTGTCATATTCGTATTCATACTCATATCTATATCATATACATATCCATATCATATACATAGCATTTACACAGCATGCCCGACCACGAAGGTTCGGTGTTTCACGTACCCGACCATGGCTAGGCTCAGTTATCATACATAACTGGCCTACCAAGGCTTAGGGTTACACATACCTGGCCCTACTAAGGCTTCAGGGTTATCCATACCCAACTGCAGAGGTGCGCACGCGTTAGATACATATATATTCTACCCGGCCATATAAGCTCGGGGTTCCATTATAGTCATACATAGACATATACATATAAGCTCATAAGCATATTTAGCATCATTACTATTATCATCGTCATCATTATCGTTATCACTATTATCGTCGTTCATTACATCTATCTTTATAAGATTATTCGTCATATGAGGAATTTAGTACAATCGTAATTTATCATGAATCATGAGCTTAGTAGCTTTTGAAGATAGCATCATTTGGAGGACATCATAGACTTATAAAAGATTTAGATATTTGGCCAAAGAACCATGCCTTATGAAAGAAGGGTTAGCCTTACATACCTTTCCATTCAACTATTCTATCACTTGCATGTTCTCCTTAAATGCTCACGTTTCTACCTTCATTAGAGTTATACTATCATTAGAAAGTCGATAACTTAACATATATGACTAAAGCTAGGGATAATTGGAAAGCATCTCCTTTATTTATACGACTTTAACCATATCATATATCAACTCCCAAACGTCAATAATACATTCACAATATCATAACAATACTCTTTATTCACATACATTATCCTTACTTCTCAATTCACTTCCAATTCATCCATATTCATGGTCATAGCACACTACTATATCCACTCATATACAATGTCTATCCCATGTTATTAATGTCATTTATAACATGATTATAATCATAGCATATCAAGAATCATTACTCAACCCAAGCTACTACTCACAAACATCACTATTTTCACATTCAAGACCTTAAATAACATGGAAAGATCATAAAACTTACCTTAGGTGTTGTAGGAATAAGCTTTGGGTGGAAATACTTCACTTGAACAAAACCCTAGTTTCACCTCCAATGAGATTTCTTGACTTGGATGATCTTTAATGAGTTCCTTACACTTGGTTTTTCTTATTTTGATGAAGTTGATCATAAATTTATCTTGTGTTCTTGTGGATGAAGAGTGGAGAGGGTTTCTAGAGAGTTCTTGAAATGTTGGATGAAAAATGAAATAAAATAATGAATTTGGTCCCTTTTTAATAACGTGAAAAATTTGATCTGTTGGCAAATTATACAGACACTTATACGGTTCGTATAAGTGACCGTGAAATTTCCCCTTTAACCACTCGATTCTGTGCTCATTATACGGGCCGTATAAGTGACTGTAAAATCACCTCTTCAACAACTAGCCTCTGTGTCCATTATACGGCACATTATACGGGCCATATAATTTTATACGGTCCGTATAAGTGACCGTATAATCTCACCAATGAGGGACTTCACTGTGACAATTCTGCGGACCATTATACGGACCGTATAACTCATGTTTTCACTGATCTTGTTCTTGTCACTTGGTTTGATCTCCAATCCTTACGGAACCTTCTTGATACTTGTTTATCACCTCATTAACAATCTAAGGGACGTTATAATTCTTCTCCAAGACGCTATTTAATCATCATTAACTTGTTGCTCGTAAATCCCTTCCGATACACATCGCATGCCTTGCCCTCTCTTGGAAAACTTTCTCCTCTTACTACGAATGTCTTTGAAATCTTAATTAGGGTCATCAAATGTCATTCCTCACTCATTGAAATACCGTATATTCCTTACTCTTCATTGGTCTATTCACTGTGCATCGACGGGGAATTTTTTGATGTGTAACAGTTGGTTCATTCACTACACGACGACATGAAATTTCCAAGGTGTAACACTCTTCCCCCCCTTTTTGGAAAATTCATCCTCGAATGTTCGGTAATTCTATGAATTTTTTTCCAGAATTTCCCCTGTAATATGGTACTACCATCTTGTCACAACAGCCCTGTTACACCCTGTATCTTCGAAGAAGCACTTATCAAATTTGAGACATAAGTACGTTGAGTTAGGGTTAAGTAAAACCACTTTGGAATAGAAGGAGCAAGCATTATTAAGTATATTTAATGAGAAAGGATGTATATAAGGTATACCAGAAGGTTTTTTAAGGAAATGAGTGGAAGAAATGGAGTAGTACGACTTTGGAAAAAGGATGGGTAATGTTTTATGTGAAATTTTTTGTCCAACTTGGTGGAGACATATCTCTTAGCATATGTAGTGTTTTAAGGCAAAACACAATCCTAAAGTGAAGTTCGTCGCGTCTAGTTTCCAACGCAATAAACCGCTCGTCGATTGGACTTGGGAGTAGAGAATTATGGACGTTACAAGTTCGGCTGACAGAGCAGAAACGCGTGCTACAGTACCGCTACAGTAACAAAATGCTACAGTAAACCCGACCCGAATTTGACCCTTATAAAAAGGGTAGGAACCTCTTTTTTTCACCAGATTTTGCTGGACAATTCCAGAAAATGAAGGGAGAGAGAGGGAAACAAAAAGTGAGTAATTTTTAAGTTGCGGAGTAGTGGTTTAGGTCCGGGTAAAGCATGGTTGTGGTTCTAGTATCGTTTTGCGAGATATTTTGGCGTGGATATTGAGGATATTACTGTCTTAACAAGAAAAAAGGTATGAATCTTTCTCTTTTAGTATTATTTAAGCTTTATTTACGGAGATAAAGTCGCTAAACAATCGTAAAGTAAGTTTGTTAGTTATGGAAATTGGAAAACAGCATGTGGGCTGTTTTATGGTTCATATTGGTGTTGGAAATGATGTTATTGATGTTGGTATTGTTGTTGTTGTTGTTGGTTGCTGAATTGTGATTTCAGGCTAGGCATATAAAGAGAGGAGATGCTGCCGAAATTTTGACAGATTTTAGGAAGAATTATTTGAAGGCTTAGGATAAGTATATGATAATGGGCCTAATCATAGTATGAATGGTCTTATATGTAGACTTGCGGGCTCGGACGGATAAGCGTAGGTAGTTGGTGGCTGAACAGGTATGTTAAGGCTCGTCCCTTTCTTTCGAAGGCATGATTCCTATGGTATGATTCCATAAGCGTTTCCATAACCTCCTTGATTTCAAAAGCTAGAAGTTTATGACTCTTAAATCTTCTTATGATGCTAAAATTGAGATTGTTTTTATGAGGGTTACGTGAGGATAATTTTATGCATAAAGGTCTCAAATATGATTTCAACGATGATGTGAAGAAGTTAAGCTATTTCATGATTTTCTCGATTTATTTCATTGTTGTTGATCTCACCTTATAAATTGTTCCTTCAAGGTGGGATAGAGCGATAGTTTTTATTTGAACTCTTATGTATGCCATGAGTATAATATATGTATATGGCTACTTTGTGACATTACGGAGAGCTCTATTATTTCATTTTGATTAAGCACTGCACTCATTTTCATTCTTCATGTATATGTAAGGCACAGTTTACAAGGGGTGTGTTGTGGCCTTTGTTGTGATGTGTATATATATGGCACAGTTGACAGGGGGTGTGCTGTGGCCTTTGTTGTGATGGGTATATGCATGGCACAGTGGACAAGGGTGTGTTGTGGCCTTTGTTGTGATGTGTGTATATATATGGCACAGTTGACAGGGGGTGTGCTGTGGCCTTTGTTATGATGTGTATATATATGGCACCGTTAACAGGGGGTGACGCTGTGGCGTTTGTTGTGGTATTTCTATGGATATATATGTTTCATTGATATAGCTATACTGATGCATTTACTTTGCACATTCATTGACACGCCTTAAATGTTTTCCATGATTTTATGTATATATTGATTTCATGCCTTACATACTCAGTACACTATTCGTACTGACCCCTTTTCTTCGAGAGTTGCGTTTCATGCCCGCAGGTACAGACCCTCAGCTTGGTTACCCTCCGGCTTAGGACTTCTGCTCAGCTGCTTGGAGAGCTCTATTGTTCCGGAGCTTGAGTCATTTTGGTACATATCCTTTTGGCGTAGACTTTGTTATACTCTTAGAGGTCTGTAGACATATGTGGGTTGTGTATATACGATTTGGTCAGCTATATCGATGTAGTTCGTCTTGGATGTCCCCGTGTATAGTGGCAGCCTTGTCGGCTTGCATACTTGTTATGTTTTGGTTAGCTGTGGCTTCTCAGGAGACAGGTTCTCTTTGATGTTTGACATGATGAGTTCATAGCATGCTTTTACAGAGTGCCATATTATTTTCAGTTTTAGTCTGATTATATCTAGCGGGTCCTATACGGGTGCCCAGCTCGGGCACTAGTCATGGCCCATCAGTTTGGGTCATGACAAAAGTGGTATCAGAGCAGTTCATCCTCGGAGTGTCGACAGACCGTGTCTAGTAGAGTCTTGTTTATCGGTGTGTTGTACACCACATCTATAAACAGGAAGCTACAGGACATTTAGGATGTCATCTTTCTTTCTGATCATAGATCGTGCAGTAGAGCCAATGATAGGAAAGCTCGTTCTTGGTACGATTTTTGTTAAATTGCAGGATTGTATTGGAGAAGAGGACAAGTTCAGTTAATAAGAGCATAAGTGAGGCTCCGAAGGGGGACATGAGACCCGTATCGCCCATCGACTCAGGATCGAGGATGTCAAGAGGTATAAGAAAGAGCATCAGTTATTCCATTGAGGTGGACCCATCGGAGGATGTGGCTCCAGTAGGAGGAGACCCGATTGAGAAAATATATGACAAAGACCCGTTTAAGGGTCACGAGACTCTTGTGGATGAAGACGTAATTGAGGAAGTACAAAGTTGGCACATCTAGATTTTCCTTACGTTTTAGCGTTATGTTAAGCCAGACTAGTGGAAAGACAAGGATGAGGAGTACACTTCATTTTATAGCCCCCCAGATTAGGCTAAGGACCGATCGGTTACAGGTATACGAGTTCTTATTGGAATTTCCTATGTGCGTATGTAATTACTTCAGGGTAATACTGAATAGTGATGAGCGGAAATCCTAAAGGGAATCAGTGACTTAAGTATTTGGAGGTAACTGCGATCAAGATGCCTTCGCCACCATTGGGAATCTTGAAAGCTAGGATGAAAAGTAGTCATACATGAATATTGAAGGTGATTATTGAGGATTTCAAAGGCCAAAATAGCAGTTGCTTAGTCGGATGAGTAAGAGATCCTTTCTAATTCGGAGGGAGATGCATTACGAGAATGTTTTGGAATCTGTTAAAACATCAACTTGCTTTAGGTTATGTGAGGAAGGTCACGCAGTAAGGTGTATGTGATTATACCAGCAGTAACGCACCGGATCCCATTAGCACTCCAAGGTTAAGCATGCTGGGGTGAGAGAAATACTAGGATGGGTGACCCCCTGGGAAGTATATTAAGAGTCCTACAAATTCAGACATAAGAGGCAGATGAGAAGCTAGAGTAGCCTAAGGGAAATTGGAGTATGCGGAGTGGTTATAAACCATAAAAGGTCGCGAAGGATGAGGCGGACTAGACCGGCAAAGAAAAAAAAATGCATCATAGCACTAGAATTAGGATGAGTTCGAATAGTATTAGGAAGTACTTTGTAAACGAGGAGTTAGTAAACATACATACATATATATATATATATATTTATATTTATATGTGTGTGGGGGGGGGGGGGGGGGGTATGACATCCCATATCTGGTTGCGCCAACCGGTATGTGTGTCCCAGCAACCGACGTTGCGGTATACTGAAGGCATCAATCGAACAGGGTAGTGAAGTTCAAGTGATAGATGTTACAAGGTAAGTTGATGATATTTTCACCACAGGTTAGAGTTGGAAAGTCCTAATGGAATAACATCAGGGAAAGGAAGAAAGTGAATAGATAGAAAGTAAAGAGATTAGAATGTCTTGAGGAAAGGAAAAAAAAAAGTGTAAGAAACGAGGGTAAGTGAAGCTTCCAAGAGGGACGACGGGTAAGGCAAGGGACTTTTTGGATAAAAATTCAAAGGTAGGCATACGAAAGGGATAAAGTATGGTAGTGTGAAACAAAAGATGAATGTGTGGGGTCAGAAGACAGAATTCGATAAGTGGGACTAAAGGATGGTAATCACAAATAGGGATGTGAAGTAAGAGAGAAAATGACCAGGCCTTGCAATGATACTAAGAGATTTCCAGCTCTCGAGAGGTGTATAAAGGGATAAATGTGTAGTCATACCGACACGGTTGCCTCGGTAATGGAGAAGCTTTCCTAAAAGATAATTTAAGAATTGAACGGATTTGCTCATTTAAAGGAATATTTTACGAATGTTAGGGTCGATACTATAAGATAACAAGTGGAGAAGGGCGCTCGGAGAGGAAGGAACTTAAGGAAGGTTTGAGGGTGAAAGCAGGAAAGGTACACTAATGGGCTGATCAAAAGGAAAGGAAAGAAGAATAAAGGAAGAAAATAAAAATTGAGCAATCACCAAGGACAAGCGAGAGGATAATGAACTAACAAAGATAACCGGGAGGTAGTACATCAATGACATGGGATGAGGATAAGGAATACCGAGGTTTAATTGTAAAGGAAATAGAAGGATGTATGGGAAATATTCATGAGTATGGACTAGCCTTGGCGGCAGGAAGGAGAAGGAAGAAGAGGGTAAATTTGCAAGGAATTCATGACATGAACAAGAAGTGGCAGAACACTAGAAGAACTACAATGCATAGGTGGGATGCAAATAATTAGTTAAGGAAAATTTCAGATAAGGGAGCTAAGTGAATAAAAGGATTGATAGCGGAAGTGGAAGAGTGTAGCATATTAACTCTCAATGATATATTGTAGACGTAAAGTGAAACCGGGAACTCAGAGTAAGAAGAATTTCAGTGATAATAGTTGAGGAGGAAGACGAAGGATAAAAAAATAGCAAAGTGTGACCAAACGTTTCGTAAAATGTTTTGATGAATTCCAATGTTCCCATTAACCCATTGATTCAGGAAATGTTCAGTCATAAAAGGTAGAAGTAGAAAGACCTTAAAGAAGGCAGCCAGAATGGATCTATAATGCATAAGCACTTCGTTCAAATAAAAAGCCCTCGATTAGCAGAAAGGAAAATAAGTCAAGCCATATGATGAGAGAGTTCCGATATTATGAGAGACCAAAGGAGTTAGAGGATCGTTAAGGTTGGCTGATGACTACTGACCCTTAAAAGGGGGGAAGAGCAGATCTAGTCCTGAAATGAGGTATAGCCCTGTTAAACTTCCAAGGAAAGAAAGATGTTTGCTTAAAGAAGCCAAATTCGGGATGTAGTGGCATATCAAGAATGCATTAAGAGGGAGCAGAAATTAATTAAAGATAGCATACCACAAAGCAGGTATGAAAAGAAATTAAAATGGATCAAGAGAATACTTCATGCGGACTTGAGATATGACATTTCTAGACCAGGAAAATTTGTGTCGCACCTAAATAGGCAGCGACGTATCCTAAAGAGTAATAAAGAGAGTAAGAATACTCTGCAAGCTAACTACAAAGAGAATGTCGAAATGGATGATGTGTACAAAGGACACTTTGGGTTACCATGGAGGAAAATCTTGATATTAAAGGAAAAATATGAGAATCTTAACAAAGGGAGTAATGATAAGTGGTGTGGCGATCTCTAAAGAGAGGAAGAACGATGTGGGTGCAAATAGAAAGGCAGCAGCATCAATAGAAATTAGAAAGTATATCACGGGTCACTAACCATACTGAGCATAAGGGTATGTATTATAGAATTATATGAACCATCAGCGTAAGGTTATTCCCCACAGATGGGAATGGACACAACGGAAAGCCAAGAAGCAATGACAGCTAACTAAGTGATCACTGGAATAAGGAAGTCAAGGGTAAGTATACCATACCGATGTTGGAAAGAAGTTGTGGTAAAGTGAGAATTGCCCTAACCTTATAATTATAAGTTATATTGCAAGATTTGAGGCCAAGGAATTAAAAAGAGGATTTGACAAGAACTCGAAGAAATTGTGAGCTATAGACCAGTTTGAACTATGATTATTGGTTCATCGCAATATAAAATCCTGCTACGAGGAATAATAGAGATGGTGATGGAACATTAGGAAAGTACGTATTTAAGAAATCGTATTGAGGATATGGTTATAACCTATCATGGAAAGGAATTAAGATGGATGGTTGAAGAAATGTAACCGTTAAGAGTAAGGATTTGTCAGTAGCAGAGTAATGTTGAACAAGTAACGGGACATTAGTATAAACAATTTTATGAAGAATCGGAAAGCTTGGCTGATGAATTACGAGGGTATAATCTAGCACGTATCTAAGCTCAACAAGTACAAGTAGGGATAGCCAAGATAGCATCAGAAGAGTCAACAAAAGAAGGTGTTGTATTCAAGCAAGGGAGTATCCGTTAATAAAGAAATAAGGAACGAAGAGGAAAGACGCTCGCAGGACAGCGAGTAACTGTGGCGTGGCTAGTTAAACTACAGGAAGGAAGACAGAATGAGAATGGAATACTAGCTAACTTGTATACATGAGGATTGAAGACTGTACGACTCACAAATGAATTTGATAAGGAGCTAAGAAAGAGCAAGACGAAACTGACAAAATTATAGTATAAGTATATGGTAATCGAACAAAAATTCAATGAGGATATTCAGGATCGGCTCACTACAACATTCGATGACGAATGTTTTTAAGGGGGGAAGGATGTTACACCCCGTATCTTCGAAGAAGCACTTATCAAATTTGAGACATAAGTACGTTGAGTTAGGGTTAAGTAAAACCACTTTGGAATAGAAGGAGCAAGCATTATTAAGTATATTTAATGAGAAAGGATGTATATAAGGTATACCAGAAGGTTTTACAAGGAAATGAGTGGAAGAAATTGAGTAGTACGACTTTGGAAAAAGGATAGGTAATGTTTTGTGCGAAAATTTTGGTCCACCTTGGTAGACGAATATCTCCTAGCATATGAAGTTTTTTAAGGTGAAACAAAATCCTAAAATGCAGTTCGTCGAGTCTAGGAGATATTCGGAGATAAACCTCTCGTCGTCGGAGAATTATGGACGTTACAATAACCAACCTACTACAGTAAAAAGGGTAGGAACTTCTTTTTTTCCACCAGATTTTGCTGGAAAATTCCAGAAAATGAAGGGAGAGAGAGAGGGAAACAAAAAGTGAGTAATTTTTAAGTCGCGGAGTAGTGGTTTAGGTCTGGTTAACGCATGGTTGTGGTTCTAGTATTGTTTTGCGAGAGATTTTGGCGTGGATATTGATTATATTGTTGTCTTAACAAGAAAAAAGGTATGAATCTTTCTCTTTTAGTATTATTTAAGGTTTATTTACGGAGATAAAGTCGCTAAACAATCGTAAAGTAAGTTTGTTAGTTATGGAAATTGGAAAACAGCGTGTGGGCTGTTTTATGGTACATATTGGTGTTGGAAATGATGTTATTGATGTTGTTGTTATTGGTTGCTGAATTTTGATTTCGGGCTAGGCATATAAACAGAGGAGATGCTGCCGAAATTTTGGCAGATTTTAGGAAGAAGTATTTGAAGGCTTAGGATAAGATATGATAATGGGCCTAATCATAGTATGAATGGTCTTATATGTAGACTTGCGGGCTTGGACGGATAAGCGTAGGTAGTTGGTGGCTGAACAGGAATGTTAAGGCTTGTCCCTTTCTTTTGAAGGCATGATTCCTATGGTATGATTCCGTAAGCGTTTCCATAACCTCCTTGATTTCAAAAGCTAGAAGTTTATGACTCTTAAATCTTCTTATGATGCTAAAAATGAGAATGTTTTTATGAGGGTTACGTGAGGATAATTTTATGCTTAAAGGTCTCAAATATGATTTCAATGATGATGTGAAGAAGTTAAGCTATTTCATGATTTTCTCGATTTATTTCATTGTTGTTGATCTCACCTTATAAATTGATCCTTCAAGGTGGGATAGAGCGATAGTTTTTATTTGAACTCTTATGCATGCCATGAGTATAATATATGTATATGGCTATTTTGTGACATTACAGAGAGCTCTATTATTTCATTTTGATTATGCATTGCACTCATTTTCATTTTTCATGTATATGTAAGGCACAGTTGACAGGGGGTACGCTTTGTCCTTTGTTGTGTATATATATATATGGCACAGTTGACAGGGGGTGTGCTGTGGCCTTTGTTGTGATGTGTATATATATGGAACAGTTGCAGATGGTGTACTGTGGCCTTTGTTGTGATGTGTATATGTATGGCACAGTGGACAGGGGGTGTGTTGTGGCCTTTGTTATGATGTGTGTATATATATGGCACAGTTGACAGGGGTGTGCTGTGGCCTTTGTTATGATGTATATATATGGCACAGTTGACAGGGGGTGACGTTGTGGCCTTTGTTGTGGTATTTCTATGGATATATGTGTTTCATTGATATAGCTATACAGATGCATTTACTTTGCACATTCATTGACAGGCCTTAAATGTTTTCCATGATTTTATGTATATATTGATTTCATGCCTTACATACTCAGTACACTATTCGTACTAACCCTCTTTCTTCGAGGGTTGCGTTTCATGCCCGCAGGTACAGACCCTCAGCTTGGTTACCCTCCCGCTTAGGACTTCTGCTCAGCTGCTTGGAGAGCTCTATTATTCCGGAGCTTGAGTAATTTTGGTACATATCCTTTTGGCGTAGACTTTGTTATACTCTTAGAGGTCTGTAGACATATGTGGGTTGTGTATATATGATTTGATCAGGTATATCGATGTAGTTCGTCTCGGATGTCCCCGTGTATAGTGGCAGCCTTGTCGGCTTACATACTTGTTATGTTTTGGTTAGCTGTGGCTTCTCAGGAGACAGGTTCGCTTTGATGTATGACATGATGAGTTTATAGCATGCTTTTACGGAGTGCCATATTATTTTCAGTTTTAGTCTGATTATATCTAGCGGGTCGTATACGGGTGCCCAGCTCGGGCACCAGTCATGGCCCATCGGTTTGGGTCGTGACAAGACCATAATAACATTGCTTCACAGGGCCACAACACAATAACAATATAAGTTGGCCACACGCGACCCATATGCATAAAAAGAAAACATACATACCTCATAATCTTGGTATTTCATCGTGAATCTCTTCTGGGGGCTGAAATAAATGCGGGTATTTGGATTTCGTACTCTCTTCTGCTTCCCAAGTCATTTCTTCTCGATTGTTATTTCGCTTAACTGTGGCCACTTCCTTATTTAGAAGTTTCTGTACTTGTCTGTCTAATATAGCAATGGGCACTTCTTCATATACTAGCTTTTCTGTTACTTGAACATCATCTATTGGGACAATCTTCGTAGGATCTCTAACACACTTGCGGAGCATGGAGACATGGAAAACTGGATGGGCGAATTCAAGTTCTAGAGGCAAGTCCAATTCATAAGCTACTTGACCCACCTTATGGACAATCTTATAGGGTCCAATGTATCGAGGACTTAACTTTCTTTTCTTGCCAAATGTCATCACACCTTTCATTGGTGACACCTTTAAGAACACCCAATCATCAACTTGAAATTTTAAATCTCATCGGCGGTTGTCTTCATAAGATTTTTGGCGACTTTGGGATGTCAATAATCGATCTCGGATCACCTTGACTTTCTCTACTGCTTGTTGAATTAACTCAGGGCCTATTAGCTGTACTTCTCTTATTTCAAACCATCCAATTGGAGACCTACACTTCCTTCCATATAACGCTTCATACGGAGCCATTTGAATACTGGAATGGTAGCTATTATTATATGAAAACTCAATAAGAGGTAAGTGGTCATCCCAACTACGACCTAAATCTAGTACATATGCCCGTAGCATATCTTCCAAGGTCTGAATCGTACGTTCGGCTTGCCCATCAGTTTGCAGATGGAATGCCGTGGTGAGCTTTACTTGAGTACCTAGACCTTCTTGGAAGGAATTCCAGAACTTGGCTGTAAATTGTGCTCCTCTATCTGTGATAATGGATAGCAGAATACCATGGATTCGCACAATCTCCTTGAGATACAACCTTGCATAATCATCTGCTGAGTATGTGGTCCTGAGTGGAAGAAAAAGAGTTGCTTTCGTCAATCTATCCACAATCACCCATATGGAATCATACTTGCTTCGAGAATGAGGTAATCCCACAATAAAATCCATATTGACCACTTCCCATTTCCAAGTAGGGATTTCCATTGCTTGCAATAATCCTCCTGGCTTTTGATGTTCGATTTTCACTTGCTGGTAATTTGGACATTGAGCTACAAATTATGCTATGTCACTCTTCATGCCATCCCACCAATATATTAACTTGAGATCATTATACATCTTCGTTTCAACTGGGTGAATAGAATACCGAGAATAATGAGCTTCTTCGAGAATTCGATGACGTAATTCTGCAACATTCAGAACACATAGCCTACCTCGGTATCTAATAATTCCATCCATAGAGGTTTCAAATGGAGACTTCTCTTTTTCATGAACTGTGTCTCTATAATGGCTCAACTGAGGATCTTCATATTGACGCTCTTTTACTTCCCCACTCAGGGATGAAATTGTGGGATCATTAATACCAATTCCGGCACTACCTAAATCAATTAGGAGTACTCCAAGATTAGCTAGTTGGTGGAGCTCATGAATTAACCCTTTCTTCTCCGAATGAACTTCACATAGGCTGCCCATCGATCGGCGGCTAAGCGCATCAGCTACTACATTTGCCCTTCCGGGGTGATATAAAATACGCACATCATAATCTTTCAATAATTCTAACCACCGGCTCCGCCGCAGATTCAACTCCTTCTGTTTGAAAATGTATTTAAGACTCTTGTGATCTGTATAGATATCAACATGCAAACTATACAAGTAATGTCTCCACATCTTTAATGCATGAATAACTGTAGCCAATTCGAGATCATGAGTTGGGTAGTTCTTTTCATATTTCTGCAACTGTCTCGAGGCATAAGCAATTACTTTACCGTGCTGCATTAACACACATCCTAACCCAACACCGGAAGCATCACAATATACAACGTAACCATCTGGCCCTTCTGGGAGTGTCAAGACTAGGGTTGAGGTTAATCTGTCCTTCAACTCTTGGAAGCTACATTCACAAGCATCATTCCACTGAAATTTAATGGACTTTTGGGTTAGTTTCGTCAATGGGGCTAAAATAGAGGAAACTCCTTCTACGAACCTTCTATAGTAACCTGCCAATCCCGGAAAACTATGGACTTCTGTAGGCGTCGTAGGTCTTGGCCAAGTCTTCACAGCTTTGATTTTCTGATTATCAAATCGAATAACATCATCTGAAATAACATGACCCAAAAATGTCACAGAATTCAGCCAAAACCCGCACTTTGAAAATTTTGCATAGAATTCTCGGGTTCGAAGAATGCCAAGAACAATTCGTAAATGATCTGCATGTTCTGGTTCTATGCGAGAGTATACCAGAATGTCGTCAATGAACACTATTACGAATAGATC